>NC_080176.1:28978923-29278923 GCF_950295315.1 Erinaceus europaeus
TTGTTGTTGAGTCTGGCAAGCTCTTTATATATATTGCTTATTAAACTCTTATCTGGGGGTCGGGCGGTGGCGCAGTGGGTTAAGCGCATGTGGCGCAAAGCGCAGGGACCGGCGTAAGGATCCCGGTTCGAGCCCCCGGCTCCCCACCTGCAGGAGCGTCGCTTCACAGGCGGTGAAGCAGGTCTGCAGGTGTCTATCTTTCTCTCCCCTTCTCTGTCTTCCCCATCTCTCTCCATTTCTCTCTGTCCTATCCAACAACGAATTGCGTCAACAAGGGCAATAATAATAACCACAACGAAGCTACAACAAGGGCAACAAAAGGGGGAAAAAAATGGCCTCCAGGAGCGGTGGATTCATGGTGCAGGCACCGAGCCCAGCAATAACCCTGGAGGAGGGAAAAAAAAAAAAAAAAAACTCTTATCTGATGTATGGCATTCTGTGAGGGTTCTCTTGGTTCGGGTAGTGGTTTATTTTGCTGTGAAGAAGCTTTTTAATTTGATGTAGTCCCATAGGTTTATACTTGCCTTAGTCTTCCTTGTAATTGGATTCGTTTCATTGAAACTGTCTTTAAAATTTATGCGGAAAAAAGTTCTGCCAATATTTTCCTCTAAGTATCTGATAGTTTCTGGTCTAACATCCAAGTCCTTGATCCACTTGGAATTTACTTTTGTATTTGGTGAAATACAGTGATTCAGTTTCATTCTTCTGCATGTTTCAACCCATTCTTTCCAACACCATTTGTTGAAGAGACTCTGCTTTCCCCATGTAATATTCTGGGCCCCTTTGTCAAAGATTAGATGTCCATACGTGTGGGGCTTCATTTCTGGGCTCTCAATTCTATTCCACTGGTCAGTGTGTCTGTTCATGTTCCAGTATCAAGCAGTTTTGATGACAATGGCCCTATAATACAGTTTGAGATCTGGGAGTGTGATGCCTCCGGTTCTATTCTTTTTTCTCAAGATTGTTTTGGCAATTCTAGGTCTTTTCTGGTTCCAGACAAACATTTGTAGCATTTTTTCTATTCTCCTAAAAAATGTGCTTGGGATCTTGATATGGGGATAGCATTAAATTTGTAGATGGCTCTGGGTAATATATTCATTTTGATGATGTTAATTCTTCCAACCCATGAACATGGAATATCTTTCCACTTCTTTGTGTCTTTTTCAATTTCTTTGAGTAGTGACTCATAATTTTCAGTATACAAGTCTTTCACTTCTTTGGTTAGGTTTACTCCTAGATATTTTGTTGTTTTTGTTGCTATAGAAAAAGGAACTGATTTCTGGATTTCAATTTCTTCTAACTTAGTGTTTGCATAGAGGAATGCCACTGACTTTTGAATGTTAATTTTGTAGCCTGACACCTTACTGTATTGCCTGATGATTTCCAAAAGCTTCTTGCTGGATTCCTTAGGTTTTTCCATGTATACTATCATGTCATCTGCAAATAAGGAGAGTTTGACTTCTTCTCTTCCAATCTGTATGCCTTTAATTCCTTGCTCCTGCCTGATTGCTATGGCAAGAACTTCCAACACTATGTTGAATAGTAATGGTGTTAGTGGGCAGCCCTGTCTAGTACCTGATCTGAGGGGAAATGCTTCCAGTTTTTCACCATTGAGTATGATGTTGGCTGTAGGTTTGCTATATATAGACTCCACTATCTTGAGGAATTTTCCATCTATTCCCATTTTTTGTAGTGTTTTGATCATAAAGGGATGTTGTATTTTGTCAAAGGCTTTCTCTGCATCTATTGATATGACCATGTGGTTTTTGGTCTTGCTTTTGTTGATGTGGTGGATCACATTGATCGATTTACGTATGTTAAACCAACCTTGCATGCCTGGGATAAACCCCACTTGGTCATAATGGACAGTCTTTTTGATATACTGCTGTATCCGGTTGGCTAGAATTTTGTTCAATATTTTTGCATCTTTGTTCATCAGAGATATTGGTCTGTAGTTTTCTTTTTTGGTTGTGTCCCTGTCTGCTTTTGGTATCAGGGTGATGTTGGCTTCATAGAAGCTGGCAGGGAGTATTCCAGTGTCTTCAATCTTCTGGAAGACTTTTAAAAGTAGAGGTATTAGTTCTTCTTTGAAGGTTTTGTAGAATTCATTTGTAAAACCATCTGGTCCAGGACTTTTATTTTTGGGAAGATTTTTGATAACTGTTTCAATTTCATTAGCTGTGATGGGCCTGTTCATGTTATCCACTTCCTCTTTACTTAGTTTTGGAAGTTGGTAGGTATCTAGGAAATCATTCATTTCTTCCAGGTTCTCTAGCTTGGTGGCATATTGTTGTTCATAGAAGGCTCGCATGATATGTTGAATTTCTGCAGTGTCTGTTGTGATATCTCCTCTTTCATTTACTATCCGATTTATTTGGGTCTTCTCCCTTTTTTGTTTTGTGAGTCTGGCTAAAGGTTTGTTTACTCTTTTTGTTTGTTTGTTTTTGTTTACTCTTTCGAAGAACCAACATTTACTTGCGTTGATCTTTTGTATGGTTTTCCTATTCTCAATGTTATTTATTTCTGCCCTAACTTTAGTGATTTCTGTCCTTCTGGTTGCTTTAGGGTTCCTTTGTTGTTCTTCTTCTAGGTCTTTAAGATGTGCAGTCAGGCTGTTTATTTGTGCCTTTTCTTATTTCCTAATGTGTGCTTGTATAGCTATGAACTTCCCTCTTAGGATTGCTTTAGCTGTGTCCCAAATATTTTGATAGCTTGTGTCTTCATTTTCATTGAACTCTTGAAACATTTTGATTTCTTCCTTGATTTCTTCTTAACAACCCAGAAGTTGTTAAGAAGTGTACTGTTGAGCTTCCACATTTTGGCACTGTTACTAATCTTTTGTTGATTGTTAAGTGTTAGTTTAATTCCACTGTGGTCTGAGAAGATGCTTGGGATGATTTCAGTGCTCTTGAATTGGCTGATGCTGTCTTTGTGGCCTAACATATGGTCTATCCTTGAGAATGATCCATGTGGATTTGAGTAAAATGTGTATTCCAGTTTCTTGGGATGAATGACTCTGAAAATGTCCAATAGTTCTAGTTTATCTATCTCTTCATTTAGCTCCCTTATGTCTTTACTGATTTTCTTCCTGGATGATCTGTCAAGTTGAGAGAGTGGGGTGTTGAAGTCCCCTACTATGATTGTGTTACTGTTTATATATTGCTGTAGCTCTTTCAGTAGAAGTTTGATGTATTTAGATGGCTTCTCATTGGGTGCATAGATATTAATAATTGTTAAGTCCTCTTGATTGACTGATCCTCTGAGCATTAAGTAGTGTCCATTCCTATCTTTTTTAATCTTACGTATTTTAAAGTCTATCATGTCAGATATGAGAATAGCTGTTCCTGCCCTTTTTTGTGGGCCATTGGCTTGTATGATAGTTTTCCATCCTTTCACTTTAAGTCTGTGTTTGTCTTGTTGAGTTAGGTGAGTTTCCTGTAGACAACATATTGTTGGGTTGTGTTTTCTGATCCATCTTCCTACTCTGTGTCTTTTAATAGGTGAATTCAGGCCATTGACATTTACTGATATCAAAGATTGAAGATATATATATATATATATATATATATATATATTTTTTTTTTTTTTTTTTTTTTTTTCCTCCAGGGTTATTGCTGGGCTCGGTGCCTGCACCATGAATCCACCGCTCCTGGAGGCCTTTTTTCCCCCTTTTTGTTGCCCTAGTTGTTGCAGCCTCGTTGCGGTTATTATTGCCATTGTTGACGTTGCTTTGTTGTTGGATAGGACAGAGAGAAATGGAGAGAGGAGCGGAAGACAGAGAGAGAGGGGGAGAGAAAGATAGACACCTGCAGACCTGCTTCACCACCCATGATGCGACTCCCCTGTAGGGTGGGGATCCTTACGCCGGTCCCTGCGCTTTGCACCACTTGCGCTTAACCCACTGCGCCACCGCCCGACTCCCAGATTGAAGATATTTTAACGCCATTCTTGTAGAGTTTTAGAGTGTTTTGATATATGTCCTATTTGTGGTGGTCTGGTTGTTTATAGGAGACCTTTCAGAACTTCTTTCAAGGCAGGCTTCGTGATGGTTGCTTCCTTCAACTGTTGCTTGTCTGAGAAGGTTTTGATGCTTCCATCTAGTCTGAATGACAGTCTAGCAGGATATCGTATTCTTGGCTGAAAGCCTTTCTCATTGAGCACTCGATAGATATCTTGCCATTCTCTTCTGGCCTGTAGTGTTTGTATGGAGAAGTCTGCTGCTAATCTTATGGGTTTTCCTTTGTAGGTGACTCTTTGTTTTTCTCTTGCAGCCTTGAGGATCCTTTCTTTATCCTTATTCCTTTCCAATCTAAGTATGACATGTCTTGGTGTCTTTAGGTCTGGGTTAATTCTGTTTGGGACCCTCTGGGCTTCTTGAATCTTTATGTCTTTGGTGTTGTCTAGACTAGAGAAATTTTCAGCTATTATGGCCTGGAGAACGCTTTCTTCCTCCCCTTCTCTTTCTTCCTCTGGTAAACCAATAATGCGTATATTGTTTCTTTTGAAGTCATCCCATAGGACTCTGTTGTTGTTTTCAGCATCTCTTAATCTCTTTTTGAGATCTCTTACTTCTTTTTTAGTTGTCTCTAATTCATCCTCAATCTTGCTAATTCTGTCTTCAGCCTCATAGATTCTATTCTCTCTGCCCTCTACTGCTTTCTGGAGTTCATCTATTTTGTTGCCCTGCTCTGATACTGTTTTAGCTTGTTCAGCTAGTTGCCTTCTTAGCTCAGCGATTTCAGCTTTCAGCTCTCTAATAACCATGAGATAATTAGAATTTTCTTCCATATTCTCATTTGTTGTTCCTGCATTTCTGATTACAATTTTTTCAAATTCTTTACTCACTCCTGTTATTATTTCCTTAGCTAATGTTTGGATGTTGAACTCGTTGTTTTGTGCTTCACCCTCTGGAGGACTGTTAGCTGGACTCTTGTCCTGGTTCGTGTCTCCAATATTTTTTCTTGTTGTTTTAACCATTTTATATATTATGTTATGAGTTCCCTTTATCAGTACTTTTCAAATTATTGATCACTATTGCCTGGAGTGACTTGTGTCTAAGTAATTTAATTAAAGGTTTTACCGTGGTGGAAGTTAACAGTTTTTTCAACCCCTGAGTTGGAGCTCAGTGGTGTAAAAGCCCCTTTTTTTTTTCTTCCCTGTAGGCTATGGGAGCCTGAGGGCTTTTAAACTATCAATAGGCTTCTTAGCTTAATCACTGACTCCTGACCAAGAGATAAAGCAGGGTGTGCAGAGATAATCCAGTGGTTATGCAAAGAGACTTTCACAGCCCCTCAGCTATGCCCGGAGGTATAGGTCTTCTCCTGAGTTTCCTGGTTAGATCTCTGTCCCCTGGTGTCCTTCCCTGTTGCTGCTCCAGATTCTGAGGGTCGTAGCAATGGAGACTCAGAGTTGCACTTGGTGAGTCTCTGGGGAGTCCTTTCCTCCCTTCAGCTGTCCCCTTGTTGTGGAGCAGACTGGAGGTGGTGTCTCCACTGATAAACTGTTGAACTGTTAGCAGTCACTTAATCTCTCCTTAGGCCCCTCTCTCCTCTCTGTCACCAGCCATGCGTGTTTGTACTCACGGGTGATTTACTGGGTTCCTATGGTCATTCTAGTCCTGTCTTGTTTTGGTCCGGGTGGTCTCCTTTGGTATTCCTAGTTGATCCAGGAGAGGAGAGGAGAGGAGAGGAGAGGAGAGGAGAGGAGAGGAGAGGAGAGGAGAGGAGAGGAGAGGAGAGGAGAGGAGAGGAGAGGAGAGGAGAGGAGAGGAGAGGAGAGGAGAGGAGAGGAGAGGAGAGGAGAGGAGAGGAGAGGAGAGGAAGCGATCTGCTGCTCGTAGCTCTGCCTCCGGAAGTCCGTCTCCTATTTATTTTCTTAATTCTATTTTATTTATGGCACAGAGCGAAATGAGAGGGGAGATGAGTGAGAGAGAGAGAGCGCACAAGAGGGACACCTATACACTTGCTTCACTGCTCGTGAAGCGTCCTCCCTGCAGGTGTGGAGCCGAGGGCTCGAACCTTGGTCCCTGTGCATGGTGATAAGCGCGCTTACTGGAGTGAGCCACCACCAGGCCCCCTGTAGTTGACTCTCCAAAGGCCAATTAGTTACATCTCTCAAATGGAAGGAATTCACTTCTGAGTATTGGGTTAGTGTGAAGATGGTCCACACTGGGGTCCAGAAGTAGCCAGCCAGTAGGTCCTGGGTTCAAGACCCCAGCCCTGCTCCTTGGGAACACCATGCCCTAGGCCAGCCTCAGAAATGCTGGGGCAGCCCAGTGGAGCCTCCTTGTGTCTGTCTGTCCTCCTGTATGTGGGGGATGGGTAGGATGGGAGAGTCCTTCCTTTCTAGTTCCAGTTTAAAGGAAGTTGGCAGCAAATGTAGCTGAGAGGATGGTGTTATTATTATTATTATTTTATTTTATTTTTTGCTTTTTCCCTAAAAGGGAAAAAACGCAGCAGAATCAGAAAGGTCTTCAGAGCCCCACAGACACCCCCCCTTCCCACCCTAAATAGTCTTCCACTTCAGACGCCTTCTGCGTCTCTGTTACACAGATCCTCAGAGCTGCTCCTTTTAATGGGGTGGGAGCCTGGAGCTGGGGCCTCAAACTTTTTCTTTTTTTTTTTAACCAGAACACAGCTCTGCTCTGCTTTATGGGGGTATGCTATCCACCACCCCACCCCATGGTGCTTTTTCATTCAGATACGAAGAGGGGCTTCTGGGGAGGGGGGAGAGAAACAGAATGAAAAAACCCCTATCACTAGAGCTTCCTCTGGTACCATTGGTTCTACTCATATGGTACCAGGGCTCAAACCTGAGCCATGCACATGACAAGGTATGCACTCTGCCTGGTGAGGTTTCTGGAAAGTCACCGTTTGTTCATTGAATTAGGTGGTGAAACAGAGCTTTTTTTTTTTAATTACCTTTATTTATTTATTGGATAGAGACAGCCAGAAATTGAGAAGGAAGGGGGTGTTACAGAGACAGAGAGACACCTGCACCCCTGCTTCACCACTCATGATGCTTCTGCAGGTGGGGATCGGGGGCTTTAACCCACATCCTTGCACATTGTAACATGTGTGCTCAACCAGGTGTGCCACCATCAGCCCCCCTCCTCCTTTTTAAAAAATATTTATTTATTTTTCCTTTTGTTGCCCTTGTTTTTCATTGTTGTTGTAGTTATTGTTGTTGTTATTGATGCCATCGTTAGATAGGACAGAGAGAAATGGAGAGAAGAGGGGAAGACAGAGAGGAGGAGAGAAAAGATAAGACACCTGCAGACCTGCTTCACTGCCTGTGAAGCAACTCCCCTGCAGGTGGGGAGCCGGGGTCTTGAACCGGGATTCTTAAGCTGACCCTCACACTTTGAGCCACATGCGCTTAATCACCCCTCCTCCTTTTTTTAAACTTAATACCACAGCACTGCTCAGCTCTGGCTTGTAGTGGTGCAGGGGACTGATCCTAGGACTTTGGAGTCTAAGGCTTGAGAGTCTCTTTGCATATCCATTATGCTGTCTATCCCTGCTGAAGAGCATTTTTTTAAAAAAAATTCTTTTATTATCTTTATTCATTGGATAGAGACAGCCAGAAATTGAGAGGGAAGGGGGAGATGGAGGAGAGAGACAGAGAGATACCTGCAGCCCTGCTTCACCACTCACAAAGCTTTCCCCCTTCAGGTGGGAGCTGAGGGCTCAAACCCAGGTCCTTGTGCACTGTAACGTGTGTGTTCAGCCAGGTGTGCCACCACCCAGTCACCAGCAGAGCACTTTTAAAACCGTGTTCAGGGGGTTGGCAGTAGCGCAGTGGGTTAAGCTCACGTGGTGCAAAGTGCAAGGACCGGCTTAAGGATCCCGGTTTGAGCTCCCGGCTCCTTACCTGCAGGGGGGTCTCTTCACAGGCGGTGAAGCAGGTCTGCAGGTGTCTTTCTCTTCCCCTTCTCTATCTTCCCTTCCTCTCTCGATTTCTCTCTGTCCTATCCAACAACAACGACAGCAGTAACAACAATAACAACAAAATAAACAACAAGGGCAACAAAAGGGAAAAAAATGGCCTCTAGGAGGAGTGGATTTGTAGTGCAGGCACCGAGCCCCAGCAATAACCCCCAAGGCAAAAATAAAGAAATAAATAGATAGATAAATAAATAAATGAAGACCGTGTTCAAAGGACGAGAATTTCCTGATTACAATACGAGGTTGTGGGTGAAATTTCGTTCTGAGGAGAGGGTTACTGACCAGGCACAACACAGAGTCCCCTCTTCCTGTGGATCTGCCTCAAGACCTGCAGAGCATGTCCAAGACCACAGGTAGTCACAAATTCTCCTTTACCTTTGACATATTAATTGTATAACCGAGGCCAGGCAAGGCACCACCAACAGCCGATAAAGTAGAGCCGTCGTGGCAATGTCCAGGAATACTGGCCCACATACAGTGTCACAGGTTGTCTGATTGTGTGTGATGTTTTCAGGCCAAAGCCTACTTGAATCCTTGGGAAAAGGAACTATTACCCACTTTGTGAATGTCAGGTCTATTTATCTTAAGACATTTGGGTCTATTTATCTAAGACATTTGCAATGCAAATATTAGCCCAAAATGGCTGGGGATTTGACTGTAGCAGCTAAATTTGTTAAGCTTCCATGTTCCCAGGCTTAAATTTTACATGAAAATCCTGAGTCATACCAGAATGGGACCATCACATGAAATAGAGTAGGCTCCCCCCTGCCCCTCCAGTCCTGCTCTGCTCTGGCTTATGGTGGTGCAGGAAATAGAACTTGGGGCTTTGGATCCTCAAGCATGAGAGTCTCTTTGCATAATCACTATGCTATATACCCTCAATAGACTTTTTTAAAAATAAATATTTCCATGTATTTTTCATTTTGGTTGACTAGAGCAGTTTTAGGTTTAGAACTTCACCTAACATGGGAATAGAGCCCTGTAATATTTCAAAGATTTGAAAGTGGTGTTTGCCTCACAAAAGCATACAGATTACACTAAGCCAAGTTACACTAGTGGTGGTTCAGTCTTTCAACCTTGCTACTCAGTGATGCCATTATATTTATTTATTTTAGAGGGAAAAGAAACACTTTACTAGGTTTTAGAAATTTCCTGTATTATCTTTATTTACTGGATGGAACCAGAAATCGAGGTAAGGGGGAGATAGAGAGGCAGAGAGACACCCGCAGCCCTGCTTCACCAATTGCAAAGCTTTCCCCCTGCAGGTGGAGGCCGGTTCGAGAACCTCTGTCCTTGTGCATTGTAATATATGCGCTCAACCAAGTGCACTGCTACCCAGACCAAGAAGTACTTTTATTTTATTTTATTTATTGTGTTGAGACAGAAATCGAGAGGGAAAGGCAGAGGAAGAGAGAGGCACCTGCAGTCCTGCTTCACTACTGGTGAAGCTTTCCCCCTGTAGGTGGGGTCCAGAGGTTTGAAGAAGAAACACTTAACTAGTTACAAATAATGTTCCAGGAGGTGGCACGGTATATAAATAATAAAACGTGGGATTCTCAACCATGAAGACCCAAGTTCAATCCCCGGCAGCACATGTACAGAGTGATATCTGGTTCTTTTTCTCTCTTTCTAGTGAATGAATAAATAAATAAATCATTTTTTAAAAAGTTAAGAAAAAAACACACAGATCTCATTCTTGCCAAGAAAAGGACACATCCCTCCCCACAACCCTACCTCGCTTTCTTCCTCAGTGCCTGAGTGCGCAGTGACGCCACTCCCGCCAGTGACGTGGTTGTAACGCCATTTCTCCTCTCCTCTCCTCTCTTCACCCCTGCCCCTCGTCCCTCGCCCCTCGCCCCCCGCCCCCCGTCCCCCGCCCCCAGGGAAGGCACTGGGCAAGTCCACAGTGGTCCCTGTCCCATATGAGAAGATGCTTCGAGACCAGTCAGCCGTGGTGGTGCAGGGCCTTCCAGAAGGAGTCACCTTTAAACACCCGGAGAACTACGACCTGCCCACCCTGAAATGGATCTTGGAGAATAAAGCGGGGATTTCATTCATCATCAAGAGGTGAAGCCCTTTGTCCTTTGCCAGGTGGCAGTTCCTTCATAGAAAGACAAATGTCTGGCGTGTGTTTTACAGTCGACAAGTTTCCTGTTTACTAGTTTGCCAGAGAAGTCATTATTTTTTATTTTTTTTTTATTGTTTTTAACCAGAGCACTGCTCAGCTCTGGCTTTTGATCGTGCAGGGCATTGAACTGGGGACTTTGGAGCCTCAGAATAAGCATCTCTTTGCAGAACCATTATGTTTTCTACCCCTGCCCAAGTCATTAAAAACAGTAAAAATTATTTACTTTAGTGAAAGATAGAGAAGACAAGAGACCAGAGCACTACCCAGCTCTGGTTTAGGGTGGCCCTGGGGATTGAACCCGAGACCTCAGAGACTCGGTCATGAAAGTCTTTAGCAGAACCGTTATGCTTTCTCCCCCAGCCTGTTTTCTCCCCCAGCCTGTCATGTGCTGTTTGGTTTTACCATGTGAGTTGCTTTGTGTATTCACCTACAGTTTTTTCTTTCTTTCTTTCTTACTGTTTTAATGCAGACCATTTCTGGAACCAAAGAAGCACCTGGGTAAGTGATTCTTTTCTTTTTTCTTCCCCCCCACCCCCCAAAAATAACTAGGTAGGTCTCTTAATCTGTTAATGCCAGTTTCAAACATGTTAATGGTTTTCTCTTACTTGGGAGTATGATAAATAGTCATGTGTTGTGTTTATATAAACCACTGGAAAGTTTATTGAGATGAAAAATTAGAGGCTTCAGGGGCCGGAGCAGTATCGCACTGGGTTACGTGCATGTATTACTAAGTGCAGGGACCTGCACAAGGACCCGGGTTCAAGCCCCTGGCTGCCCACTTGCAGGAGTGTCAATTCACAAAGGATGAAGCATGTCTGCAGGCATCTCTCAATCTCTACCCCTATCTCCCCCTCCTCTTTCAGTTTCTCTCTATTCTATCCAATAAAATGGAGAAAATGGCTGCCAGGAGCAGTGGATTCATAGTGCTGGCACTGAGCCCTAGTGATAACTCTGGAGGCAAAGAAAAAAAAAGAAGTTGAGATTTCAAACTTAAAGATTTTATTATTTGATAGGACAGAGAGAAATTGAGACGGAAGGGAAAGATAGAGAGGGAGAAAGAGACACTTGCAGACCTGCTTCACCACTTGTGAAGCTTCCTCATTGCAGGTAGGGAGCATGGACTCAAACCCAGGGGTCTTTGTGCTAGAGAGATTTCAACAGCTCTGTTACTTGCTTTATGATATTCTTTGGTGACAGTGAAGAAGTTCACATACGGGGGGATGGTGGTACATTCATTAGAGCCTACTTGTCACCAAAGCTCAAAAAAACTGGGCTTCAAACTCCTTGTCTCTGAAGGGGAGAAACTTCACGGGTGGTGGAACAGTGCTATGCTGATTTTCCTCCTCTCTCTGTTCCCCCTACTCTATCGAAAAGAAAACTAAGTCTGCCAGTAGTGGTGAAATAGTGCAGGCATAGAGCCTAACTGCAAAAAAAAAAAAAGGCGGTGGGGAGCAAATAGTCAGCTAGTTTGCTGAACTGGCCTCGTCCTCATGGGCCATGGGTGCTTCTTCAAGTTTGCAACTTTTTTTTAAGATATATATTTTTTGATATTTATTTATTTATTTTCCCTTTTGTTGCCCTTTTTGTTTTTTATTGTTGTTATTGATGTTGTTGTTGTTAGGACAGAGAGAAATGGAGAGAGGAGGGGAAGATAGAGAGGGCGAAGGAAAGAGAGACACCTGTGCTTAACCCGTTGCGCTATCGCCCGACTCCCAACTTTTTTTTTTTTATTAATGCAGTTAATGTTTGAGTACGGCTGAAACAACACAGCAGATACAACAGAGTTATGAGGGTGATCTACTCAGTGAGTCAAAGTAGAAAAAAATAAATTCAAACAAGATATCAGCCATGCAGCTTGTGTGGGCACGGCAACCTTAGGGAATGATGGAATGAGAGTGTCAGACCTTCTCAGCCCAGAGAATGGTAGAGTCGCCACTTACTATCCCATTCACGGGTGGAAAGATCACTTTTCCTTCTTTACATTTCTTTTTTCTCTCTCTCTCTTTACTTACTTATTGGATAAAGATAGCCAGAATTTGAGAGGGAAGGGGGTGATAGGAGGGAGAGAGTCACCTGCAACACTGCTTCGCCACTCGTAAAGCTTTCTCCCTGCAGGTGGGGACTCAAACCCGGGTGCCAAAACTTCCATTCCTCCTTCCATTCATTTGTTCATTCATTCATTCATTCATTCATTCATTCATTCATTCATTCATTCATTCACTTTATTTATTTATATTTTTTGCCTCCTGGCTATTGCTGGGGCTCGGTGCTGGCACTGTGAATTCACTAATCCACTGTTCCCCAGTCACCATTTTTTCCATTTATTTTTTAAATTCCTATTGGATAGAGAGAAACTGAGAGGGATGAGATAGAGACAGACATCTGGAGACCTGCTTCACTACTTGTGAAGCTTCCCCTCCTGCAGGTGGGGTGCTGGGGGCTTGTGTGGGTCCTTGTTCTCTACCCCCGGCTCCCAAGATTTTATTGATTTAAAAAAAATTTTTTTTAATTGTCTTTGTTTATTGGATAGAGACAGCCAGAAATTGAAAGGGAAGGGGTTGACAGGGAGAGACAGAGAGACACCTGCAGACCTGCTTCACCACCTGTGAAGCGACTCCCCCTGCAGGTGGGGAACTGGGGGCTCGAACCAGGATCCTTACGCCGGTCCTTGTGCTTCGCATTATGTACACTTAACCCTCTGCGCTACTGCCCGACTCCCACAGGTGTCTGTCTTTCTCTTTCACTCTCTGTCTTTCCCTCCCCACTCAACTTCTCTTTCTCCTATCCAATAAAAAATGGAAAAGGTGGCCTCCAGGAGCAGTGGATTTGTAGTGCAGGCACCAAGCCCCAGCGATAACCCTGGAGGAAAAACAAAAATCATTTAATAGAAATCATTGTCCTCCAAAAATCTGTTGTTCGTTCCAGCGGCTGCAGCACATCTTCCTGTCTATAATGTCTGCCATCTGTCCCAACTATTTCCCTTTCATGAGAGAACGGAGCACACTTTTTTTTTTTTTTACAAACGAAGAAAACACTCATTACGGTGGGCTCCAGTGTGGTGGGAACCCACCCCTACCCCTACTCCCGCCCCAAGTTCAGCCTGTGTTTAGGGGCCACAGAAGTATTAGTCTCGAATTGTTGGAGCGACCTAAATCCCAGTTATTTCTGTGTACAGGTGGCCGTGTGATGGTGACAGACACCGAGAGGTCCATGCTGTCCCCAGGGGGAAGGTAAAGCCTCACGTTTGTGACCATCAGCTGTAGTGCCCCCACCAAGTTCTGGTGTTGCATGATGGGACACCAGGTGGATTTTTAAAACCTAGGCCACGCATCTCCAGCTGCAGAGAGTTCAGGGTTCATTCGCACATTCTGTGAAGATGTAGGTTCTGACTCAGCATTTGTGAATGTAAATTTATTCTTGGGTGAAAACTTAAGTGATTTATCTAATGACTATTTAAAGTGGAATTTGAAAGTCACTTTACCACACTATTATTCAGTTAAACCCTCTCTGCCCTGAAAGGAAGGAAGGAAGGCAAGAAGGAAGGAAGGAAGGAAGGAAGGGAGGGAGGGAGGAAGGGAGGGAGAAAATTGACTGAAATTAAAGTGCTAAATTCAGTTGTCTGGCCAGGCAGTCAGGAACTTAATGTGCATGTGTTGACGTGGGCGCGGTGTTGCAGGCTTAACCTCCTACCTTGAGACTCAGTTTTCCCTTGCCCACCTTCTGCACGACTTCTTCTCCTTTCAGCTGCGGCTCTGTCAAAGTGAAAACTGAACCCACAGAAGAATCAGGTACGTCCTTGGAGAATCCGTTTGCATTTAAGTATGAAAGCCTTTTGGGGCGGGGGGGGGGTATAAGGTCTTATTTGGACTCATTACTAACATCATCCCCATCATCCCCATTTCTGAACACCAAACTATAACGTTGTATGGTAATCCTGGCTGGAAGTTCTTTGCTTGTCTCATTTTTCTAGGTGAAATGTTGATTTTCCCAATCAAATGTGGAATGTCAGTCCTAGAAAGAAACCTCTTCTCCCTTTTCCATCTGTGCGTCTGTTTTCTCATTCCCCACGGAAACCGTGTTGCCTGAGTCATTTTTGGTACTATAGACCTTCTTTTTCATCGGCAGGCTCACACGATCCTTTCCTTTCATCTTTTTTTTTTTTTGAGATTGCATTGCTGAGATGTGACCTACACGCCACAGAACTCTCCCCCGCCCCCGCCCCCCCCTCCCCCCGAGCATGAGGCTCAAGGACGGTGAGGAAGCAGGCAGGCCCTCTCTCCATCCTATAGTTAGTTGTCCATTTTCTTGAGCCTATAGGGAAGCCAGTGCCCTCGGGTGTGGGCAGTTCCCAACGCACTGCCCCGCTCTCTCGACACGTTGACTCTGGTTTCCTTACACTGATGGAGTCACACATCATTTAGGACTCCCCACTTGCTTGTGTCCTGTGACACAAAAAAAGCAGCCAAGGTGCTTTTTGATGTGGTCACACCACCACTGTTCGTTGTGGGCATCCATGCGTGAGGGTCCTCGTTTTTCCCCCCTTGGCATACACTCACTCAGCTGTCGCTGTGGAGCCAGGATCCATCAGGGAAAACACCAGTGCCTTTGATTCCCTTCCTCACACCTGGTCCACTCAGAAGTCATAACACCATCTGGGTGGTGCGGACAGGCTAGGCCCTCCTGCAGGGATCTCGCTGGCGCTCCCCATGCCATTATCACTGAAGCCTAGCGCAGCCCCGCCCAGCCGTGCTTTCACTCATGAGCCCTCTGCGTGTCCCAGTCACTACAGTCGTGAGGTGCTAAGGGGCTGGAAGACGAAGGTTGGTCATTCTCTTTTCCAGGTGACTTGGTTAACTGTCTTCACAAGTGGTGAAGCAGTCCTGCCGGTGTTTATTTTCTCTCTATCTTCCCTTCTCCTCACAATTTCTCTCTGTCCTGCCAAATAGAAGAAATGAAAGAAGAAAGAAGTGTTGGGGTGGTCGGGCGGTAGCACAGCGGGTTAAGTGCAGGTGGCGCAAAGCGATAGAGTGTTGGATTCATGGTGCTGGCGCCCAAGCCACAGCTATAACCTGTGAGCAGAGAAGAAACAAAACAAGGAAAATACTTATATGAGCAATATTTTGGCTACTTTCTCTTTTTTTAATTATTAGTGACTTAATATTGGTTTATCAGATTACAAGATAACGAGTACAATTCCACATCGTTCCCACCACCAGAGTTCTGTGTCCCCATTCCCTCCATTGGAAACTGCGGTGGTTTTCCCAAGGTCACAGATATGGATTGACTATTATTTCTATAACTGTTTTTGTCTGTCTGTATTTTTGCCCATTTTTTCCCTGTGCTCCTGCCTTCTCTTCCTGTAAGTTTTTATTTATTTATTTGTTCCCTTTTGTTGCCCTTGTTGTCTTTTATTGTTGTAGTTATTATTATTGTTACTAATGTCGTCATTGTTGGATAGGACAGAGAGATGGAGAGAGGAGGGGAAGACAGAGAGTGAGAGAGAAAGACACCTGCAGACCTGCTTCATTGCCCCTGCAGGTGGGGAGCTGGGGGCTCGAACCAGGATCCTTATGCTGGTCCTTGCGCTTTGCAGCCATATGCACTTAATCTGCTGCGCTAGCGCCAGACTCCTCTTCCTTTCTAAGTCACACTTAAGCCAATTACTACTTCCTAGTGTCCTTCCTTTTTTCCTCTTCTCTCTCTGGGTCCTGATAGAGTTGGAGTTCAGAGCCATCTAGTCATCTTCCCCTAACATTTCTGCCCCTCTGAGAGTGTGAACCAAAATTATTTTGAGGGTACAGAAGGTGGGAGTTTTGGCTTCAGTAATTGTTTCTTCCACTGGACATGGACGTGGGCGTTGGCAGGTTGATTCATACCCTTAGCTTGTTTCTGTCTTTACCTTGTGGAGTAGGACTCTGGGGAGGTGAGGTTATGGGACACTTTGGTGAGGTCATCTGCCCAGGGAAGTTGGGATGGAATTATAGTAGCACCTGCAACTTGTAAGATATGATGAAGGAGGGGTGGCTGGGTGGTAGCACAGCGGGTTAAGCGCACATGGCACAAAGCACAAGGGCTGGTGTAAGGATCCCTTCAATCCCCCAGCTCCCCACCTGCAGGGGAGTCGCTTCACAGATGGTGAAGCAGGTCTGCAGGTGTCTATCTTTCTCTCCCCCTCTCTGTCTTCCCCTCCTCTCTCCATTTCTTGCTGTCTTAACAATAACAGCTATGACAACAATAACAATAACAACTATAACAAAGGCAACAAAATGGGAAAAATGGCCTCCAGGAGCAGTGGATTCATAGTGCAGACACCTAGCCTCAGTGACAACCCTGGAGGCAAAAAAAAAAAAAAAAAAAAAAAGCAGCAGGGACCAGAAGGTAGGAAAAGAGCAGGTGAGAATAGGGATTTTAAGGTGGTAAGAAGTTGGGAAATCTGTTTTAGTTCTGTTCCTTGAGGCCCATGACTTTAGTAATTTTTGCTTGCACTTGATAGTTAACATGGAGGTGGGCTAAGAATATTGTTTGAAAAGATGTAGTCAGAGTTGAGAATAGGGCTAAAAAGCTGGATTAGGACAGAGAGTAGTTCCCACAGTTGAAGAGACTAAATACAGTGAACTGTTTACCATACATTGAGCATCAGAACATATCTGCTGTCTTAGATGCGCCACCACCAGGTCCCTCAAAATCTTGAAAATACATGTGCTCTGCTCTGCAGTGCCAGGTGGGTGGAGGACTTGCACCTTACAACTGCCTGCCTTGAAGTGTGGAGTTCAAGAATCTTTCCATTTTCCAGGCATTTCCCTGGAAATGGCCGCTGTGACAGTGAAAGAAGAATCAGAAGACCCTGATTATTATCAGCACAATGTGCAAGGTAACACTGTTTAATGCTAGTTTCCTTTCCCTGTGTATTTGGTAATTACCATTAAGATTGATCAGCTCGGGGGTAGCACAGTCAGCCAAGCGCCCGTGGTGCAAAGCACAAGGACCGGCGTAAGGATCCCACTTTGATACTCTGGCTCCCCACCTGCAGGGGAGTCGCTTCACAGGCAATGAAGCAGGTCTGCAGGTGTCTGTCTTTCTCTCCCCCTCTCTGTCTTCCCCTCCTCTCTCAATTTCTCTCTGTCCTATCCAACAATGACAATAGCGATAACAACGATAATAATAAGAAGGGCAAACAAAAGAAAAAAATAGCCTCCAGGAGCAGTGGATTTGTGGTGCTGGCACTAAGCGCCAGCAGTAACCCTGGAGGGAAACAAACAAAAAAAAGATCAATCAGCTCTTGCTATTCCTTTAGTGATAGTTGACTGATTACTCCTCAGCTGGCTTGTCTACTTACATTATAACAGTGGGATCGAATAGATCTGTCACATGGAGATGAGGATAAAGAACCTCCATCATCCTTAACAGACAAGCCTTATTTGCAAGGTTTGAGAGGTTTTCTGGCCCTTTAATAGCCAATTTGTACACCCAAACTTAACTCAAAAGCATATCGTCTTAGTCTATAAAAGGTAAGACATTTCGTGTCTTCAGTCATCACCATTTCACTCTGTATCTTTCACGTGACAGGTAGTTTCAAACTCAGCTTAGAGCTTCACGGTGGTGCTTGCTTTTAATCTCTAATGACTTCCAGTGGAGGACACTGGTTTGTAGGAAGTTTATTTTTTTATAGACGGATCAAGTTACCCAGTACCTATAAATTATAAAACCCGACCGGCTTTGCTTTTACATTTGTACCCATAAACCCATCTTCTCTTCAACCGAGGTAATGGAATGGCAATAAATATCTCACAGGGTGTTTGTTTTGTTTTGTTTCCCCTGCCATTTTAGATCATGCACGTTTTTACAACATTTATGTAAATGACACCAGCATAAAGTATTGACTGAGATGGAGTGTTGTCATTTCTTTTTCTTTACTCATACTTTTTTTTTTTTGTAAAATTCATCCTCAGTTTTGAGTTTATCTACGGCTGTCTTTTCCATTTTACTGCTGAAGTTTACTTCCATGTACTGCCTGTTGTCCAGTTGTGTTTTTTTTTTTTTTTTTTTTTAAACTCTTTTGTCTGTTGATAGACATTACCAGTTTGGAGCTATTACAGCGGGAGCTACTGTGAACATTTGTGTACATATTTGTATATAGATAGGTCTTCATGTCTCTTGGGTCGATTCCTAGAAATGGACTAGCAGGGATCCATGGTAGGTATTGAACTTGGGAAGAAACTGCTTTCTGTGGTGCTCGTTCAAGTCAGCTTACTTTAGTTCTAGGTGGCCCACTGCCTTGCCCACAGGTGTGGGGCCAGTGACATTCTTTTGTTTAGCTGCTCTGGTGATGCCTACTTTTGGTTTTAACTTGCATTTGCCTAATGGATGTATTTCATTTCAAAAGATTAGACTATTTCAGTTGTTGCCTCATAAAAGTGTTGTGAATGCATCTGTCCTGCTGCTTTGTAACCACGGCGACAGCCCTTATAAAAATAGATTCAACCTGCTCATAGTGAATTTCATAATTCTTATTGATCAGGTTTGAACATTTTGTCACTTAACGTATGTTATCAGAAATTCCCTGGCTAACAGATGGAGAATTCAGAGGTTTTCTAGTTTAAAAAGTTAAGGCTTGGGGAGATATTTAAGCTTGATAGCAGTTGTTAGGAGCTTACTATTACTTGTGCATAGAGTAAGTTTTCTTTTTTTAAAATGTTATCAGTGACTTAATATTGATTTACAACACAGTGTAACTCCTACCACTTAATAAGATATTCATTTAGAGCCATCCAGGCAGTGTCTCCATGGGTGAACTTACAGGAGCACTGCTCAGCTCTGACTTATGGTGGTATGGGGGACCGAACCTGACACTCTGATTTTGATCCCTGGTACCACATAAATGGACAAAGAGAAATAAACTTATCATCAGTGACCAACCAGTGCTTGGTGTTTTTCTCATTGATAAAATTATTTTTTGACATTGTTAAATCAAAATTAATAAATACGGAATCTGACATTATCTTTGGAATATACGTCGTTAGCAGTCGTCCCCCCCCCCCCCCCCCAACCAGAGGCCTTCTCAGCTCTGGCTGATGATAGAGCAGGGGATTGAACCTGGGATTTTGGAGCCTCAGGCATGAGATTCTCTTTGCATAACCATTAATCTCTCTCCCCCTGCCCTCATTGCTGTTATTCTCAACCATGGTTATAGAAGCTTTTTTGGGCCCCTGTTTAAGATTGAATTCTTCAGGGTGATGCCCGAGTAGTGAGTTAGATTTCAGATTTGCTAAAACTGCCTGAGGTGATGTCTTCAGTCAGCTGAGGAAGACGGGAGTTACTTTTTTTAGTTGGCAAGTTGTCCATGTGGTTTGCATATTCTTCTTCTTCTTTTTCTTCTTTTTTTTTTGCCTCCAGGGTTATTGCTGGGGTTCAGAGCCTGCACTACGAATCCACTGCTCCTGGAGGCTCTTTTTTCCCTTTTGTTGCCTTTGTTGTTTATCATTATTGTTATTATTGTTGTTACTGCTGTCATTGTTGTTTGATAGGGAAGAGAGAAATGGAGAGAGTAAGGGAAGACGGAGAGAGAAAGATAGACACCTGCAGACCTGCTTCATTTCCTGTGAAGCGACCCCTTGCATGTGGGGAGCCGGGGACTTGAACCGGGATCCTTACGCTGGTCCTGTTTTCCCTTTTGTTGTCCTTGTTGTTTTATCATTGTGATTATTGGTGTTAATTGATGTCCCTGTTGTGGGATAGGACAGAGAGAAATGGAGAGAGGAGGGAAGACAGAGGGGGAGAGAAAGATAGACACCTGCAGACCTGCTTCACTGCTTGTTAGGCAACCCCTCTGCAGGTGGGGAGCCGGGATCTTGAACCAGGATCCTTACACTAGTACTTGTGCTTTGCGCCTTGTGCACTTAGCCCTCTGCGCTACCGCCTGACCCCCCCCTTTTTAAAATTAAATTAAATTTTCTTTTAAGAAAGGAGACATTAACAAAATCATAGGATGGGGGGGGGGGAGGTACAACTCCACACAATTCCCGCCACCCAACCCTTTTTTAGTAATATTGCCACCAGGGCTGTTTCTGGTGCTTGGTGCTTGCATTATGAATAAGCCACTCCTGGTGGCCATTTTTTCCTTTTTTTTTTTCCCCTATTTTTTTATTTGATGGGGTAGAGAGAGATTGAGAAGGGTAGTTAGATAGAGAGGGAATGAGAAAGATAGACACCTGCAGACCTGTTTCACTGCTCCTGAAGTGTCCCTCCTGCAGGTAGGGAGTGGAGACTCAAACCTGGGTCCTTCACCTTGGCAAGATGTTCACTTAATGGGGTGTGCCACTACCTGGTCCCCAGGAAAGTCTTTTTGTGTAACCATTATGCCGTCTCCCCTGCTTTTAAATATTTTTTTATAATTCTTCATTAAGTTCATGTTTGAGGCCAAGGTTTTTTTTCATAATCTAAAATAAAGTTTATGTTTCCATGTGGGTATCAGATTTTCAGCATCATTCTTTTTTTTTTTTTTTTCAGCATCATTCTTATAGAACTGGGCAGACAACCTCACCAATGTGCCCTAGGCCCCACCTCCCCAGAGCCAAACCCCACTAGGGAAAGATAGAAACAGGCTGAGAGGGGTGGAGGGTAGGTAGCATAATGGTTATGCAAACAGACACTCATCCCTGAGGCTCCAAAGTCCCAGGTTCAATTCCTCACACCACCATAAGCCAGAATCGAGCAGTGCTCTGGTAAAAAAAAAAAAAAAAAAAAAAAAAAAATTAAATAAAAAAATAAATAGAACTTCACAAAAAGAAACAGCCTGGAAGTGTGGACCTACCCACCAATACCCATGTTCAGCATAGAAGCAGTTACAGAAGCCAGACCTCCCACCTTCTGCACCCCACAATGATCTTGGGTCCATACTCCCAGAGGAATAAAGAATAGGAAAGCTTCCAGTGGAGGGGTGTGTGTAGGGGGGATGCAGAATTGTGTGGAATTGTACCCTTCTTATCCTACAGTCTTGTTGATCATTGTTAAATCACTAATAAAATAAAAAAAATTTTAAATGTCACTTACTCTAGTAAGGTTTTGGTATAAAATCTTTAGGGTTTTCTCAGTAGACATCCCAGTGAACAGAGAGAGAGTGTTATTCCTTCCGTGTGTGTGTGTGTGTGTGTGTGTG
Organism: Erinaceus europaeus; assembly: GCF_950295315.1. Taxonomy (NCBI): domain Eukaryota; kingdom Metazoa; phylum Chordata; class Mammalia; order Eulipotyphla; family Erinaceidae; genus Erinaceus; species Erinaceus europaeus. The sequence goes on from NC_080176.1 coordinate 29,000,153, forward strand.
TGTGTGTGTGTGTGTGTGTGTGTGTGTGAAGAGTTTATATGGAACTGGCCGCTGAGTTTTCTGTTTCTGTCTCTATGGAAACAAGTGTATTGTCCCTTCCAGTGGTGATTAACATTAACCACCTCCAACTTGGTTACCATGTGCTGTTCATTTTATGTTATTGTTATTAAGAGGTCTTTGCCTTTTTATATGTAGATTGGAACTGGGATGCAATATGTCCTGGAAATTTTATTTATAGTATCATCATAACGGGGTGGAGGGTACATAGCATAATGGTTATGCAAACAGACTCTCATGCCTGAGGCTCCCAAGTCCCAGGTTCAGTCCCCTGCACCACCATAAGCCAGAGCTGAACAGTAAATTTTTTAGTGAAGCCACCCGGTCAGGTTTCTCTAATAAAACGTGGTTTCCTTTTCAACTAGTCTTCAGTGTTGTTTCACAGTTGTAGGGCTATTTATGTTATATTTTCCTTTTTTTTTTTTTTTAATTTCCTTATAGAGGAGTGAATGGTTTACAGTCGACAGTAAAATACAAAAGTTTGTACATGTGTAACATCTCCATTTTCTTTTTTTATATTTTCCCTTTTGTTACCCTTTTTGGTGTTGTTGTAGTTATTGTTGTTATTGATATCGTCATTGTTAGGACAGAGAGACGGAGAGGTGGGGAAGACAGAGATGAGGGAGAAAAATATAGACACCTGCAGACCTGCTTCACCACCTGTGAGGCGACCTCTCTGCAAGTAGGGAGCTGGGGCTCCAACCAGGATCCTTAAACACGTCCTTGCACTTCGTTCCACGTGTACCCAACTCCCATCTACCAGTTTTCCACATAACAATCTACCCCTATGTTGAGGTAAATAGCATAATGGTTATACAAACAGACTCTCATGCCTGAGACTCAAAAGTCCTACGTTCAGTTCCTTACACCATCATAAACCAGAGCTGAGCAGTGCTCTGATTGAAAAAAAAGGGAGCCGGGCTGTTGCACAGTAGGTTAAGCGCACATGGCACGAAACGCAAGGACCGGCTTAAGGATGCAGATTTGAGCCCCAGGCTCTGCACTTGCAGGGGGTTTCCTTCACAGGTGGTGAAACAGGTCTGTAGGTGTCTTTCTCTCCCCCTCACTGCCTTCCCCTCCTCTCTCCATTTTTCTCTGTTCTGTCCGGCAATAACAACAATGACAATAAACAGCAAGGGCAACAAAAAGGAAAAAATAATAAATAAATTTTAAAAAGGGGGGTTGGGTGGTAGCTCAGTGGGTCAATCGCATGTGGCAAGAGTCGCAAGGGCCGAAGTAACGATCCTGGTTTGAGCCCCTGGCTCCCCACCTGCAGGGGAGTCGCTTCACACACAGTGAAGCAGGTCTGCAGGTGTCTATCTTTCTCCCCTCCCCTCTTCCCCATCTCTCTCCATTTTCTCTCTGCTTTATTCAACTATAACAGTAATAATAACTACAGCAACAATAAAAACAATAAGGACAATGAAAAGGAGAAAAAAAAAAGCAAATTAAAAAGAAAAAAGAAAAATATTCAATCCCTACTAGGTCCTCTTGTCATCATCATGTTCCAGGACCTGAACCCTACCCCCACCCCAGAGTCTTGGAATTTGGTGCAAAATTATATATTACTTTCTTACTGCTTTGGCCATTGATGCTCTCCCCACTTTGAAGTGATAGACAAAAGGTGAAGCCTAGACCTAGGTCCCTTGGCCCTTGGCTTTGTGCAGTCCAGAAAACTCTTCCCTTAGGAGCTAGTAGGCAGTTGCCTGTAGGCATCTCGACCTCACGCCACCTTCTCTAGAGTCGTAGCCTTGTCCTAGAACTTTGGTATCATCTGCCCACCGGAAGGAACCCACCCCCCCACCCTTGCTTCTGTGCACAACTTGCCTTTGCCCTGTGTCACCTTGCCAGCCTCAGAGAGTACATAAACCCTGCTTGCAGAGGAAGCTGACATTTCAGGTCCTCTCATAGGGCAGAAGAGATAGCATAATGGTTATGCAAACAGACTCTCATGTCTGAGGCTCCAAGGTCCTAGGTTCAGTTCTCGGCCCCATTAGTAGCCAGAGCTGAGCAAAGCCTCTTGTACAGAAACAAAAATTTCCTCCATGTTTGCGAGGCTTAGAGGTGATGGCCTTTTATTTCAGAATTTGTCATTTCTGCTTTTTCCACTGGCCTAGCTCAGGGCTTCCTACATTCTTCGAATCCCAGTATTTTGATGATACACTTAATCCATTTTCATGGATCTCTAGTGATAAGTAAGCACTATGGGCTGTCTGGTGCCCCCATGGCCTTCAGCATGTAACAACAGACTGTGACAGTCAGAAATGTTTCCTAAGCCCTCTGCCCTCGCCATGGATGAGCTCTAGAGCTCTCTGAAGTTTTTTTCTGGTTTAATTTACTTTTCTTCCCCTCTCAAAGATATATGTGCGCTTTGTGCCACAAAAAATGTAGTTGGAAGTCGGGCGTTAGTGCAGCGGGTTAAGTGCAGGTGGCGCAAAGCGCAAGGACTGGCAGAATGATCTCAGTTTGAGCCCCCGGCTCCCCACCTGCAGGGGAGTAGCTTCACAGGCAGTGAAGCAGGTCTGCAGGTGTCTATCTTTCTCTCCCCCTCTCTGTCTTCCCCTCCTCTCTCCATTTCTCTCTGTCCTATCTAACAATGACGACATCAATAACCACAACAACAATAAAAAACCAGGGCAACAAAAGGGAAAATAAATTTAAAAAATAAATGTAATGTCAATGGCCTGGGCAGTGGTGCACCAGATTAAGTGTATGTAGTACAAAGCACAAGGACCCATGAAAGGATCAAGGTTCGAGCCCCCGGCTCCCCACCTGCAGCAGGGTCACTTCAGGGGTGGTGAAGCAGGCCTTTAGGTATCTGTTTTTCTCTCTCTCTATTTATCTTCCCCTTTGCTCTCAATTTCTCTCTGTCCAATCCAATAACATGAAAAAAAAAAAAAAGAAAATCACCACAGCTTTCTTTTTCTTTGGTTTAAGTTTTGGATAGGACAGAAAAACTGAGAGGGGAGGGGAAGATAGAAAGATAGAGACCTGCACACCTGCTTCACTGCTTGTGAAGCAACACTCCCCACCCCCACCCCACCCATAGGTGGGGAGCTGACAGGTGGGGAGCCGGGGACTCAAACTGGGATCTTTGCACAGGTCCTTGTGCTTCATACTATGTGCACTTAACCTGGTGCGCTACTGCCTGCCCCTCATCCCCCCAACCTTTCCTCTTACACATTCACTGAGCTACTTCCCGCAAACTTTAGTCTGTGTGTGTTTTCAGACATTTCCCCAGCTTCTCCTTTGTCCTGTGACTTACGTCAGAGCGTGTAGTTTGAGCTTCTCTATGCATGTTGCTAAGGCTTTTTTTTTGCCAGTTTCATTCCACTCTGCTCGGAACTTTGTGAGGGCTGCCTGATGGAGTGGTTCAGATCTTCTGTGTCCTTTGCTCACTTTTGACTTGGATCATTTGCTTCTTTGTTGCTGAGAGTTTGGTGAGCTCTTTATATACTTTTGGTTATTAGCCTCTTGTCTGATGTCTGGTGTGTAAAGAGCTCGCATTTTGTAAGGGGTCTCTTTGTTTGGGTATAGGGATTTCTTTTGCTGTGCAAAAGCTTTTTTAAAATTTGTTGTAGTCCCATTGGTTTATTTTTGCTTTAGTTTTCTTTGCAATTGGATTTGTATCGCTGAAGATGCCTTTCAAATTGAGGCAGAAAAGAGTCCTGTCAAGACTTTCCTCTGGTTTCTGGTCTAACATCCAAGTCCTTGATCCGTTTGTAATTACTTTGGTGTTTCTGTGCAGTAAAACTTGTGGACTTGCTGTGAGAATGAATCTTTCACTGTTTCCAAAAGCTCATATCCACCATTTTAACTATTCCCAGTCAGTCCGTGTCTGGTCATTTTCACCATTTCTTTTGACTTTCTCCATATCTGTCTGAGCTCAATTCCCATTTCCCAGGACCATCCATCCATCAGCACCACTCATTTTTGTTATTATTATTATTTTTAGTAACAGAAGGCTCTTTGACGCCATCCATAGCTACCACCAAAATATGTGTGCTGAAGTGACCCCCAAATCTGATTTTTTTTACTTTGGGGGGGTGCTTACTTTTGAAGTTGTCATGTTTGTATCCCAAAGCAGGCCCTTCTGAAACTGATGACGCGGACGAGAAAGTCCCCCTTTCGAAGTCTTTGCAAGGTACTCGCCCTCACCGCCTGCTCGCCAGCCACGCTGATGCCCCGTCCCTCCATCTTGGACAGAATGTATTTTCCTATTTGTATCTGTATTGTTAATTTTTCTAAATGGCAAAGGAAAAAAAATATATGTATTGGCCTTTTCTTTATTTTTAAACGTCTCAATGAACTGCACAAGCAACCCTTTTTCAAAACCAATTTTCCCTTTTGTGAATCTAGTAATGAATCTCGAAATGGGTACATGACACACTTTCCTATTTAAGGTAAAGTACACATTTATACCTTATCTCAGAATAGCCAGAAGCTAGGTTATTATGTATAGTTAGCAATGTAACTATCAACTATGGATAAGGTTATGCCAATGCTTAGCTCTTAGAAAGAATGTCAAATATCCCTTGCGAGTCCCTCAGACTTTTGCATAGCACATCCTGACTTGATGACCCTACGCTGTTTGTGTGACTTTTGCTTCTATTTGTCGGTTTTTAGTGCAAAGGGTTTTTTTGTTGTTGTTAGTGATAGTTGTGACATAACTGTAATTGCTAGCGATAGTTGTGACATGACTGTAATTGCTCGTTCCAGGGTTTTCAAAAGAGCACAGAAGACAGAGTTGTTGTCCCCAGGAGCTCTGTAATATCACGAAGGGTAGAACGGTCACCGTGATTTTTTTTCTTTTCTTTGTTTTTAATTTTTTTTATCTTTATTTATTTGCTGGATAGAGACAGTCAGAAATTGAGAGGGAAGGGGGTGATAGAGAGGGAGAGAGACAGACACCTGCAGCACTGCTTCATCATTTGTGAAGTTTTCCCCCTGCAGGTGGGGGCCAGGGGCTCGAAAGCTGGGTCCTTGTGCACTATAACATGTGCCCTCAACCAGGTGCACCACCACCTGGCCCCCTCTGTGATTTTCTTTACTCTTTCTTTTCTTCCTAATCTGAACCCCCCTCAGCCTTACACCTTGACCCTTTGGAGAAAGGCAGTCGCAGCTCGAAAGGCGAGAGAAGGAGGGACGGACTGTGTGGTCAAGGAAGCCGTTCTAAAAAGTTCATTGACAGTATCTCGTGGCTGTAGCTTTATAGATTTATTTCCCTATCCTCTTGAGTGCAGGTGAGTTTTTGTAATGTGAATTAAGTGGAACAGAATCCCAAGACAATCCCAGCTCAGAAAGCTAGTCTGGAAAACGGAAGTCTTTTTTATTTCTTTATTTAATTTAATTTAATGGGAGCACTGTTCAGTTCTGGCTGATGGCGGTGTGTGTGTGTGGGGGGATTGAATCTGGGACTTTGGAGCTCAGGCATAGGAATCTCTTTGCCTAATCATTATGTTGTTTACCCCCTGCCCAGCGGAAGTCTTTGAAAATTCCTGAAGCCAGGAAAATGTTCTCTAAAAACAGATCAAATTTATTTCAAACCATTGCCTGCAGAGGTTGTATCTCTAGCATCCAGTTGGGATCTGGTTGTCAGTGGATGGCAGTTTCTTTCTTAGTTATTGTCAACTTTTTCCTGTTAGTGACTCAGACACCGAATGACAGGTGACTCCAGAATGTCCTGGCTGCTACTTTTCTATTTTTGAGTAAGAATTTTTAACTCTTCAGTTTCTTTTAAGTACAGTTCTGATCTACGGGGACTGAGTTTCTGTGGCTTCTGCCACAGAGCAGTGGACAGCAGCAGGAAGCACGGGACGGCGGTGGGCTGACTTGTTTTTGGAACCTTAATGGCGTCTATGTACAAGGAGAGCTTTGGCTGGGATTAGCGTGTGTGCCTCTGTGTGTGTCACCAGCAGCTGAGCTGGTGCTTGCAGGCCATCAGACCCTACCACTTCTCAGGTTGTTGTAGTTATAGTAACAGTAAATCCCAAGCAGACCTTCCTAGCTTGCCTCTATTTACAATTTTAAGTCAGTTTATTTATTTTTGCATTTTTAAGTTCAAGTGTTCCTTGTTCTTCTTAATTAGATCATGTTGTTTGAATTAACTGCTAAGGAGTCTTTTCTTTCTTTCTTTTCTTTTCTTTTTTCTTTTTTTTTTTTTTTAAAAACAGCTTGTTCATGTTGTGTTCAGGGCCTTAAATCGTTTGTGTTGTTACCTAGTTTTTCTTCTTTCCACTGGGAGTCTTCACTGGCATATTATATGCGGCTTCTTTTCTTTCTAGGGAGTCATCCTTCTTCAGAAGTCAGCGAAGGAGCAGAGATGGAAGTACCCGCAGAAGGTTAGAAATAAAGGGTTTTTTATTCTGTATCACAGAGCAAATTGTCTTTGAAACACCACCTTTGAAAAGGAAAAGGTGTGTGTCTTAATTTTTCTTTTTTTAAAATATTTTATTTATTTATTGCCTTTGTCGCCCTTGTTGGTGTCTTAATTTTTCATCTTCAGCTATATTAGTGGTGAAAGTCAGACTCTTGACAATCCAGAACGTTTCCTGCCTCTCCCCACCACTACCATATCCTTCTAAGCCTCTTTCTACAATGAAGGCTTCAGTACTTTAGAACTGAAACCATTACACCTATTCATACTTTATTTTAAAACACGCTAACTAGTGGAACTATCCTGAAAAGTAGATCTTTTAGTCTGCATAAGATTAAGACGAGGTATTTATTCATGAGAAAGATAGGAGGGGGAGAGAGAAAGAACCAGACATCACTCTGGTACCATGTGTTGCCGGAGATTGAACTCAGGACCTCATGGTTGAAAATCCAGTGCTTTTATCCACTATGCCATGCCCCAGACCACCAAATATTTTAACTCTGATAGAACTTTTTTTAATTAACCAGTCAGTCTTAAAGCTGAACTATCACTATGCCGAGTGGCTTCCTGTTTCTCAAAGGTTTTTTTGGTTCTCGTGACCTTTTTGAGAAGACGCTTGTTATTAAATTCTTATATCTCTGATTGTTCACGCACCTGTTAAAATTACTATTTTTTCTTTTTTACATTTCTTTATTGGAGGACTAATGGTTTACAGTCAACAGTAAGATACAATAAATAGTTTGTACATGCCTAGCCCTCACAAGGTCCTCCTGCCATCATGCTGTAGGACCTCAACCCTCCCCCTCACCCCAGAGTCTTTCACTTTGGTGCAAGACACCAGTAAATTATTAATTTTATCTTCCACCCTCTTCAGAGGAGGGCAATAACTCTCCAGGTCCCTGTAATGCTGGCATAACCTTTCTTTTCTTTTCTTTTTTTTTACACTTATTTATTATTGGATAGAGACAGAAATTGAGAGAGGGGAGGGAAAGATATAAAGGGAAAGAGACAGAGACACCTGCAGTTCTGCTTTACCACTTGTGAAGCTTTCCCCCTGCAGGTTGTGATCAGGGACTTGAACCTGGGTCCTTGTGCACTGTAATGTGTGTGCTTAACCAGGTGTGCCACCATCTGGTCCCGTTCCATACCCTTTCGAAACCTAGTTTCAGAATTGGTGTTTCTAATCTAGAATACATCTTTTTCAGAAAATACTGATGTGCTCATTTTAAGTAATGTTTTAGATTTTCTTTTAGATTTTTTTAAATAGAAGATCGTGTTAGTAAGCTTTTTTTCCTCCATTTTTTTCTTTTCTTTCTTTTTTTTTTTTTTTAATTTTACTTTGTCTCACTGTGTGGAGGTCATTAGATATTACCACTGCTGCAAATCTTTCAATTTGATTTGGGTAGGCCGGAAATAACAAAAATTACACAAGACACATACATTTGGGCAGCCATATCTCTTCAATTTCCAGTGTTATTAGGTAATTTCTTCAATTTCCAGTGTTATTAGGTAGCCAGCTTAAAAAACTCTTGCATCAGTCACACTGATGGTCATGCCACAGTGTTAACAGACTTGAATTGAACTTGGGTTCTGGTCTTAGATTACTAACAAGCGAACGTAACCTCTGGCCAATCTGTTAATCTCTCTTTCTGTGCAAACTGAGGGAGAGGCTTGGTGACTGTACCCTAGCTGAGCTTCTCCCACTAACTTCCTGGCGCACCTTTGTCTTGTGTAGTAACCCAGAGATTCCTAAAGCGTTTTAATTTTTCAAGCACAGGGTATCTGTGCAGGGCAAGGGAACACCCTGCATGCGTCTGGAGTCTTTGTCTTGCCGTGAAGACTCCGGACTGTGGATCGACTCAACAGTGGAAACACACTGCCCCGTCCCCCTGTTCCCCTCCCCCCCCAGGATCCTTACAGAGATAACAGATGACAGAGAAAGCCGATATTTTCTAGTTATAATAGGAAAATATTCATGAAAATAATCAGAACTCTCATTCTTCCTCTGGGGGTGGGGGTGGGGAATAATAACAATTTTTCAAGTCTATTTCATGCGGGTAACTTGGTTTTCTCTAACCATTTTCCACAGATTTTCTGCATTTTGTTTTTTCTTTGACCCCTCTTTATAATGAAAAAGGGCCAGCTGTTTTCATCTAATTAACACAAGATGGATTAAAATGCCAGTGAATTTTTTTTACAGAGTATCAAATCAGTAAAATGTTGAAAGCTACAGAAGGTGCTTGATAATGAATGTCATTTTAGAATTTTATTTTTTTCAAGATTCTACTCAGCATGTCCCTTCAGAAACAAGTGAGGACCCCGAAGTTGAGGTGACTATTGAAGGTTAGTTATCTAAAAGCCTTGATTCCGAAAGTTTACTTCTGGTCATAAAACTTAACCTGTCACATTCCCATGCTCAGTATACATTTCATTCATTCTTAATGGAAGTTTGTGGAAAGAATTTAAAAAAAAAAAAGTGAGGCATCTCTATGTGTGTGACCAAAGTAATCTAGTCCCCAGGACTGTGTCCAGCACTCTAGGACCTTGACCTCAACAGTTTGCCATGAAATGAGCGGTGGCCTATAGAGAGACTGAGCTGTGACTTGATCTCCTAAGGAATTAAAAAGAAAGCAGGGTAGGGCCAGAAACAGGGAATCCTCTGTTGTTGCAAACCATTTTGAGGTAGTAGCTACAAAGACTTTTTTTTTTTTTTGAGAGAGAAAGAGAGTGAGAGAGAGAGAGAACACCAGAGCATCATTCTCGCCCATGCTATACCAGAGATCAAATTTGGGACCTTGTGCTTCAGAGGCCAACTGTTTATACACTGTACCACCTCTTGGTTCACTATAAATATATCCTAACCCCAGTAACTAATGTTGGGTTTGTTTAGTATTTTTTTCCTTTTCTTCTCTCTCTCTTTTTTGTGTCGTTTTATTTATTTAGATTTTATTTATTCATGTGAAAGATAGGAAGAGAGAGAGAAAGAACTAGATATCACTCTGGTACATGTGCTGCCAGGGATTGAACTCAGGACCTCCTGCTTGAGAGTCCAGTGCTTTACCCACTGTGCCACCTCGAGAGCCTTCTTCTTCTTTTTTTTTTTTTAAAAAAAGACTTCTTTTTCAACATTTTACTTATTTATTTTTGACTGAGAAGAATAAGGAGATAGGTGACCAGAGAGAGACTTGTAGCACTTTTTTTTTTTTTCTTCTTTTGCTTGGGATACTTCCCCCCACAGAGGATAGGGGTCAGGGGATTGAACTTCCTGGGTCCTTGAGCAATGGACTGTGTGCATTTTACTAGGTGTGCTGCTGCCTAGCCCTTTTTTTTTTTTTTTTTAATTATTTTATTTATTCATGAGGAAAATAGGAGAGAGAAAGAACCAGACATCACTCTGGTACATGTGCTGCCGGGGATTGAACTCGGGACCTCATGCTTGAGAGATTGGTGCTCTACCCACTGTGCCACATCCCTGACCACCTGGCTTCTATTTATTTCTTAAGGTTAATTAATTGATCAAGGAGACTAAGGGCTTGAGTCTGGTCCATACAATGTGTGGGACAGAACTTGGGCCTTTGCTTTTTTTTTTTTTTTTTTTTTTTTTTGCCAGAGCACTACTCAGCTCTGGTTTATTGTGGTATAGGGGCTTGAACCTGGGACTTTGGAGCCTCAGGCATGAGAGTCTCTTTGCATAACCACTATGCTATCTACCCCTGCCCTGGCCTTCACTTTCATAAGTCCAGTGCTCTGGCCACTGTGCTCCATCTCAAGCTGCCAAGGTCATTGCAAACATACTTTTCTCTCTCAAGAGAATGCACCAGTGCAGATAGAGTCAGTTCGTCTTGAATTTTTAACAGCTCACCCAATACAAATATTAATTTGCGTGAGCATTTTTTTCATGTTTAATATTTATTAAATTTGCTTTTGGTTTTCTTCCTTTGAAATGAATACAGCACCCTCTATAATATACCTCTTCCCCCCCCCCCCAAGTCACCTCCCAAAGTAATTTCTCCCCTGGAGTAAAATGTGGAAGCTATGCAGTAAAATGACACTATTTTGCTGTATCCCCACCTGCTCTACTCCCAAGCTCAGTGGATCTCAGATTACCCTGTACACCGCCCAAAGTAATTTTATATACTCACAAATATGCTTAGTCGTACAAAAAACATGTATGTCTTCAGCATTTATTAAAAAGTGAGCATTTATTAAAAAAAAAAAAAATGAAAAAACAAATGCATCACATTTCTCATAACCTTATCCTTTATTTTTGGTACTTGAAAAACTTTTTTTTTTTTTTTAACTGCTGCATAACCTCTCCTGCTTGGATATCTCCCTACTGCTCCCCTCCTCTTATCTCTCTGTCTCACTCACTCACCTGCTACTGATAGATCTGGGTTATTTGTAGTGTTTGGCTGCGGTGTTTGGACTACTAGAAATGTTTGTTTCTGTTCCTTCTAAACTGTTAAATTGATTTGTAGTTTCCATCTAACATGAGACTCGTGTTCTGTGTGTCAGTGTCTCATCTGAACGTAGATGTTTCTTTTCTTATGGGTATGACTTACTAACCTACAAATCATTGTTGAATTGTTTTCCATCTTGTTGCAAACTGATTGAATCTCAGGCTGTTTAGTTTCACTGGAGAAGAAAATCTTCAATGTGTAAAGGCTTGGAACATTGTCTTCTCTTTAGAGATAGGACCAATAGGTGTTATTAAAATTCCCTAAGATAAATCTTTTATTTATTTATTATTATTATTATTATTTCCTCCAGGGTTATTGTTGGGCTCGGTGCCTGCACCATGAATCCACTGCTCCTGGAGGCCATTTTTTCCCCTTTTTGTTGCCCTAGTTGTTGCAGCCTCGTTGCGGTTATTATTGCCATTGTTGACGTTGCTTTGTTGTTGGATAGGACAGAGAGAAATGGAGAGAGGAGGGGAAGACAGAGAGAGAGGGGAGAGAAAGACAGACACCTGCAGACCTGCTTCACCGCCCGTGAAGCGACTCCCCTGCAGGTGGGGAGCCGGGGGCTCGAACCAGGATCCTTACACCGGTCCCTGCACTTTGCGCCATGTGCGCTTAACCCACTGTGCCACCGCCCGACTCCCTTATTTATTATTTTTAAAGTTTTTTTTTCTTTTTAATTTTCTCTATTTATTGGATAGAGACAGCCAGAAACCAAGAAAGTAGAGGGAGAGACGGAGAGACACCTGCAGCCCTGCTTCACCACTTGCAAAGCCTCCCCCCCACCCCCCCCACAGGTGGGGACTGGGAACTTGAACCTGGGTCCTTGCGCATTGTAACATGTGCACTCAACCCAGGTGCGCCACCACCCGGCCCCCAAGATAAATCTTTAAAATTATTTAAGACTATCAAACTTAAAGCAGGTAAGAAACACTGAAAGCGTTAAAGAAATCACAAAGTAAATGGCTGGTAAGCCTGATACCTCTCAATCTTTTTAAATCTGCTACTGTGAGGATTGTTAGATTCTATGATTTGCTTTTTTTTTTTTTTTTTTAATCTTTGTATGTTCATTGGATAAAGACAGCCAGAAATTGTGAAGGGATTCACCACTTGTGAAGCTTTCCCCTCTGCAGGTGGGGACTGGGGGGCTTGAACCCAGGTCTCTGTGCATTATAACATGTACACTCAGCCAGATGTGCTACCACCACCCCCTTTTTTTCTTAATATACTTTAGTGAGAGAGTTGCAGAGAGAAAGATAGCTGTTCAGCTCTGGCTGATGGTGGTGACTAAACCTGGGACTGTAGAATGTCAGCCATGAAAGTCTTTGCAGAACCATTATGCTGTCTCCTCAGTCCTCCTGGGTCTGTCATTCAGATTCGTCAGCAAAGAGAATTTTTTTCCACTCGCTTATATTCAGAAGGTGAGTAAAATACTAGGTATTCATAAACGAATTACAGGGTATCATTTTCCGTGGCCCGTTAATCTTACACAATTGTTTAGTCACAAATAAGTATGGGCAGACAGTACCAGAGCATCACCCTGGCACATATGCTGCCAGGAGGTTTGTCCTCAGGACCTCAAACTTGAGAATTCAAGGCCTTATCTACTGCACTACCTCCCAAGCCCCACCATTTTTTTTTTTTTAATTTGTACATTGAGAAAGATAGGTCTTATGTTTAGCAAGGACAGCCAGTTAAGAACTTCCTCAGGAGTTGGGTGGTAGCACGGCGGGTTAAGCGCAGGTGGTGCGAAGCACAAGGACTGGTGTAAAGATCCTGGTTCAAGCCCCTGGCTCCTCACCTGCAGGGGATTTGCTTCATAGGCAGTGAAGCAGGTCTGCGGGTGTCTATCTTTCTCTCCCTCTCTCTGTCTTCTCCTCTTCTCTCCATTTTTCTCTGTCCTGTCCAACAACGACATCAATAACAACAACAATAATAATTACAACAACAATAAAAAACAAGGGCAATAAAAAAGGGAAAATTAAGAAAATTAAAAAAAAAAAAAAAAAGAACTTCCTCATCTGTTTGATAAGGTCTTATTTGAAAGAGTGATTACTGAAATGGCAGAACTTAGATATCTTTTGAAGCTAAATAAATAGACAATTTTAATATATCCTTGTAAAAAGAAAAATATGGAGGCATTGACTATAATTTTCAATGCCTTTACTCTCTGAAAATGATTTTAGTTCTTTACATAAATTAAAATAAAAACACCCTTACTATCACCTTTTAATATTTTTTTCTTATTTTATTTGTTATTAGAGACAGAAAAATTGAGAGGGGAGGGAGAAGCTAGAGAGACAGAGAGAGACCTGCAACTCTATTCACCACTCATGAAGCTTTCCCCCTTCAGGTGGGGACCAAGGGCTTGAACCCTGGTCCTTGCTCACTGTAATGTGTGATGCTGATTAACCAGGTGTGCCACTGCCTGGCTCTCTTGCTGTCATTTTTAATAAGGAGAAATCAGATTGTTGTCAAATCTTGTGTGTCCTACAAATTTCAACAAAATGAGTTGAATTATATTGTTTTATTTCTATTATTATTATTGTTATTGTTATTATTACCAGAGCACTGCTCAGCTCTAGATGATGGTGGTGTGGAGGATTGAACCTGGGACCTTAGAGCCATAGGTGTGAAAATCTCTTTGCATAACCATTATGCTATCTATTCCTGCCCTTTTTTAAAATATTTATTTTCCCTTTTGTTGCCCTTGTTTTATTGTTGTAGTTGTTATTGTTGTGGTTGTTGTTGATGTTGACGTTGTTGGATAGGACAGAGAGAAATGGAGCGAGGAGGGGAAGACAGGGGGGGGAGAGGAAGATAGACACCTGTAGACCTGCTTCACTGCTTGTGAAGCGACTCCCCTACAAGTGGGGAGCCGGGGGCTCGAACTGGATCCTTCCACCTATCCTTGTGCTTTGTGCCACCTGTGCTTCACCTGCTCCGCTACCACCTGACTCCCTATTTTTTTTTTGAAGAATTTTTTAAAATATTTATTTATTTTCCCTTTTGTTGCCCTTGTTTTCTATTGTTGTTGTTATTGATGTCATCATTGTTAGATAGGACAGAGAGAAATGGAGAGAAGAGGGAAAGTCAGAGAGGGGGAGAGAAAGATAGACACCTGCAGACCTGCTTCACCGCCTGTGAAGCAACTCCCCTGCAGGTGGGGAGCTTGGGGCTGGAACCCGGATCCTTAGCCTATCCTTGTGCTTTGCGCCACCTGCACTTAACCCGCTGTGCTACCACTCAACTCCCCCCTATCATTTTTTATTTTATTTCATAGAACAGAGAGAAATTGAGTGGGAGAGACACCTGCCACACTGCTTCATCACTTGTGAAGCTTCGTGCCACCCCGCCCCCCCTCAGGTGGGGACCAGGGGACTTGAACCCAGTTCCTTGTGCATGGTAATTTGTGCACTTAACCAGGTGCGACACCACCCAGCTCCCTCACCCTACTTTTAAAAAAATTTTTCTGTTACCTCCAGGATTATCACTGGGGCTTATTGCCTTCAAAACAGCTCCCTGATCCTGGTAGCCAGCCTCCTCCCTGTAGAAGAGAAATAGAGAGGGGGAGAGATAGCTCCAGCACTTCTCTGCCACTGGTGAAGCTTCCCCTGCACGTGGAGACTGGGTGCTCGTGGTTGGCAAAGTGTGCAGTCTAGCTAGTGTGCCACCACCCAGCCCCCCATGAGTGAGCTGTGATTCTTTTTTTAAAAAATATATTTATTTGTTCCTTTTGTTGCCCTTGTTGTTTTATCGTTGTAGTTCTTATTGTTGTCATCATTCTTGGATAGGACAGAGAAATGGAGAGAGGATGGGAGAGACAGAGAAGGGGAAAGAGACAGCTGCAGACCTGCCTCACCATCTGTGATGCAAACCCCCTGCAGGTGGGGAGCCAGGGGCTCGAACCGGGATCCTTACACTGGTCCTTGTGCTTTGTGTCACCTGAGCTTAACCTGCTGTGCTACTACTCAACTCCCTAGAAGTCTCTTGGGCTGGAGGGGGGCAGGGGAGTCAAGTTTCCCAACACCCATTTTGAGTCAGGGTCTTCTGCTGCCTTTTTCGGGCTTTGATGGTGCTTGACGTTAGTGTAAATACTATGGTGGAAACATTGCTTATAAATTCCTGGGTATTGCATTTTCTAAATGTGTTTATTTATTTATTTATTTTAAAGGTTCATTTATTTATTGAGAAAGATCGGAGGAGAAAGAACCAGACTGGGGATTGAACTCAGGACCTCACACTTGAGAGTCCAGTGCTTTATCTACTGTGCTACCTCCTGGACCTCTATTTTCTCAATTGCCACCAGGCTTGTCACTGGGGTTTGGTGCTGGCAGTACAAGTCCACTATTCTGGATGGCCATTTTTCCCTTTTTATTTTTTGTTTGTTTCTATTGTATTAGAGAGGACAGAGAAATTGAGAAAGAAGGGGGGAGATGGAGAGAGAGATTTCAAGAGACCTGCAGCCTGGGAAGCTTCCCCCCTGCAGCTGTGAGAGCCAGGCCTCAAATCCAGTTGCTTGTGCGAGATGAAGTAAGCACTTAACCAACTAGGTGTGCCCACCACCTGCCTCCCCTAGATAATGCCTTTTTGATGTTCCAAAATATTTAAATGTGTTCTGTAAGCTTGTATTTTGCTGATGTAACTTTTTTTTCTTTTGCTTTCACTCAAATTGAGTATGTCAAGATTTTTTTGTTAATGACATTTTCATTAAAAGACTTTCCCTAAAATAGACTCTTTGAGTCCTAAAGTGAATTTATCTGGTACCTTGACAAATGTATATTCATATGTCCTGGTAGCTTCTTTTCCTATGTTTTAGAATATCCAGTGAATAATTTCACCTTCAGGGTCCAGGCTGTGGCACACCTGGCTAAACGCACACATTACTGTGCACAAGAACCCAGGTACAAGCCCCTGGTTCCCACCTGCATTTGGAAAGCTTCAGGAGTAGTGAAGCAGAGCAGAGCAAGTTTCTCTCTCTGTCTCTTATCCTCCCTTTCCTTCTTTCTTTCTTTCTTTCTTTTTTTTAAAGACAGATATTGGGAAGGGGGAGGAAGACAGAGTGAGAGAGAGACACCTACAGACCTGCTTCACCACTTGTGAAGCGACCCTCCTGCAAGTGGGGAGCCAGAGGCTCAAACAGGGATCCTTGTGCAGGTCCTTGTGCTTCAGACTATGTGCCGTCAACCTGGTGCACCACCACCCAAGCCCCCTGTCAATTTCCCTGTCTCCCCGTCCACTATTAATTTTTTATTTCTATCTAATAAATAGGGTATTAAAAAACAGTAATGACCTTGCCCTCTCACTTCTTTGTTGTCATTTCACAAGAACCCTCAATCAGAGAGTATTTCCGGACAGTATTTTCTCCCATTCTATGACATAATAGGTTTGAAACAGAAATGCTTTAAGCTTCCCTCAGATTCTTTCTCTGCTATAAAAGTTATGTAGTGCTATTCATTGTGCCTCATGTTTATTTAAGTGCTTGACAGAAACCTGTCTAACAATGTTTATGTCCAAATTTGATGTAATTTACTGCTGTGACTTAATCAAGTCACCTCATTCTCCAAACCTTTCTATAAACTGTAAATAACGATTGAAAGGTTGTCCTGTGAACAACCTTTTTGTTTGTTTTTGTTGTCTGCAATGGTAATTAGAAGTGATATTTTCTTCCTTAAAAAAAAAAAAAAAAGCAGGGAGTCAGGAGGTAGCATAGCAGGTTAAGCACACGTGGAGCAAAGTGCGAGGATGGGCGCAAGGATCCTGGTTCGTTCCCCCAGCCTCCCCACCTACAGGAGAATCACTTCACAAGTGGTGAAGCAGGTCTGCAGGTGTCTATCTTTCTCTCCCCCTCTCTGTCTTCCCCTCCTCTCTCCATTTCTCTCTGTCCTATCCAGCAACGACTACAACAATAAAACAAGGGCAACAAAAGGGAATAAATAAAATTTTTTTAAATAACAAAAAAAAAACCCAAACTACATATGGATATCTTTTTTTTTTTTCTTTTTGAACCCAGGATTATCGCTGGGGCTCAGTGCCTGCACTAGAAATTCATTGACCCTAGTGGCCATTTTTTTCCGTTGTTATTATTGTTATTGTTGTTACTCTTGTTGTTGGATAGGACAGAGAGAAATTGAGAGAGATGGGGAAATTGAGAGAGAAAGATACCTGTAGACCTGCTTCACCCCTTGTAAAGTGACCCCTCTGCAGGTGGGGAGCCAAGGGCTCCAACTGGAATTCCTGCACTGGACCTTGTGCTTTGTGCCATGTGCACTTAACCGGTGCACCACTGCCTGGCCCCTGAATATAGATATCTTAAAGCTGACATTTGAACATACACACACACACACACACACACACACACACACGCACAATGTTAAGGTAGAAATCTGAGTAGTCTGGCTTCTGGTAATTTTGGGGTCTAGGAAAAGTTGATGGTGATAGTTTTTGTTTTAAATTATCTTTATTGGATAGAGACATCCAGTAATCAAGAGGAAGGGGGAGGTATAGAGGGAGAGAAACAGACACCTGCAGCATTCCTTCACCACTCAAGCTTTCCCCCTGTAGGTGGGGACGTGGTGGGGGCTCTAACCTCGGTCCTTGCATATTGTAACAACCAGCCCAATTTTTTTTTTCTTTAAATCATAGCACTGTTTAACTCTGGCTTATGGTGGTGTGGGCAATTGAACTTGAGACTTCCGAACCTTGGGCATGAGAGTCTCTTTGCATAACCATTATGCTGTCTACCCCCACCCTGTCAACAATAGATGTTTTGTTGCAAATTCTAGCATTACACATACTGAAGAATAAGAGAGTTTGGCAGTTATATCCTTGAAGAAGTCGGCATGAAAGTCTTACTTCAGATATTTTCAGTGGGCTGCAATTTCTGATTGTTAATTTCTGCTCAGGCTTCATATATATATTTTGATTTTTATTATTTGTTTATAGGATAGCGAGAAATTGAGAGGGAAGGGAGAGATAGAAAGGGCAATAGAGAGACCACAGCACTGCTTCACCACGCAGGAAACCTCCCCTGTGCAGGTGGGGGCTGGGGACCTGAACTCTGGTCCTTGCACACTGTATACCCTCTGTCAGGCTTTGCCACTGCCTGGCCCTGGCCTAGGTTTATAATGGGTATGTAATCTGTTTCAC
This sequence comes from Erinaceus europaeus, assembly GCF_950295315.1. Lineage (NCBI taxonomy): Eukaryota > Metazoa > Chordata > Mammalia > Eulipotyphla > Erinaceidae > Erinaceus > Erinaceus europaeus. The sequence continues at coordinate 29,018,195 of NC_080176.1, forward strand.
AAATATTGTAAGCCATTTTCTTGAATTCTATATGTTCCGTATTTGCAAAAGGTGCTTAAGACTAGTTCCAAAAAAAAAAAAAAGACTAGTTTTCCACCCTCCCTTTTATTATTCTTATTTTTATTTATGTGCTTGAGTTTTCTATAAGCTTCAGTATTTGTCCACTGCAGTGTGATTTTTTTTTTTTTCCCCTCTTACGTGCGCCTCACTTCAGATGGCTTTCTGTCAAAACCTTTCACATGAAAGATGTGGCAGTAAGTAAGCATCAAGGAAACAAGACAAAGGAAGATGACAGATATCTGTGAGCCCGGCCCAGAAGAGTAGCAGCAGAGTACAGATTCTTGCAAACAATTTCTAAAGAGTAGGAAAATCTTACAAGCACAGTCAGGCAAACAGACCAGAAGTCTCGCCTCTCTGTCAGGTTGCAGGTCCCACACGTGCATGACGTTGAGAGAGTAGTGCAGCCAGAGTGGGTACTGCTCTCAGGCTGTTCCTCCAGTGATGACAATTGGCTGTTTTTGTTTGTTTGTTTGTTTTTGTTTTTCCAAGATGACGATTACTCTCCTCCTACCAAGAGGCCAAAGAGCAATGAACCTCCACAGCCTCCGGTCCCAGAGCCGCCAAATGCTGGGAAGCGGAAAGTGAGGGAATTCAACTTTGGTGAGTCTGCTCAGAGATGCAGGATTCATCTTCACACAAAACCCACCCTGTGTGTGAGCCTTCACACCACATGACAGCACCATGGACAGCACCCAGGGAACCTCTTGGATGGTGGGGCAGGGCTATGGGGTCTGTCCTCCATCAGCACAATGGACAGCACCCAGGGAGCTCCATGAACGGTGAGGGCTGGGGGGGCGTCTCTCCTCTCTCAGCACCATGAACAGCACCTGCGGGGGGGGCTGTGGGGTCTCTCCTCTCTCAGCACCATGGTCAGCACCCAGGGAGCTCCACGGATGGTGGAGCAGGGCTGGGGGGTTCCTCTCCTCTCTCAGCACCATGGACAGTGCCCCAGGAAGCCCCATGGAGGGTGGAGCAGGACTGTGGTGTAGTTCCTCGATTCTCTCATAAATTAAAAACAAAACAAAACAAAAAAAAACCAAGAAACTTCATTTCATGGTACAGATCCCATTTAATGAAGCATAATACATCATAACTTCTAATGTTGACCATAGTTGATTTTTAAATCAGTGTGAACTGTTCAATTACTTCTCCTAACTTTAAAATCTTTATACAAGAAACACTTGGAGTTTATTGCTTTGTTGAGCTGACCCCTGCCAGCCTGAACATATATACATTTAGTCATAGTTACATTACTGAATCTGTATTGTTGATACACACTGGATTACATATGTATTTATAATCTAACTCTCCTTTAACATCTTTTGTGGGGGGTGGGGTATTGGGGTATCAGATTATTTTATTGCGTGGCTTTGAGGGGGGATGGCAAATCCAGCACTCCCGCCCAAGCCAGGATCTTTCTGACTACCCAGTTGCAGACCAGAAGGGCTGATTTCTGCACATCAGAACATATTTTCAGAATTTATTTTATGACTTCTGAGACCTTTATTTTTGCGTTCATTTTACTTATTATTTTCAACATTTATCATTGGGTAGAGACAGAAAGATGTTGAGAGGGGAGGGGGAGATAGAGAGGGAGAGAGACAGAGAGACACCTGCAGCCCTGCTTCACCACTCGTGAAGCTTTCCCCCCCAGCATGTGGGGACCAGGGGCTTGAATACGGGTCCTTGTGTACTGTAGTGTGTGCACTTAACCAGGTGCTCCACCACCTGGCCCCCTGCTTCCATTTTATATGGATCACTGGATGTTGGGTCATAACTTAGAACATTTCTCTATCTGTGATTTATGACTGAGAATTGACTTTTGAATTTCCAGAGAAATGGAACGCTCGAATTACTGATCTACGGAAACAAGTCGAAGAGTTGTTTGAAAGAAAATATGGTATGGCTGAACTCAAACTGTCAGTGTTGTGCTTACAGTTTAATTAATTGATTTATTGTTTAGAAATAGAGAGGAATTGAGATGAGAGAGGTAGGTAAAAGAGAGACACCTGCAGCCCTGCTTCACCACTCATGAAGCTTTTCCCTCTGCAGGTGGGGACCTGGGACTTGAACCTGGGTCCTTGCACATTGCAGCATGTACGCTCAGTTGCATACACCATCACCCTGCCCCCTGTTTATATATATATATATATATATATATATATATATATATATATATTTTTTTTTTTTTTCCCCTAACAAGTGAATTACTGCTAATTTAATGGAAGCCAGCCTCAGTCTGCCAGTGAATTCTGTTTGTGTTTTTTTGTTTGGTTGGTTTTGTTTTGCCACCAGCGTTATCTCTGGGGCTTGGTACCTGCACTTGAATCCACTGCTTCTGTGGCTATCACCCCACCTCCCCTTTTTTTGATAGGACAGAGAAACTGGGGGTGGGTGGGGAGACAGAAACAGAGACACACCTGCAGCTCTGCTTAACCACTTGTGAAGCTTCCCCTCTGCTGGTAGACATCAGGCAGGGCCTTGAACTCGGGGCCTTGCACATGGTACTGTGTACACTCAGCTAGCCTTACCAGTGGCCTAACCCTTGTGATTTTTATATATCTGTCTTTTAAAGCATCCTAGAGAATCTGTCAGACTTATTAGATGCTTTCATTCTAGACTAGTACAACCTTAAGGAATTAAAAAAATTTTTTATTAATTACTTATGAATGAGAAATATAGGGGGGTAGAAAGAACCAGACAGGACTCTAGCACATGTGCTGCCAGGGACTGAACTCAGGACCTCATGCTTGAGAGGTCAATGACTTATCCACTGCGCTACCTCCTGGACCACAGAAATTTTGTATTTAATTATTTTTTTTGCCACCTAGCATTCCATATAAACTTAGTGTGGGAGGGACACTTTATTTTTTCACTTCTCAATGAGAAAGAGAAAGAAGGAGAAGAGAGAGAGATTGAGAGAAAGAGAAACAGACACCAGAGCTCTGCTCAGCTCTGGCTAATGGTGGTTGCTGGGGACTCAGAGTCTCAGGTATAAAGATTTTTTTTTTTTTCTAAAGAACCACTCTACTATCCCCTCAGCTCTGACTTGATCCCTTTCAAATCAAGTATTGGGTGGTTAGAAATGTTTCAACTCAGGACTGAATAGTGGCACACCTGGTTGAGTGCACATGTTGCAGTATTCAAAGACCCGGGTTCAAGCCCCTAATCCCCACCTGCAAGAGGAAAGCTTCACAAGTGGTGAAGCAGTGCTGCAGTTGTCTCTCTACTTCTCTCCCTCTCTATCTCCAACCTCCTCTCAATTTCTGGCTATCTCTAATACATAAAGATAATAAAAAAAAGAGAGAAAAGAAAAGAAAGGAGAGAGAGAGAGGACCAGAGCGTGACTGTGTCACATGCAATGCTGGAGATTGAACACGGGGCCTTCTACTTGAAAATGCAGTGCTATATCTGCTATGCTGCTCTGTGTGAACTTCCAGTGTCCATTTTTGAAATATTTACTTCTGTGTTGTAAAGTGTTGAATCTTGGGTTGACTCAGTTAAAGATGTCATTCTCTTTTAAAAACTAATTAATTAATTAATCACTGTCACTGGGGTACACTCTACAGGCTGCCCATTCTCGAGAGACAGAAAGACATTATAGCTTCCGTCAGTGTGGTGGGAACTGTGTTTGAACCTGGGTCATGCCCATGAACAAGGAGACACACTATCCAAGAGAGCTGTCTTGCTGTCCCAAATTTTTTAAGTGATAATATTTTTTGATCTGCTGCACTTAACTGGCTTTATTCAGTCTCGATAAACTTTTTGCATTCTAAGTTTCTCTTCTTTTACTGTCCTTGCTTTCAAAGCAATAAGTAATCCATCATCACATGACGTCTACCATTAATACTGCCCTAAAAATAGCAAGTCACTTTGAAATCTTGTGGTTTTTTTTTTCTCTCTCCTTGGTGAGTGAGAGGTGGGGTGACAACTTAATAGCATAATGATTGTGCAAATGACTTTGGTGCCCAAGACTCCCAGGTTCAATTCCTAACTTCAGCAAAAAAGCAGAGCTGAGCAGTGCTTTGGCATTGTAAACATAACTCACTGGAGAACTGTAGGATTTTATGTGTTTCCTCATACAGGCCCAAATCCAACTGGAAATGTGTTTACGTGATTCAGAATCACTTCATTGGTTCATTGGAATGCAGCCAATTTTGTCATTAGTTCTTTTTGGCCTTTTTTTTTTTTTTTTTTTTGCCTCAGTCATAATAAACAAGTGTAAAGATAACCCACGAACACTTGTCAAAGTCAGAGCAATACTGCATATTCGACTGTGACTTGTCTTCTGCAAACTTCTGCTTCAGTGCTTTGTTGTTGAATAACTTCCCCCCCTCTCTTTTTCTTTTACCCTTCAAGCTCAAGCAATAAAAGCCAAAGGCCCTGTGACCATCCCATATCCTCTCTTCCAGTCGCATGTGGAAGACCTTTACGTTGAAGGGCTTCCAGAAGGAATCCCTTTCAGGAGGCCGTCCACGTATGGAATCCCTCGGCTTGAGAGGATATTGCTTGCGAAGGAACGTATTCGCTTTGTGATTAAGAAGTAAGACCTTTCTTTGTCAGAATGCCTTTTTATTTCTCTGCAAAAAAACAGACTTAACTAGTGCTTCATTTACTTACGTCTGAGGTATTGTGTGTCTGCTGCTTCTTCTTCTTCTTCCTCTTCTTCTGTTTAATTGTGCCCAATCTTTAAAACCAGCCTTGCTGAGGCCAGATAGTGGTGCATCTTGTTGAGCGCACATGTTACAATTTGCAGGGTCCTAGGTTCAAGCCCTGGGTTCCCCCACCTGCAAGGGGAAAGTTTTACGAGTGGCGAAGCAGGGCTGCAGGTCTCTCTCCATCTCTCTCTGTCTCTATCAGCCCCTCCCCTCTCGTTCTGGCTGCCTCTATCCAATAAATAAATAAAGATTTAAAAAAAAAAAATGGCCCTTGCTGACTGGATTTTAGATCAGAACCAGCAGTGGTTACTGTTTTTTTTTTTTTTTCCTTCTTCTTCACAACCAGGACCAAAGGTCTGTCCCCATCTCCACCCCCATAGATAACCACTGTAGTTCTCCCACAGTCTTGGATATAGGTCGACATTTTGTTTTCATGTTTGTATAGTCAATGGTCTCTATTCCACATAGGACTGAAACCACTCTGTAGTTGTCCTTTACCTCCTTACTTGCTTCACTGAGCATCATCTTCTCCAGTTCCATCCACTTTATCCCAAAGAAGACTATATTATTCCCCTTCTGATGTACATAATATTCTGTTGAGTATAGGTCCCATACCTTTCTTACCCAGTCATCTGTCATACTCTGGTGATGAGTGAATTGGAGCATTTCCATGTCTCTATGGGCCTTGTGCATCTCTTCTTTAGAGAACTGTCTATTCATATCTTCTGCCTACTTTCTCATGGGCTGTTCTTTTTCTTTTTGTTGAGCTATAAGAGTTTCTCATAGATGTGGTCACTTTTGTGTACTGTTGCCTTGTAATCGCTTTATACTTTTCCTAACCTTCCAGACACGAGCTTCTGAATTCAACCCGTGAGGATCTGCAGCTGGATAAACCAGCTTCAGGAGGTGAGTCTCCAGCCTTGTGTCATGTCAGGACAGGAACTGTTGGAAATACACGTTGTCTTCCGGCACACCATCCATCTAGGAACAATCTCATTTTCATTTAGTCATTCGTTCTATACAAGTGCAGCCATTGCCTTTGGGGGTAGACTAAATGGAGTCTAGGTTATTACCATAGTCTGTCTAGGGGGATTGGATTCCTCAACACACAGAACAGGATGGGAACGAGACCGCTTAGAGAATGTCATCATCTTTGTCGCTACTGGTTTGTTGGATGTGCTCTGAAGGAAGAAACCTATTCACATTTGTTTAGTTGTTTATTCATGATTGGATAGAGACAGAGAAATTGAGAGGGGAGAAAGAGAGAGAGACACCTGCAGCCCTGGTTCACCATTTGTGAAGCTGTCTCCCCTGCAGGTGGGGACCAGGGGCTTGAACCTGGGTCCTTGCATTCTGTAATGTGCACGTTGAACCAGGTGCACCACCGCCTGCCCCCTAGCATTTGCTTTCTCGTTTTGTCTCTAAGGGGAGTGGCCTGAGGACCCAAATTGGGAACCTCACAGAGAGGGTGTGATGGGAGAGTTGCTATTCCCTGTCCATGGGCACAGTACCCATGTCAAATGACCATTCTCCACCTCCAGTCTTGTGTCCTTAATCTTTTTATTTCATGTTAGTGCTATTTTAAAGATATCTATCTATCTATCTTTCTTTCTTTCTTTCTTTCTTTCTTTCTTTCTTTCTTTCTTTCTTTCTTTCTTTCTTTTAACCAGAGTACTGCTCAGCTCTGGTGGTTTATGGTGGTGCAGGGGATTGAACCTGGGTCTTCGGAGCCTCAAGCATGAGAGTCTCTTTGTATAAACATTTTGCCATCAATCTCTGCCCTTGTGTCAGTGCTGTTTTAATAAACATTTCTTATTTTCTTTCTTTCTTTTTTATTCTTTTTTTTTTTTTTTTTTTAACCAGAGCACTGCTTGGCTCTGGCTTAAAGTGGTGCAGGGGATTTAACCTGGAACTATGGAGCCTCAGGCATGAGTACCTCTTTTTTTTTTTTTTTTTTTGGAAGTTGTAGAAATAGTTTGCATCAGGGAACAGAGAAAAATAATGCTCTAGGACATCTAAGATCCTAATTAAATCTGTTTTTGTTTCTTTGTTTTATTTTGTGTTGTTCTTCATCTAGTAAAGGAAGAGTGGTATGCCAGAATCACTAAATTAAGAAAGATGGTCGACCAGCTTTTCTGCAAAAAATTTGGTAAGTCTTACCCCCCCCCCCCCCACCATGCCTTTTCAAGTCATATTACCAGAGCAGCAAGATAGCTCACCTGGGTGGGGCTCTGCTTTGCCATGCGTGGGACCTGGATTCTAGCCTGGCCCTCCCCACAACTGTACTTCCGTCCCTCTCTTCCCTTATCTCCACCTCCCTCCCTCTTTCTCCCTCTCTGAAAAGTCAGTCTGGGTCGGTGAATATGTCAGTAACATAAATTAGAATAGGATTTTCTTTTAGAAAGGAAATCTGATAAATCATTCTCCTCCATTTTCCTTCTGCTTCTTCAAATGCAAACACCCCTGAGTCCTTTTCCAGAAAGAAAAAGAGGAGAGTTCCAGACCTCTGTGGGCTGCAAGTTGTTTCTGTAATGCAATGTGAACTGTGAAGCCCGGGACATCAGCATGTCAGGGACGCTTGGTCTGTGGCTTCTGTCACGGGCTTGGTTCGGCAGCTGTCACCAGGCCACCCCACTAGATGACAGTACTGTCTGTGTGCTGGCCTTACTCTGCTGCTATGCATCTGAAAACACTTGCTTATGGTTCTCCACTGCAGCATTGGTTGTTACCAGAGTCTCTCTAGCTTTGTGTTTCCCCTCAGGTATAGAATTCAACACACTTGCCTTTCTTATTTGAAAAACAAAAGCCAACGTAGGCCACAAAGTGGTGATGCTCACACTCAGACATTTAAAAATACCCACTGGGAGACGGGTGGTAGCACAGAGGATTAAGTGCACATGTGACGCAAAGCACAAGGGCCGGGTGTAAGGGTCCCGGTTCGAGCCCCTGGCTCCCCACCTGCAGGGGAGTCTTTTCACAAGCAGTGAAGCAGGTCTACCTTTCTCCCCTCCCCAACCCCTCCCAGTCTTCCCCTCTTCTCTCCATTTCTCTCTGTCCTGTCCAACTACAATGACATCAATAACAACAACAATAAAACAACAAGGGCAACAAAAGAGAAAATAAATATTAAAAAAAATTTTTTTTAATGAAAAAATATTCAATGGGAGTTGGGCGGTATCGCAGCGGATTAAGCGCATGTGGTGCAAAGTACAAGGGCCGGTGTAAGGATCCCACCTGCAGGGGAGTCCCTTCACAGGCGGTGAAGCAGGTCTGCAGGTGTCTACCTTTCTCTCCCCCTCTCTGTCTTCCCCCCCTCTCTCCATTTCTCTCTGCCCTATCCAACAACGACGACAACAAGAATAACTACAACAATAAAATAACAAGGGCAACAAAAGGGAATAAATAAATATGAAAAAAAATACTAATGTGAGACCCTCGTGAGGTTTAAGGACTGAAGAGCCTCAGTCTCCTGGTTAAAATACAGAGGACACAAAGTTTGGGGGGTCTTCATACACCAAATGTTTTGTGGAGCTGATTGGTGGTGCACCTGGTTGAACACACACATTACAGTGCACAGGGACCCAGGTTCAAGCCCCTGTTCCTCACCTGCAGGGGGAAAGCTTCATGAGTACTGAAGCAGGGATGCAGTTGCCTCTCTGTCTCTTTTCCTATTTCTCCCCCCCTTCTCAGTTTCTCTCTGCCTCTGTCCAATAATAAACAAAAATTTTGAAAAATATTTTGTATCCAGATGTTGCCTCCAAATATCTGAAAGAAAACGGCTACATTCTTTCATATGCATTTTTATCCTAACGTCACCAAGTACTGATGAAATGACACATTCTCGGATTATTTATTCATTTTTTATTATCTTTATTTATTACATAGAGACAGCCGGAAATTGAGAGAGAAGGGGGTGATAGGGAGAGAGACAGAGGGGCCTGGGCGGTGGTGCACCTGGTTGAATGCACATGCTCCAGTGCACAAGGACCCAGGTTCCAGCCCCCAGTCCCCACCTGCAGGGGAAAGCTTTGCAAGTGATGAAGCAGGGCTGCAGTTGTCTCTCTGTCTCTCTCTGTTTCCTCACTATTTCCCCTTTCCCTCTCAATTTATGGCTGTCTCTATCCAACAAATAAATAAAGGTAATAAAAATTTTTTAAAAGCCTTTAAAAGAAAGAGAGGGAGAAAGACACCTGTAGCACTCACAAAGCCTCCCCCTGAAGGTAGGGACCAGGGGCTCGAACCTGGGTCCATGCGCATTATAATGTGCACTCAACCAGCTGTGCCCCCACCCAGCCCCTCTTGGGTCACTCATGCTTGCTGTGGTATCCTGAGTATTTTAGTGGTTAGTATATGTATTTCCAGATATAACTTGCACTTTTAAAAATTAACATGCAATGTGTGATTTGAATAGAAGTTTAGCTTCAGGAATTTTTTTTTGTATTTATTTATTTTTCCTTTTGTTGCCTTTGTTTTTTAATTGTTGTTGTAGTTATTGTTGTTATTGATATCGTCGTTGTTTGATGGGACAGAGAAAAACGAAGAGAGGAGGGGAAGACGGGAAGAGAAAGATAGACACCTGCAGACCTGCTTCACCACCTGTGAAGTGACTCCCCTGCAGGTGGGGAGCCAGGGGCTTGAACCTCCAGCCTGTTTTTGTGTTTTTCCTTCCTTCATTCCTTCCTTTTTTCCTTTCTTATCAGCTCTGGCTGACGGTGGTGCCTGGGATTGAACTTACGGCTTTGGAGCCTCAGGCCTGAGAGTCTCTTTGCAGAACCAGTATGCTGTCTAAACCCCCCTCTCCACCCTGTTTTTGTGTTTCATAGCTGAAGCCTTGGGCAGTGCAGAAGCCAAGGCTGTGCCTTACCAGAAGTTTGAGGCGCACCCGAGCGACCTGTACGTGGAAGGGCTTCCCGAGAACATTCCTTTCCGCAGCCCCTCATGGTACGGAATCCCTCGGCTGGAGAAGATCATCCAAGTGGGCAATCGGATTAAGTTCGTTATCAAAAGGTAGGGTTTTTGCTGGCTGGCCTGCTCCCAGAAACGGGTTGAACATGTTCTGACAGACCCCCTCTCTGCATTAGACACTAAGAGCATACCTCGGTCCTTTAGTCTTTGTGAAATCTAGTCCAGCGGCGGCCTAGCCTCTGGGGACTGATAACAGAGGGAAGTGAAGCGTTAGCAAGGACTTTGAGGGAGAAATGCCATGGCATTTGCTTTGTTGTATATAGAGAAAAGGGGGGTTCCTGGGGGCCAGACAGTGGCACATCTGGTTGAGTGCACACATGATAGTGCGTAAGGATCCAGGTTCATACCCTGGTTCCCACCTGCAGGGCGGGAAAGCGTCCTCCACCCACCCATCCCAGACCAGACTTGTCTCTGAGAAGGAAGGTCTTGTTGAGACTGCAGGACTTGTTGAGCCTGGCTTGGGCTCTGATCTGCCAAAACCTCCCTCTACCCCCACCCCCCATCATTCAAGAGGCAAGAGCAGGCGTCTGCTAGGGCTGACTGTCGGGGAGAGGGAAGCCCGGTGACGGGCTCGTAGCTGTGTGGTGGCAACTGTTCTGATGGGCTTCGAAACAGGAGCTGGTTGGTGAAGAGGTGACCATGTTGTGCTGGAATTTAAAATGTCCTTGAGGTGGTCTGGGAGGTGGTGCAGTGGAGAAAGTACTAAATTCTCAAGTGTGAGGTACTCAGTTTAATCCCTAGCAGCACATGTACCAGAGTGATGTCTGGTGTTTTTTTTTTGTTTGTTTTTCTATCTCTCCCCTCCTGTCTTCTTTATGAATAAGTAAATAAATAAATCTTAAAAAAATAATGTTTCAGGGGTCGGGCAGTAGTGCAGCGGGTTAAGTGCAGGTGGCACAAAGCATGAGGACCTGAGTAAGGATCCCGGTTCGAGCCCCTGGATCCCCACCTGCAGGGGAGTCGCTTCACAAGCGGTGAAGCAGGTCTGCAGGTGTCTTATCTCTCCCCCTCTCTGTCTTCCCCTCCTCTCTCCATTTCTCTCTGTCCTGTCCCAACAACGACGACATCAATAACAACAACAATAACTACGATAATAAAACAAGGAAAACAAAAGAGAATAAATAAATATTTTTAAAATAATAATAATATGTTTCTGGGGGCTGGGCAGTAGCACATCAGTTAAGCGGATATAGTTCGAAGTGCATGGATTCTGGTTTGAGCCGCAGGCTCCACCAGCTTAGAGGTTGTTTTACAAGTGGTGAAGCTGGTCTGCAGGTGTCTTCCCCACCTCCTCACCCCCCGTCTACTCTCCCCCTTTCAATTTCTGTCCTGTTCAACTATAGCAACAATAAAAGTAGAAAAAAGGGCCACCAGGGGCAATGGATTCATGGTGCAGGACCGAGTCCCAGCAGTAACCTTGGAGGCGGAAGGAAGGAAGGAAAGGAGGAGAAAGAAAGGTCCTCAAGGACAGATAAGGGGAGCCGGGCGGTAGCGCAGCGGATTGAGCGCACATGGTGCAAAGCACAAGGACCGGCATAAGGATCCTGGTTCGAACCCCGGCTCCCCACCTGCAGGGGAGTCGCTTCACAGGCGGTGAAGCAGGTCTGCAGGTGTCTATCTTTCTCTCCTCCTCTCTGTCTTCCCCTCCTCTCTCCATTTCTCTCTGTCCTATCCAACAACAACAACAATAATAACTACAACAATAAAACAACAAGGGCAACAAAAGGGAATAAATAAATTAAATATTTTAAAAAATTAAAAAAAAAAAAGGACAGATATGCCTCAAATCTGGGACATTGTTGTTTTCAGTGTTATCTAGAGCCATCAACGTGATCTTTCCTAGTGCAAATGGAGGTGGAATGAACCACTGAGGAAATAATTCGGGGTGTGTGTGTCCCTTAAAAGCTGTTACTAATAGCTGCCGTCTCTTCACAGACCTGAGCTTCTGACCCACACTACTACTGAAGTCACTCAGCCACGAACCAACACACCAGGTAAGATGGACCTGAGTTCTTTTCAAAGCTGAAGCCAGGGCCCAAGAACTGGCCCTTGAGGTAGAGCACACGTCTTGCTTGTGAGGACCCTCGTTCCAGCCCTGGTACCACACAGGAGTGCCATGCACAGAAGAGTGGAGCAGGGCTGTGGTGTCTCTCCTCTCTCCCTATCTCTCTCTTTCTGGAAATAAGTCGGGTGGGGGCCGGGGGTGGGGGCACCAGGAATAGTGGACCCACACAGGCTCTCATCCTGGTGGATCAGAGCAGAAGCCTCTGAGGTCAGTGGTTATAGGCTTTAAATATTTTTTAAAAATATTTATCCCCTTTTGCTGCCCTTGTTTTATTATTGTAGTTATTATTGTTGTTGTTACAGATGTCGTCATTGTTGGATAGGACAGAGAGAAATGGAGAGAGGAGGGGAAGACGGGGAGAGAAAGATAGACACCTGCATACCTGCTTCACTGCTTGTGAAGTGACTCCCGTGCTGGTGGGGACCTGGGAACTCGAACCGGGATCCTTATGCTCATTCTTATGCTTTGTGCCACGTGTGCTTAACCCACTGCACTACTGCCCGACTCCCAGACTTTAAACATTTTTAATTGACAGAATTCATCTTACTTTTATTGCCCCCCCCAGTCTTTTGTGGGTGCTCTGTGTGGCAGGCACTCCAGGATGTGTCCCTGTGTCCCCTGGCAGTCTGCTGGGGGACCCCGGCCCTGTATCTCAATAATATGAACAGCAAGCCCCCAGAGCCTCTCAGATATTCTTATAGCCAAATGTGTTTCAGCTTGGAATCAGTGTTGATATGTGAGGAACTCCCCCCCCCAACATAGATTGTTTAAAGGCCTTCTTTTAAATTTTTTAAAATCACCAGGCATTCATCAGATGGGAGTGGGGATTAAAGGCGATCATTTTTCATTTCTACAAACCATTACTCAGTCTGCCCGTCAAGTCTGTTTTTGTCTTTTGCTGGGCCAGTTCAAGTTGTAGATTTCCCGTGATTGCGGTTGAGTCAGTAGACAGCCTGGCGGCGTCCACACTGGCCCTGCAGCCCCAGTCGGGCGCCATGAGTCTCCCCTTAGGAGGGGCCCCCACCCACAGTGTCAACAATGTTCACAGTGGGACCTCTTGCTAGCTTGCTCCCTTTGGTTCTTCTGATACTAATTGCAGGATCATTCTTGTCATTTTGCTCTTAAGAGCCAGCATTTTTCTTCTTAAGAAAACAAAATGGAATTAAAGGTGCCCCTGGATTGAGTATATCTCAGGTGAAAAGCAAAGCCATCTTCACTCTCCTTTAATGAAAGGGAGTTCCACACTGAAGAACACCTGGAGTGATTTGCCTCAGCTCCCCTGAGGGTCGCTGCTGATCTGCTGTTTTATTCCTTTCTAGTCAAAGAAGATTGGAATGTCAGGATCACTAAGCTCCGGAAACAAGTGGAAGAGATTTTTAATTTGAAATTTGGTAAGTGGACTCAGTTGGCTCCGCCTCCTGGTTATAAATGGGACTTGAAGCAGGAAAGTGCCAGAAACGCTTTCAACTCGTCTCTGGCCCTGAGTCCAGGACTCGGAAGGCAGCATGTGGCTCTGTTTCTCTGATTCCATGTCCTCTTGAGTCGGACGTGGGAGTGTAAGAGGGAGTGTGGGAAGGAGTCTCACAAGTGTCTGTCGCTTTAGATCTGAGCAAAGCCACATGGCAAGTAAGTCTCATTGATTGTGTCAACAGATTTGTTGATAACAGTTTCCCAGAGTACTGTCTTCTTGAAGGATTCTCAGGCGATTGTGCTCACGTGTTTGAGTTGGTTGGGTATATCTGTCATGGGGGAGGAAGGAAGGAAGGAAAGAAAAGAGGGGAGGAAAGAAGAGGAGGGGAGTGAGAGTAGAATTCCCGAGGCCTTTCCACTGACATTTGTCTCCTAGATCAGGAATCCTAAAACTTCTCCCTTTAGGGGGCTGGGCGGTAGCACAGCAGGCTAAGCGCATCTGGTGCCAAATGTAAGGACAGGCACAAGTATCCCAGTTCGAGCCCCAGCTGCCCACCTGCGGGGAGGGGGACATCACTTCACAAGCGGTGAAGCAGGTCTGCAGGTGTCTGTCTTTTCTCTCCCTCTCTGTCTTCCCCTCCTCTCTTCATTTCTCTCTGTCCTGTCCAAGAACAGTAGCACTGACAATGACAACAACAATAACAACAAGGGCAACAAAATGGGAAAAATAGCCTCCAGGAGCAGTGAAACTGTAGTGCAGGCACCGTGCCCCAGTGATAACTCTGGAGGCAACAAAAACCAAAAAGACCCTTTTTGATGTAACTTCAGTTCTGCTCATTGAAACAGCCAGTGAAACCTGTATTGATGAGAACACAGAGGTTGGTTGGGTGCCTTTTCAGTGTGGCGTGGCCATCATTCATTTGTTATCGACACAGAAATAATGAGATGATTTTTTTTATTTCTTTATTGGGGAATTAATGCTTTACATTCAACAGTAAATACAATAGTTTGTACATGCATAACATTCCCCAGATTCCCATTTAACAATACAACCCCCACTACGTCATTCATCATCTTTCATGGACCTGTATTCTCCCCACCCACCCACCCCAGAGTCTTTTATTTTGTTGTAATACTCCAATTCCATTTCAGGTTCGACTTGTGTTTTCTTTTCTAATCTTGTTTTTAACTTCGGCCTGAGAGTGAGATCATCCCATATTCATCCTTCTGTTTCTGACTTATTTCACTCAACATGATTTTTTCAAGGTTCATCCAGGATCGGTTGAAAACGGTGAAGTCACCATTTTTTACAGCTGAGTAGTATTCCATTGTGTATATATACCACAACTTGCTCAGCCACTCCTCTGTTGTTGGACACCTGGGTTACTTCCAGGTTTTGGCTATTACAAATTGTGCTGCCAAGAACATATGTGTACACAGATCTTTTTGGATGGATGTGTTGGGTTCCTTAGGATATATCCCCAGGAGGGGAATTGCAGGGTCATAGGGTAGGTCCATTTCTAGCCTTCTGAGAGTTCTCCAGACTGTTCTCCACAGAGCTTGGACCACTTGACATTCCCACCAGCAGTGCAGGAGGGTTCCTTTGACCCCACACCCTCTCCAGCATTTGCTGCTGTTACCTTTTCTGATGTATGACATTCTCACAGGAGTGAAGTGATATCTCACTGTTGTCTTGATTTGCATTTCTCTGACAATCAGAGACTTGGAGCATTTTTTCATGTGTTTCTCTGCCTTTTGGATCTCTTCTGTGGTGAATATTCTGTCCAAGTCCTCCCCCCATTTTTGGATGGGGTTATTTGTTGTCTTGTTATTGAGTCTGGCAAGCTCTTTATATATGTTGGTTATTAAACTCTTATCTGATGTATGGCATGTAAAGATCTTCCCCCATTCTGTGAGGGGTCTCTTGGTTTGGGTAGTGGTTTCTTTTGCTGTGAAGAAGCTTTTTAATTTGATGTAGTCCCATAGGTTTATACTTGCCTTAGTCTTCCTTGTAATTGGATTCGTTTCATTGAAAATGTCTTTAAAATTTAAGCGGAAAAAAGTTCTGCCAATATTTTCCTCTAAGTATCTGATAGTTTCTGGTCTAACATCCAAGTCCTTGATCCACTTGGAATTTACTTTTGTATTTGGTGAAATACAGTGATTCAGTTTCATTCTTCTGCATGTTTCAACCCATTGTTTACAACACCATTTGTTGAAGAGACTCTGCTTTCCCCATGTAATAGTCTGGGCCCCTTTGTCAAAGATTAGATGTCCATAGGTGTGGGGCCTCATTTCTGGGCTCTCAATTCTATTCCACTGGTCAGTGTGTCTGTTCGTGTTCCAGTACCAAGCAGTTTTGATGACAATGGCCCTATAATACAGTTTGAGATCTGGGAGTGTGATGCCTCCGGTTCTGTTCTTTTTTCTCAAGATTGTTTTGGCAATTCTAGGTCTTTTCTGGTTCCAGATAAACATTTGTAACATTTTTTCTATTCTCCTAAAAAATGTGCTTGGGATCTTGATATGGGGATAGCATTAAATTTGTAGATGGCTCTGGGTAATATATTCATTTTGATGATGTTAATTCTTCCAACCCATGAACATGGAATATCTTTCCACTTCTTTGTGTCTTTTTCAATTTCTTTGAGTAGTGACTCATAATTTTCAGTATACAAGTCTTTCACTTCTTTGGTTAGGTTTACTCCTAGATATTTTATTGTTTTTGTTGCTATAGTAAAAGGAACTGATTTCTGGATTTCAATTTCTTCTAACTTAGTGTTTGCATAGAGGAATGCCACTGACTTTTGAATGTTAATTTTGTAGCCTGACACCTTACTGTATTGCCTGATGATTTCCAAAAGCTTCTTGCTGGATTCCTTAGGTTTTTCCATGTATACTATCATGTCATCTGCAAATAGGGAGAGTTTGACTTCTTCTCTTCCAGTCTGTATGCCTTTAATTCCTTGCTCCTGCCTGATTGCTATGGCAAGAACTTCCAACACTATGTTGAATAGTAATGGTGATAGTGGGCAGCCCTGTCTAGTACCTGATCTGAGGGGAAATGCTTCCAGTTTTTCACCATTGAGTATGATGTTGGCTGTAGGTTTGCTATATATAGACTCCACTATCTTCAGGAATTTTCCATCTATTCCCATTTTTTTAGTGTTTTGATCATAAAGGGATGTTGTATTTTGTCAAAGGCTTTCTCTGCATCTATTGATATGACCATGTGGTTTTTGGTCTTGCTTTTGTTGATGTGGTGGATCACATTGATTGATTTACGTATATTAAACCAACCTTGCATGCCTGGGATAAACACTTGGTCATGATGGACAATCTTTTTGCTATACTGCTGTATCCGATTGGCTAGAATTTTGTTCAATATTTTTGCATCTTTGTTCATCAGAGATATTGGTCTGTAGTTTTCTTTTTTGGTTGTGTCCCTGTCTGCTTTTGGTATCAGGGTGATGTTGGCTTCATAGAAGCTGGCAGGGAGTATTCCAGTGTCTTCAATCTTCTGGAAGACTTTTAAAAGTAGAGGTATGAGTTCTTCTTTGAAGGTTTTGTAGAATTCATTTGTAAAACCGTCTGGTCCAGGACTTTTATTTTTGGGAAGATTTTTGATAACTGTTTCAATTTCATTAGCTGTGATGGGCCTGTTCATGTTATCCACTTCCTCTTTACTTAGTTTTGGAAGTTGGTAGGTATCTAGGAAATCATTCATTTCTTCCAGGTTCTCTAGCTTGGTGGCATAAAGTTGTTCATAGAAGGCTCGCATGATATGTTGAATTTCTGCAGTGTCTGTTGTGATATCTCCTCTTTCATTTACTATCCGATTTATTTGGGTCTTCTCCCTTTTTTGTTTTGTGAGTCTGGCTAAAGGTTTGTTTACTCTTTTTTGTTTGTTTGTTTTTGTTTACTCTTTCGAAGAACCAACATTTACTTTCATTGATCTTTTGTATGGTTTTCCTATTCTCAGTGTTATTTATTTCTGCCCTAACTTTAGTGATTTCTGTCCTTCTGGTTGCTTTAGGATTCCTTTGTTGTTCTTCTTCTAGGTCTTTAAGATGTGCAGTCAGGCTGTTTATTTGTGCCTTTTCTTGTTTCCTAATGTGTGCTTGTATAGCTATGAACTTCCCTCTTAGGACTGCTTTAGCTGTGTCTCAAATATTTTGATAGCTTGTGTCTTCATTTTCATTGAACTCTTGAAACATTTTGATTTCTTCCTTGATTTCCTCTTTGACCCAGAAGTTGTTAAGAAGTGTACTGTTGAGCTTCCACATTTTGGCACTGTTACTAATCTTTTGTTGATTGTTAAGTGTTAGTTTAATTCCACTGTGGTCTGAGAAGATGCTTGGGATGATTTCAGTGCTCTTGAATTGGCTGATGCTGTCTTTGTGGCCTATAACATATGGTCTATCCTTGAGAATGATCCATGTGGATTTGAGTAAAATGTGTATTCCAGTTTCTTGGGATGAATGACTGAAAATGTCCAATAGTTCTAGTTTATCTATCTCTTCATTTAGCTCCCTTATGTCTTTACTGATTTTCTTCCTGGATGATCTGTCAAGTTGAGATAGTGGGGTGTTGAAGTCCCCTACTATGATTGTGTTACTGTTAATATATTGCTGTAGCTCTTTCAGTAGAAGTTTGATGTATTTAGATGGCTTCTCATTGGGTGCATAGATATTAATAATTGTTAAGTCCTCTTGATTGACTGATCCTCTGAGCATTAAGTAGTGTCCATTCCTATCTTTTTTAATCTTATCTATTTTAAAGTCTATCATGTCAGATATGAGAATAGCTGTTCCTGCCCTTTTTTGTGGGCCATTGGCTTGTATGATAGTTTTTCATCCTTTCACTTTAAGTCTGTGTTTGTCTTGTTGAGTTAGGTGAGTTTCCTGTAGACAACATATTGTTGGGTTGTGTTTTCTGATCCATCTTCCTATTCTGTGTCTTTTAGTAGGTGAATTCAGGCCATTGACATTTACTGATATCAAAGATTGAAGATATATATATATATTTTTTTTTTTTCCTCCAGGGTTATTGCTGGGCTCGGTGCCTGCACCATGAATCCACCGCTCCTGGAGGCCTTTTTTCCCCCTTTTTGTTGCCCTAGTTGTTGCAGCCTCGTTGCGGTTATTTTTTTACCATTGTTGATGTTGCTTTGTTGTTGGATAGGACAGAGAGAAATGGAGAGAGGAGCGGAAGACAGAGAGAGGGGGAGAGAAAGATAGACACCTGCAGACCTGCTTCACCACCCGTGAAGCGACTCCCCTGCAGGTGGGGATCCTTACGCCGGTCCCTGCGCTTTGCACCACTTGCGCTTAACCCACTGCGCCACCGCCCGACTCCCAGATTGAAGATATTTTAACGCCATTCTTGTAGAGTTTTAGAGTGTTTTGATATATGTCCTATTTGTGGTGGTCTGGTTGTTTATAGGAGACCTTTCAGAACTTCTTTCAGGGCAGGCTTGGTGATGGTTGCTTCCTTCAACTGTTGCTTGTCTGAGAAGGTTTTGATGCTTCCATCTAGTCTGAATGACAATCTAGCAGGATATAGTATTCTTGGCTGAAAGCCTTTCTCATTGAGCACTCGATAGATATCTTGCCATTCTCTTCTGGCCTGTAGTGTTTGTATGGAGAAGTCTGCTGCTAATCTTATGGGTTTTCCTTTGTAGGTGACTCTTTGTTTTTCTCTTGCAGCCTTGAGGATCCTTTCTTTATCCTTATTCCTTTCCAATCTAAGTATGACATGTCTTGGTGTCTTTAGGTCTGGGTTAATTCTATTTGGGACCCTCTGGGCTTCTTGAATCTTTATGTCTTTGGTGTTGTCTGGACTAGAGAAATTTTCAGCTATTATGGCCTGGAGAATGCTTTCTTCCTCCCCTTCTCTTTCTTCCTCTGGTAAACCAATAATGCGTATATTGTTTCTTTTGAAGTCATCCCATAGGACTCTGTTGTTGTTTTCAGCATCTCTTAATCTCTTTTTGAGATCTCTTACTTCTTTTTTAGTTGTCTCTAATTCATCCTCAGTCTTGCTAATTCTGTCTTCAGCTTCATAGATTCTATTCTCTCTGCCCTCTACTGCTTTCTGGAGTTCATCTATTTTGTTGCCCTGCTCTGATACTGTTTTAGCTTGTTCAGCTAGTTGCCTTCTTAGCTCAGCGATTTCAGCTTTCAGCTCTCTAATAACCATGAGATAATTAGAATTTTCTTCCATATTCTCATTTGTTGTTCCTACATTTCTGATTACAATTTTTTCAAATTCTTTACTCACTCCTGTTATTATTTCCTTAGCTAATGTTTGGATGTTGAACTCGTTGTTTTGTGCTTCACCCTCTGGAGGACTGTTAGCTGGACTCTTGTCCTGGTTCGAGTCTCCAATATTTTTTCTTGTTGTTTTAACTATTTTATATATTATGTTATGAGTTCCCTTTATCAGTACTTTTGAAATTATTGATCACTATTGCCTGGATTGACTTGTGTCTAAGTAATTTAATTAAAGGTTTTACCGTGGTGGAAGTTAACAGTTTTTTCAATCCCTGAGTTGGAGCTCAGTGGTGTAAAAGCCTCTTTTTTTTTTCTTCCCTGTAGGCTATGTGAGCCTGAGGGCTTTTAAACTATCAATAGGCTTCTTAGCTTCATCACTGACTCCTGACCAAGAGATAAAGCAGGGTGTGGCAGAGATAATCCAGTGGTTATGCAAAGAGACTTTCACAGCCCCTCAGCTATGCCACCGAGGAATAGATCTTCTCCTGAGTTTCCCCGTTAGATCTCTGTCCCCTGGTGTCCCTCCCTGTTGCTGCTCCAGATTCTGAGGGTAGTAGCAATGGAGACTCAGAGTTGCACTTGGTGAGTCTCTGGGGAGTCCTTTCCTCCCTTCAGCTGTCCCCTTGTTGGTGGAGCAGACTGGAGGTGGTGTCTCCACTGGTAAACTGTTGAACTGTTAGCAGCCACTTAATCTCTCCTTAGGCCCCTCTCTTCTCTGTGTCACCAGCCATGCGTGTTTGTACTCACGGGTGATTTACTGGGTTGCTGTGGTCATTCTAGTCTTGTCTTGTTTCGGTCCTGGTGGTCTCCTTTGGTATTCCTAGTTGATCCGGGAGAGGAGAGGAGAGGAGAAGAGAGGAGAGGAGAGGAGAGGAGAGGAGAGGAGAGGAGAGGAGAGGAGAGGAGAGGAGAGGAGAGGAGAGGAGAGGAGAGGAGAGGAGAGGAGAGGAGAGAAAGCGATCTGCTGCTCGTAGCTCTGCCTCCGGAAGAAGTCTGATGAGATGATTTTTTAAAATGTTTTTATTTGGGAGCTGGGTGGTGGTGCAGTGGGTTAAGCCCAGGTGGAGCAAAGCACAAGGACCGGCGTAAGGATCCAGGTTCAAGCCCCCGCTCCCCACCTGCAGTGGAGTTGCTTCACAGGTGGTGAAGCAGGTCTGCAGGTGTCTCTCTTTCTCTCCCCGTCTCTGTCTTCCCCTCCTCTCTCCATTTCTCTCTGTCCTATCCAACAACTACAACAACAATAATAACAATAACAATGACGATAAACACAAGGGCAACAAAAGGGAATAAAGTTTTAAAAAATGTTTTTATTTATTATTAATAGAGACAGAAATTGAGAGGGGTGGGGGAGACAGGGAGAGACACAGAGAGATACCTGCAGCCCTGCTTCACCACTCATGAAGCTTCTTCCCTGCTGGTGGGAACTAGGGGCTTGAACCTGGGTCCTTCCTTGTGCACTGTAATGCCTGGCCCCAATAATGAGATAATTTTGAGTGATGACATTAACTTATCTCTTTGACATGAAGTGCTGACATGTCCCTCTTGCATAGTATTTTTTTGGGGGGGTATGCTGGGCTGCTCTTGGGTTTTCACCCAAAATTTAACCAAAATGCTTCCAGGATTCAGTGGAAATTGCTCAATTGTCGGGAATTCTTGCCTGGACCACATTTGAGGATGCTGACAGAATCAGCTTATGTCCTGTCCTCCCCTCTACAAATCATGTCCTCTTCCCCTTTCAGCTCAGGCTCTGGGGTTGACCGAGGCAGTGAAGGTGCCGTACCCTGTGTTTGAGTCAAACCCCGAGTTCCTCTATGTGGAAGGCTTGCCGGAAGGAATCCCCTTCCGCAGCCCGACCTGGTTTGGAATTCCGCGCCTGGAAAGGATTGTTCGTGGGAGTAATAAGATCAAGTTTGTTGTTAAAAAGTAAGTTGGTGGGGGTGGGGATGGGGACATGTGGTGGTACACCTAATCAAGTGCACATAGTATACAGTCCTCAAGGACCCAGGTTCAAATTCCTGGTCCTCATCTATTGGGGAAAACCTTGAAGAGTGGTGAAGCAGGTCTGCAGGTGTCTCTGTCTTTCTCCCTCTCTATCTCTCCCACCCCTCTTCTCTCTGAATCTATCCAATAATAATAGTAATAACAATGTAAGTGTAGCTGTTTCTGCAATTAAGACCAAAGGGTTTTTTCTATTTACTTGTTTTTCTAATGGTTACATGTCTGGCCTTGAAGTCACGGGAGGGAATTTTTCTTTTTTCCCTCCTCCAGGGTTATTGCTGGGCTCGGTGCCTGCACCATGAATCCACCGCTCCTGGAGGCCATTTTCCCCCCCTTTTGTTGCCCTTGTAGATTCGTTGTGGTTATTATTATTGCCCTTGTTGACGCAATTCATTGTTGGATAGGACAGAGAGAAATGGAGAGAGGAGGGGAAGACAGAGAAGGGGAGAGAAAGATAGACACCTGCAGACCTGCCTCACCTGTGAAGCGACTCCCCTGCAGGTGGGGAGCCAGGGGCTCGAACCGGGATCCTTACGCTGGTCCCTGCGCTTTGCGCCACATGCGCATAACCCACTGCGCCACCGCCCGACCCCCGGGAGGGAATTCTTAACTGTGCAAAATCCAAGGCACCCACAAGGCTTCAGCCTGTCCTTAACCCCCAGACTTCCTACATGTATCAGAGATGTAAATGTCGATTTTGAATGCATTTTGGAATTAGTTCTTACCTTCCTGGTTAAGCTTGTAAGCAGCCAAAAGTCAGTGATGGAGCTCTTTGGTGGCTCTGCCAAATCTCAGTAGAGAAACCAAACCGAGGGAGTGACTCTTGAAAGAGCACCCAGCAGGTTGTTGGGGAGGGAAAGTGCGCTTGGGGGACAGTAGAGCTGGGTGGCCCATGGGTGCAGGTCCTGCTCAGTAACCACTCTCACACCGCCTTCAGACCTGAACTAGTGGTGTCCTACCTGCCGCCGGGGATGGCCAGCAAAGTAAACACGAAAGGTAAGAGGTTACCTGTGCTCCTGACCTTGCTTCTGTCTGTCTCTGTCAGCCTCACTCAGCCAGAATCACTGTCACTGGCCAGCAGCTTTGTGAGGCTTTTAGTTTGTGTCTTTGATTAATTAGTATCATTGTTCTGTGTTTTTTTTTATTTAATGACTGACTTCATCTTCCATTCTGCTAAAGATTTTAACTAATTTACTTATTATATATTATCACTGTATTATTATCAATTACTTAATGACTGGCTTCATTTTAAGATCTTAATTAATTTTATTTGTTATATATTATTAATCTAGTATATTATTTATTATCAATTAATTTATCTAATGGCTAGCTTCATCTTCTTTCCTTTTTTAAATTTATTTGACATAGAACAGACATCACTCTGGTGCTGAGGATTGAACTCGGGTCTCATGCTTGAGAGTCCAAAGTTTTGTCCACTGTGCCACCCCCCTGGACCACCTATTTTTTGTTTTAAATATTTCGTGGGAGATTGCATGCCCTCAACCCTCCCCCTTTCATGTTTCCACAGCTCTGTTGAGACTCGGGTAGAAGGTTGCCCTGCCAGTCTTAATTTTTCAGGTTTCTTCAGAAAGAGCCAAACTGTCTGGCCTTTTACAAATTGTCTGGACTTTTTACAAAGTGTCCATTTCTGTGTGTCCTGCCAGGTCCCCCCCCCCCCCCCTTGTGCCATCCTGACATGACTGTTTCTCCCGACAGCTTTGCAGTCCCCCAAGAGACCGCGTAGCCCTGGGAACAACTCAAAGGTGCCTGAGATTGAGGTCACCGTGGAAGGTGAGGAATCCCCAGCACGTGTGTGTGTGTACACACACACACACACACACACACACACACACGGCTCTGCAGTGTGGTGTCTCCACTATAACTTACTAGCTGTGTGATAGGCCGTCAGTCACATGATCCCCTAGCCGGGTTCCGTTTTTTGTTTTGCCTCCAGGTTTATAGCTGGGGGCTTGGTGCCTGCACTACAAATCCACCGCTCCTAGTAGCCTCCCCCCCCCCCCCATTTTATTAGATGGGACAGAGAGAAATGGAGAGAGGAGGAGAAGACAGTGGGAGAGAGAAAGATAGACACCTGCAGACCTGCTTCATCGTCTGTGAAGCGACCCCCCCTCCCCCGTAGGTAGGGAGTCAGGGCTTGAACTTGGATCCTTGTGTGCTTAACCAGGTACGCCACTGCCAGGCCCCTTAGCTGGCTGCTTTCACAGAGCTCCAGGGCACATGACCACAGAAACGAAATGACGCGACACACCGAGCGTATGTGGGGCCATGACTAGCCTGCATGGCTGCTGGAGAAACTGCTCCTGTTACAAAGTCCTGTGAAAGCTGTACAGGGGGTAAGGCAGTGGTGCGTCCGGTTAAGCACATACATTACAGTGTGTGAGGACCCGGGTTCAAGCCCCTGGTCCCCACCTACACCTACAAGGAAAAAGCTTCACGAGGGGTAAAGCAGGGCTGCAGGTCTCTCTCTGTCTGTTCTCTTCCCCCATTCCTCTGGCTCTGTCCAGTAATAAATTAAGCAGCAGAGGAAGGAGATTGGGAGCCTGCGGATTTTCCAGTCTCTTCTGTAGGCTGGGAAATCGAGGGCTCTACTGTGTGTCCTTGGAACATTGGCTCTTCTCCATGAAACCTGAAGAGATTTGAAATCATTGACTTCTGACTAAAATAAACTCGGTGTTTAAGCATCTGGTGATGTAGCAACATTTAAAACTTTATAGTAAGGGGGGCTGGGCCATGGTGCACTGGGTTAAGGACAAAGCACGAGGATCCTGGTTCGAGCCCTTGGCTCCCCACTTGTAGGGAGGGGAGCTGTGAAGCAGGTCTGCAGGTGTCTCTCTTTCTCTCCCCCCTCAGTCTTCCCCTCTTTTCTCAATTTCTCTCTGTCCTATCCAACAACGATGACGAGAGAAAAAAAAAAAAAAGATGGCCAGGAGCAGTGGATTTGTAGTGCAGGCAACCGAGCCCCAGCAATAACCCTGGAGGCAAAATAATAATAATACTTTATACTAAGAATCCCATGAAGACTATGTCAGCAATAGCTACAGAGAATTTTTAATTACTTTAAAAAAAAATTATTCACTAATGAGAGATAACAAGAGCATCACTCTGGCCCAGGCGATGGCAAGAATTGAACAGGGCACCCCACATCTTTGAGTCCAAAGCCCTGTCAACTGTGCCACCCACTCGAGGGTTTCTGCAGGAAGCTTTAGAGTGGGACCCATGCACCTGGAGTCGTGTTGGTGGTCAGAGTTTGCAAAAGTAACAGACAGGTAAATGGAGTGCTTGTTTGCTTTGGAGGCTCGTTCTCCCACTCACACCCTTGAAGAGCCCTCTTGCGGACATCCTCAGGCCGCCGCGCTGTGTGGGTGGATTGTGCTGCCTCTTCTCTTCTCCCTTAGGCCCTAACAACAACCCTCAGACCTCAGCCGTGCGGACTCCCACCCAGACCAATGGCTCTAATGTCCCCTTCAAACCCAGAGGGAGGGAGTTTTCCTTTGGTAAGTGTGGGTTTTAATTTTTTGGTCTCTTCATTTAAGTAGAAGGAATTATTCAGCGTGCTAGGGGTGTGTGGTTGTGTGTGTGTGTGTGTGTGTGTGTGTGTGTGTGTGTGTGTGTGTAAAAGTCAGTGTCCGAGGAGTTGGGTGGTAGCACAGCGGGTTACGTGCACGTGGCACAAAGCACAAGGACCAGCATAAGGATCCCAGTTTGAGCCCCCAGCTCCCTACCTGCAGGGGATTCGCTTCACAGGTGGTGAAGCAGGTCTGCAGGTGTCTGTCTTTCTCTCCCCCTCTCTGTCTTCCCCTCCTCTTTCCATTTCTCTGTCTTATCCAACAGCTTACATCAGTAACAATAATAATAATAACTACAAGGACAACCAAAGGAGATAAATAAAAGTCAGTGTCTGTTATTTAACTAACGGCACAGATTCTTGAACCAAACTACTAGAGTGAGAGTGGGCCCCCTTGCGTCCTCATCCCAGGATACTGGACAGCTGCTTAGTCTGTGTCCTCAGTCACGTGAGGACAGTGTAGCCCCCCGCTTCATAGGACTCGGGGCAGGGTAGAGGTTCTAGATACTCAAGTCTTGCCGAGGGTCAGAGGATACTGTGGTGACTTGGGAGAGAGGTATTGTTTTGTTTTTCTTTTTTAGTTTCCTTTTGTTTTTCTGGTGACTTGAGCGATGTTATCTGTTTGAAGCCAGCGCATTCCTTACCTAGTAAAACAACTAACTGGTGTAGTTGAGGTCCCACAAGGACTGATAACAATGTGTGTTCTTGTAACTTCACACTCTTAAAGCTACAGCTACACAGCCTATCGCAAAATGGGGAGCAGCTGGGGGGTTTGGCCGTGGCCAGTGACTGTCTTGGTCTCCCTTCCCCCCCCCCCCAGAGGCCTGGAATGCCAAAATCACAGACCTCAAACAGAAAGTGGAGAATCTCTTCAATGAAAAATGCGGTAAGAAGCCTCCCCACTGAAATTTCTGGTGGCGGCGGGGTGTTTCCATAGTCCAGGAAGGGAGCTTCTGGGGCTCAGCACTTAAACCCGAAACTGTTCGGGGCTGTGGACTTCACAGGCTTGAGCCTCATCATTTCTCGTTCTGAAATCAAAGTGGATTCATCTCAAATTATGATCGTACCAACACGGTGTAATTGAAATGTAGTTTTAAAAAGCTGATGTTTGGGAGTCAGGCGATAGCGCAGTGGGTTAAGTACAGATGGCACAAAGCACAAGGACTGGCGTAAGGATCCCGGTTCGAGCCCCTGGCTCCCCACCTGCAGGGGAGTCGCTTCACAGGTGGTGAAGCAGGTCTACAGGTGTCTATCTTTCTCTCCCCCCTCTGTCTTCCCCTCCTCTCTCCTTTTCTCTCTCCTAACAACGAGGACATCAATAACAACAACAATAATAACTACAACAGCTGATGTTTAATAATCTTGTATGTATATTATTTATTTATTAGAGACAGAGAGAAACGGGGGGGAAGAGATGGGGAGGGAGAGATACAGACTTGCTTCACCCACTGCTCATGAAGTTCCCCTGTTGCAGATAGGGTTTGAACCCAGGTCCTTTTGCACGGTCACGTGTGCACTCAGTCAGTAGTGCCACTGCCCAAACACCTTGAAAGTTTAGTTTATAGGGCCAGGCGTTGGCACACCTGGTTAAGCACACACATTACAGTGTGCAAGGACCAAGGTTTAAGCCCCATGTCCCCACCTGCAGGGGGAAAGCTTTATGAGTGGTAAAGCTGGGCTGTAGGTGTCTCTCCGTCTCTCCCTATCGCCCCCTCCCTGTTCAACTTCTGTCTGTCCAATAATAAATAAAGTTTAGTTTACCAATTATACCTCTAAATAAATGGTCAGACAATGCCACAAATATTTTTCTGAAAGGTGTTATTTTAGGAGCTGCTGCTGTGAATCCTAAGAGGTGTGTGTGGGTGTGTGTCTGTCTTACAGGGGAAGCCCTTGGCCTTAAACAAGCCGTGAAGGTGCCATTTGCTCTCTTTGAGTCCTTCCCAGAAGACTTCTATGTGGAAGGCCTGCCTGAGGGTGTGCCCTTCCGACGGCCCTCCACTTTCGGCATTCCACGGCTGGAGAAGATCCTCAGAAACAAAGCCAAAATCAAGTTCATCATTAAAAAGTAAGGCCCTGGGAGTTGTGCGATAGCACAAGGGGTTAAGCGCAGGTGGCGGGAAGCGCAAGGACCAGCAGAAGGATCCCGGTTTGAGCCCCTGGCTCCCTACCTGCAGGGTGGTCGTTTCACAGGTGGAGAAGCAGGTCTGCAGGTGTGTGTCTTTCTCTCCTCCTCTCTCTCTTTCCCTCCTCTCTCCATTTCTCTCTTGTCCTATCCAGCAACGACGACATTAATAACAACAACAGTAATAACTACAACAACAATTTAAAAAAACAAAAGGGCCACCAAAGGGAAAATAAATAAAGAAAAAAGTAAGGCCCTTGGGGAGTTGTGTGGTAGCGCAGCGGGTTAAATGCACGTGGCACAAAGTACAAGGACCCACCCAAGGATCCCGGTTCGAGCCCCTGGCTTCCCACCTGCATGGGGTGTTGCTTCACAGGTGGTGAAGCAGGTCTGCAGGTATCTATCTTTCTCTCCCCTCTCTGTCTTCCCCTCCTCTCTCCACTTCTCTCTGTCCTATCCAACATCAACGACATCAATAACAACAACAATAATAACTACAACAATAAAAACAAGGGTAACAAAAAAGGAATAAATAAATACTTAAAAAAAATTTTTTAAGTAAGGCCCTTGCGTGAGCGGGGCTGTGAGTCAATTGCTGTTGCTGGGGAGCTGATTCTTGGGATCACCTTTGTGGCTGTGATGGCCGCCACCAGACCTTAAAGTCAGCTTTGTCAGTGGCATGGTGACCAGATTGTGTGGGCATCTACCCATAGTCGTATTTGTGACTGCTGGAGTCTTAAGCATTGATTTATTTTGATTGCCTGCCCCCCCCTCCCATTAAAGAATATTTTCTTCATTGCTTTTTTGCCACGATTTGTTTATGTACTAGAGTGAGAGAAAGACCAGAACACTGCCCAGTTCGGGCATGTAAGGCCTATGCTTTAATGTAGTCAGCTATCTCTCACCCATGGGGAATATTCCACCATGTTCTCTTCCTTCTTTGAGAACCCTGTTGTCCCTGTACTCTCCAGATGAAGAGCCCAATAGATAACATCCTGGGTCTTTCAAACTGTGACTTGCTCTGTTTGTCATGTCTTGCTGACAGATTACCACCGCACTTTTGTCTCACTTTCAGGCCAGAAATGTTTGAGACGGCGATTAAGGAGAGCACCTCCTCCTCCTCCTCCTCTAAGAGCCCTCCAAGTAAGTGTCTAGCTTGGGGAAAAAACGTGTGTTCTTAAGACATTGACTTTGCAGCAGAGAGAGAGAGAGAGAGAGAGAGAGAGAGAGAGAACAAACTGTTTAAACAGCTGCCAGAGTTAAATCAGGAAAGTCAGTTTCAAAATGGGGATTGTGGCTAGTGGACAGTTTTCATTCCTTTCATGGTTAGGATTTATGGACTAAGTGCCCCATGGGAGAGATAAAAGTAGGAGGTAATCTCTCCAGAAACTTCACATCTCCAAATATTAGAACACACCACAACAGGGAGCTAACCTTGAAGAGAGTTGAATTGAATGATCCGCCCCCATGAAGTTTGCAAGCACGGTACAGAGATTTGGTATCCATTCTGGTTTTGTGTCCCCTTTAAGGAAAGATGAACTCATCACCCAACGTTAATACTACTGCATCCGGAGTGGAAGACCTGAACATCATTCAGGTGACAATTCCAGGTATGACTCCTTGACTTTTCTCGTGCTCTAGGGAATGCTTCACTTCTGTGTCATGGGTTAGAGTCCAACCAGTGGTTTGTTTGTAACTGCACCTCTCTCCAGAGAGCTGCAGGACTTGTTAGCCTGAGGCTGCAGCGTGCCAGCTTAAACAGCTCTGGGTGGGCTGTTGGCTTGGTACTAAGATCTCTATTGCGTTTTGTTTAGAAGAATTAATGAAAGAGAAAGAAAACCAGTCTATCAACGTGGTACATACAGCCAGGGAGCACTCTTGGGGGGTTGGAACCCCGTGCTCAAAAGTCCACTACTATTGTGGGCAGGTTGGTGGCGCACCTGGCAAAGCACACACATTACAGTATGCAAGGACCTGGGTTCAAGGCCCTGCAAGGGAAAAGCTTCACAGGTGGTGAAGCAGGGCTGCAGGTGTCCCTCTGTCTCTTTCCCTCTCATGATCTCCTTCTCCCTTCTCAGTTTCTCTCTGTCTTTATTCAATAATAAATAAGTAAATTTGTTAATTAAATATATATATATATATATATATATATATTTAAAAGTGCAGAACTATGTTGTGTTAAATTGCCGTACAAAACCTCGGATTAAGTGCTTCATGACAGGAATGAATTTACCAGAGTGAAATCAAAAGAGGTTTTGCCACCAGGATTCTTTCCTCTTTATTTTTTTCTTTTCGTTTCTATTTTATTTGATAAGACAGAGAGAAATTGAGATGGGAGGGGGAGGTGAAAGGGAGTGAGACACCTGCACCCCTGTTTCATTGCTCATGAAGCTTCCCCCCTGCAGATGGGGCTTCGGGGCTCAAACCCAAGTCCTTGTTCATGGTAATGTGCGCTCAACCAGGTGCACCACAGCCTGGCCCACAGGTCATTGATTTTTTTAAACGTGGAGGGTTAGTTTAGGTAAATGTGTGGCCGCATTAATTCTGAGAAGAGAGTCTTAAAAATGTATATATACATTTAAAAATATGTATCTTACTGGTTAGAGACAGTAATCAAGATGATAGAGCAGATGATAGAGAGGGAGAGATAGAGAGATACCTGCAACTCTGCTTCACTACCAGCAAAGCTTTTCTGCAGGTGGGGAACGGGGGCTTGAACCCAGATCCTTACATATGGTACCATGTGTGCTCAACCGGTCATGCCACTGCCTGCTCAGCCCTGTTATCTATTATTTTTCATTTCTGGTATTGTGAAATCATTTCAATCTTGAGTGCTTCAAAATGCTTTCGTATTCCAGGCCCCTCAATAACGTGAGGCACCTCCCCCCCCCAAAAAAAAAAAAAGCAACAAAGCACTAACGGTTTTTCTCTTGCTTTTTAGATGATGATAATGAGAGACTGTCCAAAGTGGAAAAGGCGAGGCAGCTCAGAGAACAGGTGAACGACTTGTTCAGCCGCAAGTTTGGTAAGTCGGTTGTACTCGTGGGTGTTTGATCTTAGTGCGACTGGAGCAGCAGGTCACACTGAATTGTAATCTTCACATGAAAAGGAAAATAAGAAATAAGGCATTCTGGTTTTGCTGATGTTTTGGTCAATAACTAAGTTTATCAAAGCAAGGTTTATATTGGGTTGTCAGAAAGCCTTGGCACCTTTTTGCATAGAAAAACCTAGAAAACTACATCACGACTTTTTCTCCTCCTCCATCATCATCATCACTGCGGCTCAGCGCCTATACGCTACAAATCCACTGCTCCTGGAAGCCATTTTTCTTTTGTTTTTCCTTTTATTGGACAGGACAGAGAAATTGAAAGGTGGGAGAAAGACAGGCACCTGCAGACCTGCTTCACTACTTGTGAAGCCCCACCCCCTACAGGTGGGGAGCTGGGACCTCAAACAAGGATCCTTGCACAGGCCCTTGTGCTTAACCCAGTGCTTCACCGCCAGCCCCCCCCCTTCCAGAATTTTTTTAACAGCCCAGTAGATACGATTGAATGATTCAGAGCCCTAGTTGAGGCCAGAAACAGTCTTTAACTTTTGGTTCCACTCTCTGAATTACTTTTACAATTGAGGCAGTGTGCTACCTAGCAATGTTTCACTGTGTAAGTTCGCTTCTGGGGTGTGTTTTTTTGTTTGTTTGTTGGTTGGTTGGTTGGCTGGTTGTTGTTTTGTGTTTTTTTTTAATATTTTTTTACTTATCTGTATTAATGGGAAAGATAGGAGGAGAGAGAGAAAGAACCAGACATTACTCTGGTACATGTGCTGCCGGGGATTGAACTCAGGACCTTCTGCTTGAGAGTTCAATGCTTTATCCACTGCGCCACTGAACCACTGTTGGTTCATTTCTGTGTGGTGCTAAGGACCAAACCAGGCCGCCAGCCCTGGTCATGTGCTTTTCAACACTGAGGATGCTTGGATAATATGGAGTCTCCACCCTTCCTCCTCATCCCAGGTGAAGCTATTGGCATGGGTTTTCCCGTGAAAGTGCCATACCGGAAAATCACCATCAACCCCGGCTGTGTGGTAGTGGATGGCATGCCTCCGGGAGTCTCATTCAAAGCTCCCAGTTACCTGGAGATCAGCTCCATGCGGAGGATCTTAGATTCCGCAGAGTTCATCAAGTTCACAGTCATTAGGTGAGTGAGACGCGTGAGGTCAGCGCGCACCCTGTTCACGAGTAAGAACTTGCCTGTCCCGAGGCTGCGTCATTGCCGCAGACAGAGTCTTCTGTGTTAACAGAACCAACTTCACTTGTGGGGAATGACCAAACCAAGCATCTGAGCTGTTGTACTTTCTGCTCCCTTCCCTGTGCCAACTCTGAATTCTCCAGGGGTTTTTTTTGTTTTGTTTTGTTTTTTTTGCGGGTGGCTGCAGACTGAATCCAGCCTGCCACCTGGTTTGAACAGAACAGTGCCAACTGAGTCGCTGGGACAGAGTCCTTATGGTCTGCAAAGTCTAAACACCCTTCTCTCTCAGAACCAGTCCATGCTGACCCCTCCCCAGGCCTCATCCCAGCTTCAGGTCACACAGGATTCCCACACCCCTCCGGCCCCTTCAGTTTCCTTAGCTCCACAGTGAGTAGGACATAGTTGTTCCCTTGGAGAACACTTGATTCTAGAATAGAAGCAAGAACCACCACCGCCCCACCCCCCCGTAGCATTTTAAAAGAAGACTGACTGACTGACCAAACGATCAATTAACGAGACCACAAGAAAGTGAGAGACCGGAAGCAGCAGAGCATGACTGTGGCTCATGCAGTGCAAGGGATCAACATCATCAGGACCTCGTGCTTTCAAGAAAGTCCCCTGTTTTACCCATGCTGCAGCCCTTCCCACTAGTAGCATTTTAAGAATTACATCTATTAACTGTTATTTGTGTCCATCCGCCCCCCTCTCCCCAAAAAAAATTAAGCTGTCTTCCTTCTTCCAACTCCTCAAAACTTGACCATCACTAAATTTACCAAGGCAGTTAGTTCACTGTCAAGTATTCCCTTTTATAAATTGCTCACATCTGGTCTTGGAGTTGCTGAAGGCTCGCCCTTTCTAAGACTCATCTCCTATACGCACGAGCGCGCGCACACACACACACACACACCATATTTTTGTGCCTTTTTAAAAAAATTTTCTTTTTTTAAAAAATATTCCCTTTTGTTGCCTTTGTTTTTTTTATTGTTGTCATCGTTGTTGGATAGGACAGAGAGAAGTGGAGAGAGGAGAGGAAGGCAGAGAAGGGGAGAGAAAGACAGACACCTGCAGACCTGCTTCACCGCTTGTAAAGCGACTCCTCTGCAGGTGGGGAGCCGGGGGCTCAAACCAGGATCCTTAGTCCGGTCTTTGCGCTTTGCGCCACCTGCACTTAACCCGCTGCGCTACCACCCAACTCCTATTTTTGTGCCTTTTATCCACTGCCCGTTCTTCATACCTTCCCATCGGTCGGTCTGGTAAAAAGGAACCTTCTTCCTTAGTCTGTTTTTTATTGTTTTTGTTGTTGCTTGTTTGCTAGAATGACTGCTCCCTTTTCCTTTGTTAAGGACATGTGAGTTCTGTGGATGGGCGGGGCGGGCCGGGGCACAGTATATGGGGAGGCTGAGTAATCTTTGGATCAAATGAGATGTACATGCCAACTCTCACAGAGTGAAAATAAACCATTATGCAATTTGTTTTCCTCTTTAGACCATTCCCAGGACTTGTGATCAATAACCGTGAGTATTTTCATGTCTTTTTCCCTTGACTTCTCGGGGGCTGGGAGGCAGGGAAGGAAGTGCGTCCCTCCTGTAGCAGCCCACACAAGAGTTTTTGGTGTTTTTTGTTTTGTTTTGTTTTGTTTTTTGTTTTTTGCCTTCGTGTCAAGTGCAGGACACTTTCTGCCGGTGAAATCAGATAAAACCTTTTTCTGAGATCCCTATTTCCCCGTTAATAGAAACGGTAATGCTAGCAGCTCCTATTGGGGACACGTTAAAGCATGCATCAGCCTTCCGAAGTCAGGGCAGCCAGTTCCTGCCTGTGTCTATAAAGGATGGAGCGTTTGTGTGGGCAGAAGCTGAGAAGTCACAACAAAGACTTGAGAACCAAAAACCTGTGCTGACTTGCTTGTTCCTGAGAAGGCTGCCGGGGCCTGGCCAGTCTCCCAGGCCCAATAAGAAAGAGTCTGCGTTTGTTGTTGCTTTTCTTTTTTCTTTTCTTTTCTCTTTTTAAATTTTTTTTTTATCCTCTTGACTCATTTGATAGACAGCCAGAAATTGACAGGAAGGGGGAGACAGAGAGGGAGAGAGTATCTCTGGCATATGGGACATCGGGTATCAGGCCTGATTTCACCATATCATCTCCCAGACTGTCGTCTCAGAATCCCCTTTATCTGTTAATGGTGGAAGCCCTGTTTTGCCTAGTGTGTTCTTTGGGGGCCCGTTTCCTTGTTGTGGGGTAAGCTCCCCATCAGGGCCGAGCCGGAGCCTCAGCAGACGCTGTATTAGTGCTCCTCACTAATGGCGACTTGTCTCATCTGCTTTGTTTACAGAACTGGTTGATCAGAGTGAGTCAGAAGGTCCAGTGATACAAGGTAGATGAAGCAGGGGTAATAAAGGGAAATAGTCCCACCCACTCCTGCAACAGAACAAGTCCCCTCAGGTGCTGTGGCCTGACACTTCTGCCTTGGCCCAATGGGGAATTCTCAGCCTGGCTCCCAGCCCCGTGCGGAGGGTCCTGACAAAGAACATCCGTCCCCACCAGGACCCCTGAGGCCCAGTGAGGAGGCCTCTCACCTTTGTCTCCAGTCCGTGTCTCCCCCCCCCCAAGCTTTTTATTAAGCACTTTATTTTTAAACAAAGCCCTTCTCAGCTCTAGCTTCTGGTGGTGCTGGGACCTGAACCCAGGACCTCAGAACCTCAAGCATGAAAGCTTTTTTTCACCCCTCCCCCTGAAAAAGACTTTTATTACAAAGAAGCCCACAGAAGGAGGAAACTCTTTCCTCTTGTATTGGAACTGCACTAAGCTGTTATTTTTAAAACTTCAGCAGACTTTGCCCCATGTCAGCAAAAGACCTTTCTGGAAAGCCTGGTCGAATAACTGCATGTTTAATCCCAGTAAGCCGCTGGCTCTTGTTTCTCTTTGGCCTGTGCTTTGTGTGCAGAGCCTGGTCTCCCTCTGGGCTTTTGAAAGGATCAGAAGTTAAGTCCTGAGCAGGGCTGACCTGCCTTTTCCTGTGTTTCTCTTCAGAGTCCGCTGAGCAGAGCCAGTTGGAGGCCCCAGCCACAGAAGGTAAGCAGGCAGCCTGCCTATGAAGGCTTTCACCCCTGAAGGCTTTCACCCAGACAGGATTAGCTGGCTGGAAAACTAGTACTGTGTGAGGGTTTGTTATTTCTGGGTGAATCATAAAACCTGGACAGAAACAGAGTTCAGAGGTCCTTTTGTTCAACATTCCCCCCCACACACAGCAAATCCCAAACCACTTGAACTTGAATTACTTTTGTAACAGTCTTCATGACTTTGAAAATTCAAAGAGATTCAGACCTGAGATTCAGACGTCGGTGCAGAAGAATCCTTGTCTCTGAAAAATGTTACTTTTTTTTTTTCTCCCCCCTCCCAATCTCATTTTGTGTTTTCTGTCACATCATGGTGGGAAGTGGTTCACTCCGAGTGGGTTCTGAGCTGAGCAGGGTGCATGAGCAGTGTGGCTAACGGGCTCTCTTGTTTTTCTTGATAGAAATAAAGGAGACTGATGGGAGCTCTCAGATCAAGCAAGAACCCGACCCCACGTGGTAGACTTCTTCCCGCCCAGGGTAATCCCCGCCTCACCCTGCCCTGCATCAGGGCCAGTGAGGGCTCAGCTAGAAGCCCCAGGCAGCTCTCCCTTCAGTGCCCCCATCCCACAGGGAAGTGTCTGTGGCTTGTCACCTAGTCTCATCCCCCAGGGGTGGAGTTGAGTCTCATTGGACTGACTCCTGTTATTCCTTTTTTTAACCTTTTTTTTTTTTTTCCTATTTCACTGGATAGGTAAGGGAAATTGGGAAGAGAGAGGAAGGGTAGAGACAGAGACCTGCAGACCTGCTTCTCTGCTCAGGAAGTATCACTCCTGCAGGTGGGGAGTGGGGACTCAAACCCCTGTCCTTGCGCATGGTAGTGTGTGCGCTCGATTGGGTATGTCACTGCCCAGCCCCCACAACCCACTTTTTCTTTTAAAAACCTTTTTTAAAATATTTTATATATATTTATATATATATATTTTTTTAAACCAGAGGACTACTCAGCTCTGGTTTATGGTGGTGCAGGGCATTGAACCTAGGACTTCAGAGCCTCAGGCACGAGAGTCTGTTTGCATAACCATTACATTATCCACCCTCACCCTTCTTGTTTGTTTATATTATCTTTATTTATTTATTGGATAGAGGCAGCCAGAAGTCGAGAGGGAAGGGGGTGATACAGAGGGAGACAGACACCTTCAGCCCTGCTTCACCATTCACAAAGCTTTCCTTCTTCACCCTGCAGGTGGGGACTGGGGTAGGCGTGGGGGGAATTGAACCTGGGTCCTTGCACATTGTAACACATGTGCTCAACCAGGTGCCCCACCACCCGACCCCCACAACCCACTTTATCTGCTGTCATTCTGGTTGTGTAGTTTGCCACACATCCGTTTGTAGCTCAGCGTGTTGACAGTTGTGACGTTTGCGACTTCGCGGGAGGGATTGGTTAACCTGTCTCCTTGCCTGTCTGTTTTCTTCCCCCTTGTAGCGTAAAGTATCAGTCGTTGAAGAAGAGCTTTTCGGACCCGTTACTGCCCCGAGCTGTGTAATATACTTGTATAACAGAAATACCTTCTATACAAACCTTTTTTTCTACTTTTAGATAGAAATGTCTACTTTTTCAGCAGTTCTGTGAATTGAATTAAAAAGCAGAGTGACTGTAGCTTTTTGGAATGGCTGGTTGACTATGGACTGCACCGGGCCATGCCGGGAGCAACAGGGACACCGCAGGGGTGGGGGAGCCGGCTGTGACCACCCCCACCCTGAAGGGACAGCTCCGTGCCCACCGCCCGATGAAGATACCCACCGTGAGAGCTCAGTCCCATAGTTTTTCTTTTTTTCTTTTTTTCCCTCCTGATCTGAGAAATCACTTCAACGACTTCCTGAATGACTCCGTGAACAGTTAGCGTCTGTATATTTGACGAGCACCTTTTCCTAGGCTGTCTATCATGGTTCATATGGTTTTTTTTTTTATCAGAATTAAAAAACAAACAAACAAACAAAAAACAAAGCCACCCACTCGGATCACCTCACAGCCAGGGGAGAGGTCAGTATCTCAGCGTGTGGCCCGTCGATGGACACCGAGCTCCTCTCCCTTTGTCCCTCCAACTCCCCCCACCACACCCTGTCACTGTCCCCCCCAAATAAAATGCATGGTGTCCCGGGAGCCTGGGCACAGGCCCAGGGCTTCAGGCGAGTAAGCGTGGAATTCTCTGGGGCATCCACTGTTCCAGCCGGGCCCCAGGGTCCCACTCGCACGACTGAGGCCCTGGTGAGGGGCTGGGGGGGCATGCAGCCCCTTCTTCCCCACTTCCACCCCCCCCAGGCCGTGTGACCCCGGCTCACCGGGAAGCTAGAGTATGTGATGACATTAGAGCTGTCATTAGCTTTACCACAATATTCACAATGGAGAATTCAATTACATGGTAGCAGAAATAGGCATTTTTATGTGTTACTTATATTTTACCTCAAAGTCAACTGTAGATATAGGGTAATAAATAAAGTCCATCCAGGCCTTTCACACACTTACTCATCTGTCGGAGCTCTTGTCTCGAGCGTGGGGGTTGGGGGTGACTCGGTGGCTTGGGGGGCCGGGGGCAGAACCTCCCACAGGGAGATGGAGCACCAGCAGCAGACTCCCTGAGGTTCCCATGCCACCTGCCCCTCCTGCACCCACCACCAGGGGGCGAGCTGCATCCTTGAACCACCTGCTTCCTCTGCAGGAGGCTGTCCAGTCTGCACCGAAGGCCAGTGGGTTTAGCTCACCTGGGCACCTTTGCCGGGAGTGTGACCCAGTTCCATCCCAGCCTCTGGTACACTGGAGGAAGCTCCCACATCTCCCCGTCTCTGTCTGAAAACCTCAGCTCAGGGAGTTAAAGCCAAAAAAAATAAAAAGTCTTCACTGCCCTGTCAGCTCCTCCACACTTCCAGCAAACAGCCAGATCAAATGTGCCACTGCCCTCACCTCAGCACTCAAGGGTTTCGAGGTGCTTTCCTGCCCTGCCCCACCCCCACCTACTCCCAAGGACCAGGCTGGGACTGTTTCCAGGTCTCTCCCATCTCCGCCTGCTGCTGGGCTTCCAGGACTGGTCACTGTCCCGTCTCTTTGTGAGGAACGGGGGTTGGAGGGAAGCTGCTGACCCCCAGGGCATCCCACCTGTGCAGGCCTGTGCGTCTATGGAGCAACCCGCCATGAGGCACTCAGCTGGAAGGGGGAGGTGAGCACTTTCCTGGGGAGCATGCTGGTTCAGGGCCCAGCCCTACAGCAAGCAAGACAGCAGTGCCTGAGACCTGACTGCAGGGCCCGATCACGTCAGCCTGTCTGACTTGGAGCAGTGCTGGAGCCAATGGGGAGTGCCCACCACCCCACACAGGGCACCTGCTTCCCCCTGCTGCCTGAGTCAGCTGAACTGAGGGACAGGGCCCAGGCAACTGGGACCACGGGCACCTTGGATGTGCCATCAAAAGCAGTGGCCAGTGGTCCGGGAGGTGGCACAGAAGTCTTTAAAAAAATAAATAACGGCAGCCAGTTCCCTCTTGGGTCACTGTGACCATCCTTACATATCTCCTCTCCCGTCTTTTTTTTTTGCCTCCAGGTTTATTGCTGGGGTTTGGTGCCTGCACCACGAATCCACTGCTCCTGGAGGCCATCTTTCCCATTTTGTTGCCTTTATTGTTACCCTTGTCATTATTTTTGTCGTTGCTGGATAGGACGGAGAGGAATCGAAAGAGATGGGGAAAGACAGACACCTGCAGACCTGCTTCACCGCCTGTGAAGGGACTCCCCCCACCCCGCACAGGTGGGGAGCCAAGGGCTCGAACTGGGCTGCTTATACCGGTCCTTGAACTTTGCGCCATGTGCGCTTAACCTGCTGCACTACAGTTCAACCCCCTTGTCTCATATTTTATTTACTTATTTTAGAGATAAAAATTGAGAGGGGGCAGGAGATAGAGAGAAGCTCTGCTCCACTGCTCATAAAGCTTCCCCACTGAAGGTGGAGACCAGGGACTTGAACCTGAGTCCTGGTGCACTGTATAGTATGCACTTTACCAGAAGAGCCACCTCCTGCCCCCTGGACCTCGTTTCTCTGTCGCCCAACCCATCAGGGTTTGAGCAGGCTGAATGTCCCCCCCTCTCCCGCTTGTCCAGACACAACCAAGGGCCTTCACTGTTGCCATTTTGTTTTATTTCTGAGAAAGAGAGACCACAGCCCCAAAGCTTTCCTCGGTGCAGCCAAAAACAGTACAGAGTCAGAGCTCCAGCCCCGGCAGCACTCACCCACCCACCCAGCTCTCCCTGGGCTGCATGGCTGTCCCATAACAGTGGAGTGGGATGGGTCAGGTTTCAGGAACCATGGTGCCTATGCCCCACCTTCCTGGACTGCTCAGACCCCCATCCTGCAGGCTGAGCTCCCTGGGGGGCGGCCCCTCAATCTACACCACCAGCCCTGCAACTCAGATTCTTTGGACTCTTGATTTGTGCTGAGACTGCAGATGTAAAACGAGTCCCATCCCAAGGATGTGGAGGCTGTAGGGGGCAGTGCCTGCTGGGGACCCACCTGATTGCTCTTGAGGGGGCCCCCCTCTCCCGGGGTGGGGTGCAGCTAGGCATTGGGTTTCCCCGTTCTGCTAAGCAAAACAGCCCCGTGTGACCTGACCCACCCAGGCTCCTGCCTGTCATACTTTGTGGTTTTATGAGGAAGTTTCGAGAAAGCCCAAAGCAAACTGTGATACAACACCCATTGGTCAAGGTGCTTCCTGCCCATTTCCTCACCAGCAGAAGGACTTTTCACTTTTCTTTTCCCCAGAAACCATGCAGTACCCACCATTGCCAGGAGGGGAGGGCACACCAGTGGAGAGTACACATTGTCACGTGCCAGGACCCAGGTTCAAGCCCCCAGTCCCCACCTGCACGGGGGACGCTTCATCAGTAGTGAAGTCAGGCTGCAGGTGTCTCTCTGTCTATCCTTGATCTCAACTTCTCCCTGTCCTGGCAAATAAAAGAGAAAAAAAGGCCACTGGGAGCGGTGGATTCCTCATGCAGGCACTGAGCCCCAGCGACAACCCTGCTGGCAATAAAATAAAGAGTAAGGGGCCAGGCAGTAATGCAGCAGGTTAAGCGCACATGGCGCAAAGCACAAGGGCTGGTGCAAGGATCCCAGTTAGAGCCCCTGAAGACCCAGCAATAACCCTGGAGGCAAAACTAAACCAAAAAAACAGGTCTTTGTGCACTGTAATGTGTGTGCTTAAATGGGTGTGCTGCTATCTGGCCCCTTAAGATCTATTTTTATTACATTTCAATTTCACGTGATGGGGGTTGAGAGCAGGGAGGGAGAGAGAAGGAGAGTACATGAGAACCCTGGCACATGGAGTATTGGGATGTAGGTGCCATGCTCTCACCAGTTGGGTCACTTGTTCTTGGCTGGCACCTACTCTTATTATTTTTCCCCCTCCAGGATTATTGCTGGGGCTCGGTACCTACACTATGAATCCACTGCTCCTGGAGGCTATTTTTCCCACTTTGGTTGCACTTGTTGCTGCTGTTGTTGTTGCTGCTGCTGTTGTTGCTGCTGCTGTTGGATAGGACAGAGAGAACTGGAGAGAGGAGGGGAAGACAGAGAGGGAAAGATAAGACACCTGCAGACCTGCTTCACTGCCTGCGAAGCGACCCCTCTGCAGGTGGGGAGCTGGGGGCTCGAACTGGGATCCTTGCATCGGTCCTTGCGCTTCATCCAATGCACTACTGCCCGGCCCCAATAAAATATATTTTGGGGAGTCGGGTGGTAGCGCAGTGGGTTAAGACCGGGAGCTTGAACGTGGGTCCTTGCACACTGTACTGTGTGCGCTCAGCCAGGTGCCAGCCACTGCTCAACCAGGGGCTCGATGATAGATAGTTCTGGTAGAGTGACACTTTATCCTGGATTGGAACCTGAGTTCGAGCCCCTGGCACCACATGGGCATGCCAGGCCCAGGGATAATGTCACAGCAGTGGAGCTGCGGTGTCTCTCTGTGACTCTCCAGGACTGAAAGGGAAAAGAACTTGGTGTGAGGCTGGGGAGACTCTCGTGGGCCCGGCTCTAGCGCTATAGGAAAAGTACAAGACACAAGACGGGGATGGGCGGTGGCGCAGCAGGTTAAGCGCACGTGGCGTAAAGCACAAGGACCGGCATATGGATCCCGGTTCGAGCCCCTAGCTCCCCCACCGGCAGGGGAGTTGTTTCAGAAATGGTGAAGCAGGTCTGCAGGTGTTTTTCTCTCCCCCTCTGTCTTCCCCTCCTCTCTCGATTTCTCTGTCCTATCCAAGAACAATAACAACAGCAATAGCGACAGTAATAGTAACAACGATAAGTAACAAGAGCAACAAAAGGGAAAAAATGGCCTCCAGGAGCAGTGGATTTGTAGTGCAGGCACTGAGACCCAGCAATAACCCTGGAAGCAAAAAATAAAATAATAAACATGGATTTAAAAGAAAAGAAAAAGTGCAAGAAGAGGAGCTGGGGGCAACTCTTAAAATAAGAGCACACGGGGGCCAGGCGGTAGCACAGCGGGTAAAGCACAGGACCCACGTAAGGATCCCGGTTCAAGCCCTCGGCTCCCCACCTGAAGGGGAGTCGCTTGCTTAACAGGTGGTGAAGCAGGTCTACCTTTCCCCCTCTCTGCCTTCCCCTCCTCTCTCCATTTCTCTCTGTACTGTCCAACAACAACGACAGCAATAACAATAACTACAACAACAATAAACAAGGGCAAAAAAAAGGATAAAATGGCCGCCAGGAGCAGTGGATTCATAGTCCAGGCACCGAGCCCCAGTGATAACCCTGGAGGCAAAAAATAAATATAAATAAAAAATAAGAGCACCCATACTGCCATGTTCGAGGACCTGGGTTCAAGCACCAGACGACCACATGGGAACACCTGCTGCCGGCAGAAGCCATGCTGTGGTGTCTCACTGTCTCTGTCTCTCACCTTCTATCTAATGAGGGAAAAATAAACAGTGGTCCAGGAGGTGGCACAGTGGATAAAGCATCGGACTCTCAAGCATGAGGTCCTGAGTTGAATCCCCAGCGGCACATGAACCAGGATGATGCCTGGTTCTTTCTCTCTCCTCCTATGTTTCTCATTAATAAATAAAATCTTTAAAAAAGAAAAGAAAAAATTAAACAGATAAATCACAAGCTCTCCTCACCTTCCTGGGGGCCCTGGGGGTGCCGGCTTCAAAGCCGAAGGCTCAGGCCACAGGGCTGCTGTCCACAGACCGGACATCCAGGCCAGGCGCTTGTGCAAGAGTGGAAAGGCCGAGGGAGCAAGGAGGAAGTGCCGAGGCCACAGACCAGCGCCCAGAAGGGGCCTTTGTGCTGCTTCCTCTGCAGGGCCCAGGTGGGCCGTGTAGGGCTGAGGGAGCCGGGGACAGGCCCAGGGACCATCAGGGAGCAGGACAGCGAGGGACAGAGGGACAGGAGAGAGCTCACCCAGTCATGCTCAAGGCCTGGTGTTCAAGCCCTGGAACCACATGGGAGCACCACGCATGTCACTGGGGAAGCTCCCTGGTTTGTGAGCGGTGCCATGATGTCTCTCCTCTCTCAGAAAAAAAAAAAATAGATAAAGCTGGACCTGGGAGGCTACTCAGCAGCGTTGTGTAGCTACAAGGTCCTGGGCTTGTTGCTGGTATCACAAGGGAGAATGAAACAGGGAAGCCAAGGTGGTGCAGTGAATAAAGTCTTGGTCTCACAAGCAGGAGTTTCTGAGTGCAGTCCCTGGGCTCACTCGTGCCAGAAGGAGGCTGTGTTTCTCCTTCCCTCCCTCTCATTAATAAATCAGTAAGACTTTCAAAAACAGAAAAAAAGGGGGGGGGCAGGTGGTGGCGCACCTGGTTAAGTACTCACATTCAAGCCCCTGGTCCCTGCCTGCAGGGGGAAAGCTTCACAAGTGGTGAAGCAGGGCTGCAGGTGTCTCTGTCTCTCTCACTCTCTATCTCTCCCACTCCTCTCAATGTCTATCTGTCTCTATCCAATAATAAATAAATAAAAATATTTTTTTAAAAGAAAATAGAGGGTCAGGCAGCAGCGCTGCAGGTTAAGCGCACATGGCACAAAGCGCAAGGACTGGAGTAAGGATCCAAGTTCGAGCCCCCAGCTCCCCACCTGCAAGGGGGGTCGCTTCAAAAGTGGTGAAGCAGATCTGCAGATCTGTCTCTCCCCGTCTTCCCCTCCTCTATTTCTCTCTGTCCTATTCAATAACAACAACAAGGGCAACGAAAATAGCCTCCAGGAGCAGTGGATTTGTTGTGCAGGCAATGATAACCCTGGAGGCAAAAAAAAAAAAGGGGGGGGGGAGTCAGGCAGTAGTGCAGTGGGTTAAGCGCATGTGGCGCAAAGCGAAAGGACCGACATAAGGTTCGAACCCCCAGCTCCCCACCTGCAAGGGAGTCGCTTTACAGGCAGTGAAGCAGGTTTCTCTCCCCCACCCCCATCTTCCCCCTCCTCTCTTCATTTCTCTCCTATCTAACAACAACATACATCAATTACAACAACAACAAAACAACTAGGGCAACAAAAGGGAATAAATATTTTTTAAAGTATAAAAAAAATGGGAGGCAGGGTGGTGACACACCTGGTTAAGTGCACACATTACCAAGCACAAGGGCCCAGGTTAGAGCCCCCCAACTTCCCACCTACAGGGAAGATGCTTCACGAGCGGTGAAGCAGGTCTGCAGGTGTCTCTCTCTCCGTTTCTGTCTTCCCCTCCTCTCTCCATTTCTCTCTGTCCTATCAAATAAAATGGAAAAAAAAAAAAAAAAGACCTCCAGGAGCAGTGGATTCATAGTGCCGGCACTGAGCCCCATCGATAACCCTGGAGGCAAAAAACAAAAGGAGAGAAAAATCGGGCCAGTGAGACAGCTCAGAGTGCGCCGTGTAGAGCCCCCAGTGAGGGGGAAATTCTGGTGCTGTGATGTCTCTCTCTCCCTGTGTCTCTCTGTCTCTTTCTGAAAAAGCCCAGAGCAGTGAAGCTCCAGCAATAACAAAATGATGAAGCTCTGAGGAAGGGGAGACAGAGTAAGGGAGATGCAAAAAGACTCTCCTGCCTGAGGCACCAAAGGTCCCAGGTTCAATCCCCAGCATTCCCTCAAGCCAGAGCTGAGCAGGGCTCTGGGGGGAAAATTAAATAGTAATTAATAATAATAATAATAAAGCTCAGGCCATCCACCAGGAGTGAGGCTGTGCTTCTAAGATCACCCTCGATTCCTGGAAGAAGCAGACACTTCCACTCAGCCTGTTCTTTCTTTTCTGTGACGTATTTCTGCAGTACAGAGGCCTCACACATGCACATACCCCTTGCTCCTGGGCTGGGATGGTTTTGTCACTTGTTCAT
The DNA here is from genome assembly GCF_950295315.1 of Erinaceus europaeus. NCBI lineage: Eukaryota > Metazoa > Chordata > Mammalia > Eulipotyphla > Erinaceidae > Erinaceus > Erinaceus europaeus. Next base: position 29,061,991 of record NC_080176.1, read on the forward strand.
ATTTCAGATAGAGAGAAAGAGAGAGAAATACCTCTGCACTGCTCCACTACCCATAGAGCTTCCCCCAGCGCTCTAGTGCTTCCATGTGGCGTCAGGGCTCAAAACCTGGGCTTTAAGCATGGTGAGGTGCATGGTGCCTGCTCTACCAGGTGAGCTAGTACCTAGATCCCACACATAATGTTCCTTTTTTTTTCTTTTGCCTCCAGGGTTATTACTGGGGCTCACTGCCAGGACTACAAATCCACTGCTCCTGGAGGCTACTTTTTCCCTTTTAGTGGATAGGACAGAGAGAAATTGAGAGGGGAGGGAAAGAGAGAGAAACCTGCAGACCTGCTACACCACTTGTAAAGTGACGCCCCTGCAAGTGGGGAGTGGGGGCTCAAACCTGGATCCTTGCTCTCAGTACTACGTGCCCTTAACTCAGTGCGCAACCACCCAGCCCCCATTTATTTTCCCCCAGGGTTCTCCTTGAGGTTCAGTGCCTGTATAGTTCCACTGCTCCTGGTGATCTTTTTTGTTTTCTTCTGAGAGAAAGAAGAAGACACAACACTGCTTCACTGCTCAAGAAGCTTCCCCCTGCAGGTGGGGACCAGGGGTTGAACCCCAGTCCTTGTACATAGTAACCCGTGGACTCTTGCACCGAGGCCCTGTGACATCTTCCTGAATCTAGCCCCCAGAGAAAAGGCCATGCAGGATGTTTCTGAGCCCGAGGTCTGACAGGCTCTCAGCAAGTCCTTGCAACTAGTGCACTTGTCCCCTGCTCCCTGCCCACCTGCAGGAAGCAGTGTGGCAGCAGGCTGGGGAGTGGGGAAGGGGGGTGTCCTGCAGAGGCACCGAGCCCCTCACCCCACAGTCATCCTGGAGACCCGGGGTTGTGTCTCCTTTCAAAATCTGACAGCCCGGGAGGTGGCTCAGTGGCTGGAGACATGGACTCTCAAGAAAATGGTCCAAGGGCACAGGCGGTGGGTGGCGCACTTGGTTAAGTGCACACATTGCAGTGCACAAGGACGTAGGTTCAAGCCCCTGGTCCCTACCTCCAGGGGAAAAGCTTCACGAATAATGAAACAGGCCTGCAGGTGTCTCTCTGTCTCTCCCTCTCTATCTCCCGCTTGCCTCTCAATTTCCAATAATAAATAGTGGTCCAGGAGGTGGCACAGTGGATAAAGCAATGGAATCTCCAGCATGAGGTCCTGAGTTCAGTCCCCGGCAGTGCATGTACCAGAGTGATATCTGGTTCTTTCTTTCCTATCTTTCTCATGAATAAACAAAGTTTTAAAAATAAATAAATAAATAAATAAATATTAAATGAAAGAATGAAGTCGTGAGTTCAACCCCCAGCATCGCATGTGCCAGAGTGAGGCTCTGGTTCTCTCCCTCTCTCTCTTTCTCTTTTTAAATATATTTATTTTGGATATAAACAGAGAAATTGAGGGGGCTGGGCAGTAGCACACCTGAATAAGCACACGTAGTACTAAGCACAAAGACCCAGGTTCGAGCCCCCACTCCCCACCTGCAGGGAGGACGCTTCACAAGCGGTGAAGCAGGTCTGCAGGAGTCTCTCTCTATTTCTCTTTCTTTTTTTTTTTTTTTTGCCTCCAGGGTTACTGCTGGGGCTCAGTGCCTGCACCACAAATCCACTGCTCCTGGAGGCCACCTTTCCCACTTTGTTACCCTCGTTATTACCCTTGTTGCGGTCACCATTACTATTGTTGTCATTGCTGTTGTTGAATAGGACAGAGAAATCAGGGGGGAGGGGAGACAGAGAGAAGAGAAAGACACCTGCAGACCCGCTTCACCAGCTGTGAAGTGACTCCACTGCAGGTGGGGAAACGGGGGCTTGAACTTGGATCCTTATGCCGGTCGTTGCGCTTTGCGCCATGTGCACTTAACCGGGTGCACTTAACCGGCTGCGCTACCGCCCGACCCCCATCTCTCCTTCTCTATCTCCCCCTCTTTCAATTTCTCTCTGTCCTATCTAATAAAACAAAACAACAACAACAACAAAAATAATCACCAGGAGAAGTGGATTCATAGTGCTGGCACCAAGGCCTAGCAAATAACCTGGGAGGCAAACAAACAAAACAAAACAAACAAACAAAAAACAGAAATTGAGAGGGAAGGGGTGAGAGAGAGACACCTGCAGCCCTCCTTCACCACTTGTGAAGCTTTACCCCCTGCAGATGAGGACTGGGGGATTGAACCTGGGTCCTTGCGCACTGTAATGTGTGCACTCAACCAGGTGCACTGCTGCTTGGCCCCCTCTGGTGTTCTCTCTCTCTCTCTCTCTCTGAATAAAAACAAATGTTCAAAAATTTTGGTCAGGGGCTGGGCAGTGTGCTCATGTTACCAGGCACAATGACCCAGGTTCAGGGCCCCAGCCCCCACCTACAGGGGGAAAACTTCACGAGTACTGAAGCAGGGCTGCTGTCTTTCATTCTCCTCCTCCTCTCTCAAAATTTCTGTCCTATCCAAATAAATATTTTAATACAGGGGGCCAGGTGGTGGCGCACTAGGTTCCAGACCCTGGCTCCCCAGCTGCAAGAGGTAAGCTTCAGAAGCGGTGAAGCAGGTCTGCAGGTGTCTCTCTTTCTCTCCAACTATCTGTCTTCCCCATGCCAGTAAATGGGGAAAAAGTGGCCGCCAGGAGCAATGGATTCGTAGTGCCTACACGGAGTCCCAGTGATAACCCTGGAGGTGAAAAAAAAGAAGCCTAGGGAACTGGCGGTAGCACAGGGGGTTAAGTGCAGGTGGTGCAAAGCTCAAGGACCAGTGCAAGGATCCCGTAAGGATCTCAGTTCGATTCCCGGGCTCCCCACCAATAGGGGAGTCGCTTTACAAGCGGTGAAGCAGGTCTGCAGGTGTCTATCTTTTTCTCCCCCTCTCTGTATTCCCCTCCTCTCTCAATTTTCTCTCTGTCCTATACAACAACAACAACATCAGTAACAACAACAATTACTACAATAATAAAACAAGGGCAACAAAAGGGAATAAATAGTTAAATAAATTTAAAAAGAAAATAATAAAAATTTTAATACAGAGAAAAACTTTAAAAAATAATCTATGTGTCAACAACTGAAATGTAAACTATTAAGCCCCTTTAAAGAATCTACACACAGTGTAGGTGTGTACACACAGGTGGCGCAGTGGATAAAGCATTGGATTTTCAACCATGAGGTCCTGGGTTCGATCCCTGGCAGCACATGTACCAGACTGATGTCTGATTCTTTCTCTCCTCCTATCTTTCTCATGAATAAATAAATAATTTAAAAAGAATTTACACAAACACAAGTGCATATACATATATGTACATAGATATAGATATGGAGTATTTTTTTAATTTTTAAATTATTTTATTTATTTATTGGATAGAGACTGCCAGAAATCAAGGGAGATGGGGATGAGAGAAAGAGAGAGAGGCAGAGAGACACCTGCAGCCCTGCTTCACCACTTACAAAGCTTTCCCCCTGCAGGTGGGAACTGGGGACTTGAACCTGGGTCCTTGAACATTGTAATGTGTGCTCAACCAGGTGCACCACCACCTGGCCCCTAATCTTTTTCTTTTTAAATTTATTTTTATGAATTTATTACTGGATAGAGACATAGAAATGGAGAGAGATGGGGAAGATAGAGAGAGACGGAGAGACTCCTGCACTCCTTCACCACTCGTGAAGCTTCCTCCTGCAGGTGGGAACATGGATCCTTGCGCACTGTAATGTGAGCACTTAACCAGGTGCGGCACCATCTGGCCTCAGTTTTTTTCTTTTCTTCTTCTTCTAGCGTTTGCCCTTCTTCCGTAGCCAGTCAACAGCGTCAGGTTGAGCCTGATGTAAAGTTTCGAGACCTCCTTTGAATCTGGAGAGGTGGCAGTCGTTGACTATGTGGGTCATAGTCTGTCTGTTGCCGCAGGGGCAGTTCGGGTCGTCTCTGGCTCCCCAGCGATGGAACATAGCAGCGCACCGGCCATGGCCTGTTCGATATAGCGATTGAGGAGGGCCCAATCATAACGTGCTAGGTCAAAGCCGGGTTGACGCTTGCAGGGGTCTGTGATGAGGTGTTTGTTCTTTACCTCAGCTGACTGCCAACTCTGTTTCCAAGAGTCTGGAACAGAGAAGTTCAGTGTAGGCGTAGGGGACCAGATTGGGTTACGAGACGTCCAGCGTTGGACAGGGTGGGCGAAGATATCCATGTATATTGGCAGGTCCGGTCGAGCGTAGACGTGGGAAATGAACTTAGATGATGCCGCATCCCGACGAATATCTGGCGGGGCGATGTTGCTAAGAACTGGCAGCCATGGAACTGGGGTGGAACAGATGGTTCCAGAAATTATCCTCATGGAGGAGTATAATTTGGAATTGACCAAGTGGACATGGGGGCTACGGAACCACACTGGGGCACAGTATTCTGCAGTGGAATAGCATAGTGCCAGAGATGATGATCGTAGTGTGGAAGCGCTCGCGCCCCATGAGGAGCTGGCCAGTCTTGCAATGATGTTATTCTTCACGCCCACCTTTGCTGCAGTTTTTATGAGATGTTCATGAAATGACAGAGTGCGATCGAGAGTAACGCCAAGATAGACTGGCTGGGCTTCATGCCAGATTCTCGTATCGTCAAGCTGCACATTAAGCTCACGCGAGGCCGAGACATGGTGTAGATGGAAAACAGATGAGACATGGTGTAGATGGAAAACAGATGATACCGTTTTTGCAGTGCTAGGGATTAGTCGCCATTTTTTACAGTAATCAGATATCAGAGACATGTCTTTCGTGAGTGTTTCCTCGAGGATGTCAAACTTGGATGCCTGAGTTGCACAGCAGATGTCATCGGCGTAGATGAACTTCCTTGAAGAAGTTTCTGGGAGGTCATTGATGTAAATATTAAATAGCGTAGGAGCCAGAACAGAGCCCTGGGGGAGGCCACTTGAGACAGGTCTTCATCTGCTAGACTTGTCACCCAGATGCACCCGGAATCTTCTGTTTTGGAGAAGAAACGATATAGTGTTGGCCACCCATGGAGGCAGGCATCTTGAGATCTTGACTAGGAGACCACGGTGCCAGACCGTGTCATAGGCTGCTGTGAGATCAACAAAGACAGCACCCGTCTTTAAATTCTTCTGGAATCCATTTTCAATGTAAGTTGAGAGGGCCAGGGCTTGTTCGCAGGTAGATCTTCCTGGGCGGAAACCAGCTTGGGCGGGTGATAGGAATTTCTCTGTAAGAGGAGAAATACGTGACAGAAGCAGCCTCTCAAGGAGTTTGTAACACACGGAGAGGAGAGAAATTGGTCTATAGCTGGCGGCCAGTGTTGGGTCTTTCTTTGGCCTCAGTTTTTTTCTTTTAAAAAGAAATAATGGAGGAAGGGGCCAGGTGGTGGCGCACCTGACTGAGTGTACATATTACAATGTGCAAGGACCCAGGTTCAAGCCCCTAGTCCCCACCTGCAGGGGCAAGTCTTCCCAAGTGGTAAAGCAGTGATGCAGGTGTCTCTCTGTCTCTTTCCCTCTCTATATCCCCCTTCCTCTCGATTTCTGCCTGTCTCTATCCAATAAATAAAGATAATAAGAAATTTTATTTTTATTTATGTATTTATTTATTTTCTTTTGCTGCCCTTATTTTTGTTTTAGTTGTTGTCGTTATTGATGTCGTCGTTGTTGGATAGGACAGAGAGAAATGGAGAGAGGAGGACAAGACAGAGACGGGGAGAGAAAGATAGACACCTACAGACCTGCTTCACCACTTGTAAAGCGATTCCCCTGCAGGTGGAGAGCTGGGGGCTCGAACTGGGATCCTTAAGCTGGTCCTTATGTTTTGCATCACCTGCGCTTAACCCACTGCGCTACCGCCCAACTCCTAAAATTTTCTTTTTTAAAAAAAGAAAAAAAAATTTTTTAAAAGCAGGGGACAGAGTATCAAAGTATGGCATTTGGCCATCTATGCGACCTTATCAAGGAAGGCTTCTTGGAGAAGGCATCCTAAGGTCAGAGTTAAGTGAGAAGTGAGGGCAGTGGTCACAGATGGATGGGGGAGGTGCTCCAGGTTCCCAGAACAGGGGTGAAGTCTGGGCCACACACCTGTGAGTGGCGGGGGGGGGGGGGGGGGGGGTATGTCAACTCCAGCCAGAGTCCCTGAAACTGAAAGCAGAAGCAGAGCCCTGGTGCACCCTGCCAAGCGGCCTTGGGACAGCAGCAACTTCCTCTTTTCAGTGTATTTAAGACTGAGCCAGGGGCGCCCCAAACTGCGACTCAGCCATGGGGGACCCCTTTATCCGCCATATCGCCCTCCTGGGCTTCGAAAAGCGCTTTGTGCCCAGCCAGCACTATGTGAGTATTGGGGTGCTGGGGAGGGGGGCACAGCCCTGCACAGGTTCCCTCACAGGGGGCCCTTCAAGCCCACCTACCTCCCCACCATTCTGTGACCTGCCTATGTCTCTAGACTCAGAGAGCACATCCAGGGCACCCTCCTCCAGGCAGCCCTTCGGGACCAGCCCGGCTCTCAGGAGCCAGAGACCAGCTCTGTGCCCCCAACTGCCCCCAGAGTGGGTCCCTTCAGTGCCTGTAAGGTGACACCTGCCACAGACCATCCCCCTAGTCCCCAATGTTTCTTCCCTTCACAGGGGGGTGGGGTGGGGTGGGGTGGGGAGTCAAGGCTGGCTGGGAGGAACCCTATTGAGCACATCTCACTTTTCTTCACTTTTCTTTTTGAATTCAGCTCAGAGAGGCTGCCCCTGAGAATACTAGTCACTTCCACAGACACCCCTTTACCCCCACAGCCCATCTCTGTTCTCTCTCCTCAAAAGCTTTCAGAGACAGTGCAGGGTCAGGGCGACACAGAGTCCCAGGCACTGGCTTAGCCTGTCTCTGTGTCTTGGACATTCTCTTACTCAACCACAGCACCAGCATGGCACAGCCGGGAAGTCAACATGGGCAAAACACACACGTCCAGCCCACACATTTTTTTTTCCTCTCCTTTATGAGGTATTTCTTTCTTAATGAGAGACAGACAGAGAGAGGGAGAGAGAGATGACGTATTTCTTTCTTAATGTGTGAGAGAGACACACACAGAGATAGAGAGATAGAGATAAGAGACCAAGAGAGAAAAGGAACTAGAGCATCACTCTGGCACATGAGATGCTAGGGATCAAACTCAGTACCTCATGTTTTGAGAGTCCAGTGATTTATCCACCACACCATCTTCCAGGCAGCTAACCCACACATTTTTTTTTCCTCCATGGTTATCACTGGGGCTCAGTGCCTATACTATGAACCCACTGCTCCTGGAGGCTATTTTTCCCATTTTTGTTGCCCTTATTGCCCTTGTTGTTATTGCTGTTATTGTTAGGACAGAGAGAAATTGAGAGAGGAGGGGAAGACAGAGATGGGGAGAGAAAAAATTTTTTTCTTTTTGCCTCCAGAGTTATTGCTGGGGCTCGGTGCCTGCACTATGAATCCACTGCTCCTGGATACTATTTTTTCCCTTTTGTTGCCTTTGTCATTTATCATTGTTGTTATTATTATTGTTGTTGTTGCTGTCGTCATTGTTGGTTAGGACAGAGAGATATGGAGAGAGGAGGGGAAGACAGAGAGGGGGAGAGAAAGATAGACATCTGCAGACCTGTTTCACCACTTGTGCATTGACCCCCCTGCAGGTGGGGAGGCGGGGGCTCGATCCAGGATCCTTATGCCTGTTCCTGCGCTTTGCGCCATATGCACTTAACCTGCTGTATTTCCACCCGACCCCCAGACCAAAATCTTTTTAAGAATGTGTGAGTTGTGGTCTGGGAGGTGGCACAGTGGAAAAAGCATTGGACTCTCAAGCATGCGGTCCTGAGTTCAATCCCCAGCAGCACATGTACCAGAGTGATGTCTGGTCTTTCTCTCTCTCCTCCTATCTTTCCCATAAATAAATAAAATAAAATAAAAAGAATGTGTGGATTAGGGGGCTGGGAAGTTGCACAGTAGGTTAAGTGCACATGGCATGAAGCACAAGGTCCAGCTTAAGTATCCCGGTTCAAGCCCCAGCTGCTCCCCACCTGCAGGGGGGTCGCTTCATAAGCGGTGAAGCAGGTCTTCAGGTGTCTTTCTCTCCCCCTCTCTGTCTTCCCCTCCTCACTCGATTTCTCTCTGTCCTGTCCAGCAACAATGACAGCAGTGGCAACATAAAAAAATAAATAAAAACAAGGGCAACAAAAATGGGAAAAATGACCAACAGGAGCAGTGGATTTGTGGTGCAGGCACAGAGCCCCAGCAATAACTCAGGAGGCAAAAAGAAAAACAAATTTTTTTTTAGCCTGCAGAGACAGGATAATGGTTCTGAAAAAGGTTGTCATGCCTCAGGCTCCAAGTTTCCAGGTTCAACACCCAGCACCACTGTAAACCAGAGCTGAGCAGTGTTCCAGCCTACCCCACCTCTGTCTGCTGTCTATATATATATATATATATATATATATATATATATATATATATATATTGCATTAACAAATATTTGAAAAAATATTTATTTATTTATTTAGTATTTATTGGATAGAGACAGAAAGAAATCCAGAGAGAAGGGGGAAATTTCACCACTCTAGAGCCTCCTCACTACAGGTTGGGACCAGAGGCTTGAACCCCTGTCCTCAGGCATGGTAACATGTGCTCCTAACAGGTGTGACAACCCCACCACCATTTTCTTTGGAGTTTCTGAACTCTCTTTTTGTCCCCTGCAATCAATACTACTTCAGATCCAGGGTCTAATCTAGAAACACTTCCTGAATTTCAGCTGTTACACCCTTTCAGAATTTTTTTTTTAATCTTGGTCTATTTTAAGCAATCTTTCCATTACAAAAAGTTTTATTAACTAATTCATGAGAGAAAGAGAAGCAGAGCATTTCTCAGGCACTCGCAAGGCTGGGGATTGAACTCAGGACCTCATGTCTGAGAGTCCAGTGCTTTATCCACTGCACCCCCACCCCGCCATCACCTTAGCCATTGTAAGTGCTCAGCTCAGTGGTACTAAGTACAATGTCGTTGCTGTGGCGCCATCACCACCAATCTTCTCTAGAACACTCTCATCTTGCAAATGGAACCAGAGTGAAGTTCTGGTTCTCTCTCCCCCCTTATTAATAAACTCATAGATATGTTGTTTTCGCCGGGCTGGCTTCATGGGCGGGTAACAGACGACCAGGGACTCATGGTTGAGCTGTACGCAGTATCTCTTTATTCATGCAGGACGCAGCACAATCTAAGCCAAGCTAAGCTAAACTCTACTCAAACGAACAATGCTGTCTTTATATATACTTGCCAAGTAGGGTGGAAACAGGATGTGACATAGAGAGGGTGGAGAGAAAAGTGACTGGTGAAAATCAGAGTGTGACAAGGAGAGTATCAGGGTGTGACAAGGAGAGGGGGTGGCGCAGGCAAGAATTCTATCACTGAACCACTAATGCCCTGGAGGGAGGGTGGTGCTTGTTAACAGTGGTTATGTAAATAGAATGAAGTGGTTATGTAAATAGAATGGTGTTAAGCAGGGGGGATTTAAACCAAATGAAACAGAAGGGGTCTCATGCATACCAACATAGATAAATTTATAAACCACTCAAAATAGGTCTTTAAGGGGGTCAGGTGGTGGCACACTTGGTAAAGCACACGTTATCAGGTGCAAGGTCCTGGGTTCAAGCCCTTGCTCTCTGCCTGCAGGGGAAACTTTCACAAGTGGTGAAAATTGTCTCTGTCCAATAAATAAATATATATGTATGTATATATATATTCTTTCTTGTTTTATTTGACAGGACAGAGCAATTGACAGAGGGAGGGAGATAGAGAGACACCTGCAGACCTGCTTCACCACTTGTGAAGCTTCCATCCCCTCACAGGTGAGGCGCAGGGGCTCGAACCTGCATCCCTGTGTGGGTCCTTGCGCTTAACCTAGTGTGCCACCACCCAGCCCAATAAGAAATATATTAAAATGAATCTTTAACATTAATATACATTATCTACTATTCATATATAACAAGAGGGATTGGGGGTAGTTAGCATAATGGTTATACAAAGAGACTGTCGTGTCTGAGGCTCCAAAAGTCCCACATTCAATCCCCCAACCACCATAAGCCAGATCTGAGTAGCACTCTGGTAAAAATAAATAGATAGATTATAAATAAATAAATAGAAAGAGGGAGAGAGAGAAAGAAAGTGAAAGAGGGCCAGGAAGTGACACACCTGACACACATTACAGTGCACAAGGACCAGGTTCAAGCCCCCGGATCCCCAACTGCAGGGGAGTCGCTTCACAAGCGGTGAAGCAGGTCTGCAGGTGTCTGTCTTTCTCTCCTCCTCTTTATCTTCCCCTCCTCTCTCCATTTCTTTCTGTCCTATCCAATAAATTAAAAAAAAAAAGTGGCCACCAGAGGAGTGGATTTGTAGTGCCAGCACTGAGCCCCATTGACAACCCTGGAGGAAATAATATAAGAGAGAGAGAGAGGAAGAGAGAGAAATTAAAGGAAGGAGAGACACTACAACACCGCTTGCTTCACTACTCATGAGGCTTCCCCCCCCCTTGCTTGGTGCTTCCAGGTGGTGGCTGGGGGCTCAGAGCAGGTCCTCACATAGTAAAGAGAGAACACCACTAGGGGACATATCTCTTGACCCCCAAGATAAATAAATATTTAAAAACAAACAAACAAATAAGCTAAGAGCCAGGTGGTGGCGCACCCGGTTGAGCGCACCCATTACAGCGCTGAAGGACTTGAATTCAAGCCCCCGTTCCCTCCTACAAGGGGAAAGCTTTGCGAGTGGTGAAGCAGGGCTGCAAGTATCTCTCTGTCTCTTTCCCTCTCCATACCCCCCTTCCTGCTCAATTTTTGGCTATCTCTATCCAACAAATAGATTTTTTTTTCAAAGATTCTATTTGTTTATTAGTGAGAAAGATAGGAGGAGAGAGAGAACCAGACATCGCTCTGGTACGTGTGTTGCCGGGGATTGAATTCAGGACCTCATGCTTGAGAGTCCAATGCTTTCTCCACTGTGCCACCTCCTGGACCACAATAAAGATAATTTTAAAAAATCTAGGCATATTTTTCACCCCAGAATGTTTCCCAGTCTCTGGAGGCAGCCTCTGTTCTCATGACTTCCTCTTTGTCTGGGCTGGCTTGCTGTAGATTGTCATGGATACGGACTCACACAGATGTGGCTTTTGTGTCTGACTTCTTCTTTTGATTCTATTTCATCTGCAGTTGTGCTCAGCTCTGCTGTTCTGGCTTAAGATGATGCCTAGGACTGAACCTAGGACCTCAGAGTCTCAGCTTTAAAAGTCTATTTGCAGAACCACTGTCCTAACCCCTAGGTCTCTGGATCCTTCATTTCATCCCTGTCATTTTTATTTATTTATTCCCTTTTGTTGCTGTTGTTGTTTTACTGTTGTAGTTATTATTGTTGTTGTTGATGCCATTGTTAGATAGGACAGAGAGAAATGGAGAGAGGAGGGGAAGACAGAGGGGGAGAGAAAGATAGACACCTGCAGACCTGCTTCACTGCCTGTGAAGTGACCCCCCCCCCCCACAGGTGGAGAGTGGGTCTCAAACTGGGATCCTTATGCCGGTCCTTGTGATTTGCGCCACGTGCGCTTAATCCACTGCACTACCATCCGACACCTGTCATTTTTTTTTTAGCCAGAGCACTAGCTTACGGTGTTGCGTGGAGTTGGATCTGGGACTTTGGAGCCTCAGGTGTGAGAGTCTCTTTGCATCACCATTATGCTACCTACCCCGCCTTCCTGTCATTTTTGTAAATCACTCATTCCTTCCTTTTTTTTTTTTTTTTTAAACTGAGTAACTGCTGCTGACTTGAGCTCTTTCATTTAAATACTTTTTTTCTCAGGAGGTGGGAGATAGCATAGTGGCATAAAGTGCAAGGACTGGCATAAGGATCCCCAGTTCAAGCCCCTGGCTCCCCACCTGCAGGGGTGTCACTTCACAGGTCTACAGGTGTCTTTTTCCCCACCCCACCCCCAGTCTTCCCCTCCCCTCTCAGTTTCTCTTGTCCTATCCAACAACAACAACAACAATAATAACAACAAGGGCAGCAAAATGGGAAAAGAAAATGGCCTTGGGGGTCAGGTGGTGGTGCAGCAGGGCAAACGCACATGGTGCGTGAAGCACAAGGACCGAAGTAAAGATCCTGGCTTGAGCCCCTGGCTCCCCACCTGCAGGGGGGTCGCTTCACAGGTGGTCAAGCTGATCTGCAGGTGTCTATCTTTCTCACCCTTCTTCTGTCTTCCCCTCCTCTCTTGATTTCTCTCTGTCCTATCCAACAACAGCAATAGCAACAATAACAATAATAACAACAACAAGGCAACAAAAATGGAGGGAAATGGCCGCCAGGAGCAGTGGATTTGTAGTGTAGGCACTAAACCCCAGTGATAACCTTGGAGGCAAAATAAATAAATAAATAAATAATTTTTTAAAAATCCCCCTTCAATCTAATTATTATCTCATTGACACAATTCACATGCTAAGGTTGGCAAATCAGTGCGACTCAGTGTCCTTAGTGAGTTCACTTAAAACAGTTATGAGCAGAACCACCCTCATCACAGTCTATTGTAGCTTTTCTGATTATTCTTTCATTTATTACTTTTTAAAAACCAGAGCATCATTCTGGCACATGCAATACTGGGGATTGAACTCAGGACCTGAGAGTCCAGTACTTTATCCTCTGTACCCCCTCCTGGGCGAGGGGGCAATCTAAGATTTCTACTACCACCCCAAAGAGCCCCAGACCCATGACTCTTCACCCTCCCTCTGCCCCCAGATCCTGGGGTCTGGGACCCACCTCTTCCTGTTCTGGAGATGCCATGTCTGGAGATGCCAGTGGCTTTGGGGGCTTATGGAAGCCCAGTGTCTCAGTACCAGCCCTGAACCAGGCTCTTCCCCTGGTTCTGTGGACTTCACCCTGTAGTGCTGGGATGCCTGGGCAGCTGACCACACTTCCCTCCTCTAGGTGTATATGTTCCTGGTGAAGTGGCAGGACCTGTCAGAGAAGGTGGTGTACCGGCGCTTCACGGAGATCTACGAATTCCACGTGAGTGCTGGAGCTGGTGTGTGTGTGTGTGTGTGTGTGTGTGTACGTACAGGGTGTGTGGTGACTGGGACACTGCAGCCTCCCAGCTCTCTCCCTTGGGAAAGACAGGGTCAAGCCCCTGGCCCCCATGTGCAGGGGGAAGCTTCACAAGTGGTGAAGCAGGGCTGCAGGTGTCTGTCTCTTTCCCTCTCTTTTCCTGCCCCCTCTCCCTCTCCCCTCTCAATTTTTCTCTGCCTATACCTAATAATAAATAAAATATTTGAGAGAGAGAGAACCACAGCATTCCTTTGGCACATGTGCTGCCAAAGTGTGAGTTCAGGACCTCATGTTTGAGAGTCCAACACTATCCACCGCACTCCCTCCTGGGAAGCTCGAGATCCTGTTTTAACTTTGCTTCCTTTCTTTTTAAAAATATTTTATTTATTTATTAATGAGAAAGATAGAAGGATAGAGGGAAAGAACCAGATATCACTCTGGTACATGTGCTGCTGGGGATTGAACTCAGGACCTCATGCTTGAGAGTCCAATGCTTAATCCATTGCGCCACCTCCCAGACCATGTTTTCTTTCTTTTTTAAATCTTTTTTACATTAGTAGCTGTTTATTGATCAACAATTTCATATAAAGTTACTTAAATTTTTCAAGAGTTGTGCCCAGATGGAATTATAAGCATTACAAAGTTTTTTTCTTAAAAGTTAAACAAAGTGGGAGGAGGGTAGCCAACCTAGCAGTTGTGGTGAGAATAAATGAACAAAAGAATCTAGTGTGACCATTTGTTGGTGACAAACACTAAATTTTACTTACATTCTATAGGGAGAAAAAATTCTATAGTTAACAATGAGTTGAAGCAGTACTTAACTCACAAAGGTAGCGTGCTTTTTTAATCTAGTCATATATGTAGGACTTGTGTGCACAGAGATACAACGTCAACAGCAACACAGTTTGAAAGAAACATAGGTCATTCTTTTCAGCCCTACAGTGGAGATGTAATATATATATATATATATATATATATATATATATATATATATATATATAATCACTCAAGGAAAATCAATCTGAAGTTTTAAATATACTACATGGAGATCATATGCTGTAGTGTAGTGAAAATTATGTGTTATCCTCAAGAGCTTATGTATATGCATACAGTTCTTACTATGATCTTTGAAACACAAAGATCAAAGTACTTTTTCTTAAGTCCTGTTGCATGAACAGAAATGAAAAGGAACCAAAAGATTATTTAAAATTGTTCATGTTCAATTTATACAACTGTAGAAGGCTTCAAAGTTTCTGAGAGGTCCAGGACTATTTCAGCTAAACCAAAAGCACACAATTTGCATGGCTGCCGGGATAGCCTGAGGGTACTTCTTCCCGAGCCGGTGCTCTCTGGGTTGGAGAGAACTCAACTGGAGCTGATCTAGGCTGCTGTGTGGGAGAGGGATCAGGAACGCGTGCTGCACCAACTTCCGCAGGAGATACACTCTGGAACTCTCGGAGCCGGAAAGCAATTTCCAAGTGTCTTTAATCAGAAGAGCAGCTGTTTTTATACTATCCAAGTAGGGTGGAAACAGGATGTGATATAGAGAGGGTGGAGAGAAAAGTGACTGGTGAAAATCAGAGTGTGACAAGGAGGGGGCGGAACAGGCGAGAATCCTATAACTGAACCACCAATGCCCTGGAGTGCTTTATGTAAAAGTGATTTATGTAAATAGACCAAACCTTTGGATCAGTAAATCCCTATATAGGCATATGGATAAGAAGAAGCCAGGGGGAGATGGCAACTACCCAACACATGGCTGAAATAGTCCTAGATCAGTCCAATAAAATACAAAATGTATAAAGTAAAAAAAAAATATTCTTGTTGACACCAGGCATGACCACTCAGCCACTCTTGGCAGCCATTTTCCCCTTTATCTTTCTTTTTGATAGAGACAAAGGAGACTTGAGAGGGAATTAGAGATAGAGAGGGAGAGAGAGAGTGGCACCTGCAACACTGCTTCACTACTTGTGAAGCGCTCTGCCCCCACCCCTAGCTCCACCCCTGCAGCTGGGGACCAGGAGTTTGAACCCAGGGTTTTTTTTTGCCTCCAGGGGTATTGCTGGGCTTGACACTATGAAGAACCCACTGCTCCCAGGAAGCCCCTCCCTCCCTCCCTCCATTCCTTCCTTCCTTCCTTCCTTCCTTCCTTCCTCCCTCCCTCCCTCCCTCCCTTCCTCCCTCTCTTCCTCTTTCTTTCTTTCTTTCTTTTGCTCTCTCTCTCTCTCTTTCTTTCTTTTTCTTTTTCTTCCTATTGGATATGATAGAGAAAAATTGAGAGGGGAGGGGAAGATAGAGAGGGAGAGTGGTCCAGGAGGTGGCATGGGGGATAAAGCATCAGACTCTCAAGCATAAGGTCCTGAGTTCAATCCCGGGCAGCACATGTACCAGAGTGATGTCTGTTTTTTTCTCTCTCCTCCTATCTTTCTAATAAATAAAATCTTTAATAACAGAGAAAGAGAGAGAGGTAGCGCAGCGGGTTAAGCGTATGTGGTGCAAAGCACAAGGACCTGCGTAAGGATCCCAGTTCGAGCCCCCAGCTCCCCACCTGCAGGGGAGTCGCTTCACAGGCGGTGAAGCAGGTCTACAGATGTCTATCTTTCTCTCCCCCTCTCTGTCTTCCCCTCCTCTCTCCATTTCTCGCTGTCATATCCAACAACAACAATAACAAGGACAACAAAAGGAAATAAATTTTTAAAAAAGGAGAGAGTGAGATAGACACCTGTAGACCTGCTTCACCACTTGTGACTCTTTCCCCCTGCAGGTGGGGAGCCGGGGGCTTGAATCCGGATGCTTGCATGTGTCCCTGCACTTAGTACTATGTGTGCTTAACTGGGTGCATCACCGCTGGCCCCAGGTCTTTGCACATGGTAACATGTGAACTCAATCATGTGCGCCACCACTGAACTGCCCGTTTTCATTTTCCTTTATTTCTTTTTAAAAAAATATTTATTGGGAGTCGGGCTGTAGCGCAGCGGGTTAAGCGCAGGTGGCGCAAAGCACAAGGACCGGCATAAGGATCCCGGTTCGAACCCCGGCTCCCCACCTGCAGGGGAGTCGCTTCACAGGCGGTGAAGCAGGTCTGCAGGTGTCTGTCTTTCTCTCCCTCTCTCTGTCTTCCCCTCCTCTCTCCATTTCTCTCTGTCCTATCCAACAACGACAACAACAATAATAACTACAACAATAAAACAACAAGGGCAACAAAAGGGAATAAATAAATAAATTAATTAAATAAAATATTTTAAAAAGACTATTAAAAAATATATATATTTATTTATTTGGGAGTCGGGCAGTAGTGCAGTGGGTTAAGCCCACATGGTGCGAATCGCAAAGACCGGCGTAGGGATCCCGGTTTGAGCCCCTAGCTCCCCACCTGTAGGGGAGTTGCTTCACAAGCAGTGAAGCAGGTCTGCAGGTGTCTGTCTTTCTCTCCTCTTCTCTGTCTACCCTCCTCTCTCCATTTCTCTCTGTCCTATCTAACAACAACAACAACAACAATAATAACCACAACAATGATAAAACAACAAAGGCAACAAAAGGGGAAAAATGGCTTCCAGGATTAGTGGATTCATAGTGCAGGGCACCGAGCCCCAGCAGTAACCCTGGAGGAAAAAAAAATTATTCCCTTTTGTTGCCCTTGTTGTTTTATTGTTGTAGTTATTATTGTTGTTATTGATATCATTGTTGTTGGATAGGACAGAGAGAAATGGAAAGAGGAGGGGAAGACAAGAGAGGGGAGAGAAAGATCAGACACCTGCTTCACCATCTGTGAGGTGACTCCCCTGCAGGAGGGAAGCTGGCGGCTCGAACTGGAATCCTTACGCAGGCCCTTGTGCTTTGTGCCACATGCGCTTAACCTGCTGCACTACCGCCCAACTCCCTCTATTCATTTCTTATGAAAGAAGGAGAGAGCAAAGCAGTGCTTGGTTCTGGCAAAAGGTGGTGCCAGGGATCAAACCTGCAGGTCACAGGTTCAATCCCCACTACTAAAACCCAGAGCTGAGCAGGGCTCTGGCCTCCATCTCATTCAACAATATAAATCCTTGGACCAATGAAACAGCTCATCTGGTAGGGGGCCTGCTTTGCTGTGTGTGACGCAATTTCAAGTCCCCCTTCTCATACATCACGTGGGAGCTTCTGATGATACATGTGCTCCCAGGGGTTAAACTCAGGACCTCACACTTGAGATTACAGTGTTTGATACACTGTGCCACCTCCTAGACCATCTCTCTCTATCTGAAAAAGTCTCCCTAGAGTGGGGAAGCCCTGGGAAAACTACACACACACACACACACACACACACACACACGACTCAGGAAATACAAGGGGACAAAATACAAGGGGACAAAAGATATGGAAGATGCCAATCAGGTCATGTCCCTGTCACAGCCCCTAACTTGGGTGACTGTGGAAGTGTGTTGTCTCTTTTTGTATGAATGTTTCACACACACACACACACACACACACACACACACACACACACACACGCGCCACACAGAGCAAGTGTGCTCCATCAGGAGGTTATGTACAGCTGTGTTCAAGCTGCTGGCTTCCTTCTCCCTCTTTCTGATTTGCTGTGTAGTCACCTGGATTGACTCCCAGGCAAAGCTACTCTCTTACCCTGGATTCAGCTCTGGCTCATGGTGGTGCCACAGATTGAACCTGAGACTTCAGAGCCTCAGGCAGGAAAGTCTGTTGCAGCACCACCGTGCTGTCTCCCCTGCCCAATACATCTTTTTGTTTTGTTTTCTCTCTCTCTCTCTCTCTCTCTCTCTCTCTCTCTCTTTCTCTCTGTCTGTCTCTCATTGTCCCTGTGTTGCTCTGAGAATATAGGTCACCCAGTAGAGGGCACACTTTGCCATATGCACAAGGACCCAGGTCCAAACCCCTCAGCCACCTCATGGGAGCACTGTGTACAGGGGAAGCTTCACAAGTGATGGAGTAGTGCTGTGGGGTCTCTCTTCTCTCTGTTTTTCTCTCCCTGCCTCTTATCCACTAAGAGAGAGAGAGAAACACCATTGGAAATCATAGAATCATGCAGGTGCTAATATATATAAATAATAATAAACAAGTGTGTGTGTGTGTGTGTGTGTGTGTGTGTGTGTGTGTGTGTGTGTGTGTGTGTGTCGCAGGTCTTGGTGATCGCCTAGCCCTGGTGGTGGTGGCTGGACCATTGGGGGTGGAGGGGAGAGAGAAGATCCAGTTCTACGTGGGCCCTGGTGGTGGTGGGTGGGCCATTGGGGGTGGAGGGGAGAGAGAAGATCCAATTCTACGTGGGCCGAGTGGCCAGGGTGGAAAGGGGAGGTAAGTGAGCCGGGTCCCTGAGGCCCTGAGAGCTGGCAGAGGCTCTCCAAGTCTGCTGTGCTGTGCTGTGACGTTGTCCCTCCACATCTGCTTTCCCGCTAGAAAATGTTAAAGGAGATGTTTCCCATCGAGGCAGGAGACATCAACCCCGAAAACCGGATCATTCCCCACCTGCCAGGTGAGTCTACTTTCCTGCCCCCGACCTGTCCTGGCCCTCTACTTTCCTGCCTCCCACCTGTCCTAATTCATTTGTCTCCATTCCCACCTGTCCCATCCCCCAACTGTACCCCACCTGCCTCGCCTCCATCTGTCCCGGACCACACACACCCCCTCTCACCTGTCCTCCACATGTCCGGGCCCCACCTGCCACACCCCCACCTGTCCTGCCCCGCCCTCACCTGTCCCCCACATACCCCCACCTGTCTTGTCCCCCACCTGTCCCCCCTCCCCTCACGCCCCTTCCCGGGGAGCGTCCTCACTGCCCTGCCCGCAGCCCCGCGCTGGTTCGACGGGCAGCGCGCAGCCGAGAGCAGGCAGGGCACGCTGGCCGAGTACTGCAGCGCGCTGCTGGGGCTGCCCACCAAGATCTCGCGCTGCCCGCACCTATTGGGCTTCTTCAAGGTGCGGCCGGAAGACCTCAAGCTCCCCGCCGGCGACGGCCAGTGAGTGACGGGAGGGGCGGGCCTGAGACGCCAGTGATTGGCGGGTGGGGCGGGACGGAGCCTGAGAACGGCCAGTGATTTGTGGGAGGGGCAGAGCCCGAGGGAGGAGGCCAGAGAGTGGCAGGCGGGCCGGGAGCCGGACCATGAAAGGGCCCGGGGTGGGGCAGGCTAGGGAGTGGCGGGGCTCCCCTATTGGCTGGGCAGAGGGGGCGCGGCAACCAGGTCCAGAGAAGGGGTACCACCTGCGCCAGGGAGTCGGGGCAGGGCTTCAGCTCGTGCAACCTGAAAGCGTCCAACACCCAGCACCCTAGCCAAGTGCCCACCCCAGCCCTTTGATGCCCCCATGCCAGGAGAAGCTCTCTGGACGGGGTGGGGGGGTGGGCGTGTCTGGAATCCCAGGTCCTCTTCCTGACCACGGGGCAGCCTGGCTGTGGGACCCCAGCTTCTAAAAATGTTTCCCACTATTCTGGGGCCATGTGACAGAGTATTGAAAACCCGATGGGCAAAAGAAAAAAGAAAAAGAGGGGCTGGGTGGTGGCGCACCTGGTTAAGTGCACACATTACAGCCCACAAGGACCTGGGTTCATGCCCCTGGTCCCCATCTGCAGGGGGGAAAGCTTCACAAGTGGTGAAGAAGAGCTGCAGGTGTCTCTGTCTCTCTCCCTTTCTATCTCTCCCTCCCGTCTCAATTTCTCTGCCTCTGTCCAATAATAAATAAATAAACTATTTTTAAAAAATAAAGAAAAAAGAAAAAGAAACTGATGGGAAAGATATAGGGGCCTGGAGCTTCTGGTTTTGTTTTACAGACATGCACAACGTCCCTCTCTGGGCAATTTTTCTATTCAGAGACAGAGAAAGATAAGAGAGGAGAGACCACAGCACCCTAGCTTCCTCTGGTGCCCATGTCATCTCCCATGTAGTGCCAGGGTGTGAATCTTGGCTGCCCCTGGCTGGCATGTCTCCAAAGCCCTGTCCCTGCCAGCACAGATTCTCCCTCCCCTCTGCAGGGCCCCCTCCCTAGCCCTTCCTTTGTCCGTAGGGGGAACGACTCTAGTCCAGTCTCTTCTCCTGCAGGGCAAAAAAGCCAGAGACGTACCTGGTGCCCAAGGACAGCAAGGCCAGTGTGACCGGTGAGGGGCCCCAGAAAGGGAGTGTGGGGCGGGGGCAACCGCTCTAACTGGGTGTCTTCCGGGGCTACTGGGCAGTGAGCAGGGCTTCCTGAGGGTGGTGACTCTGCCCTCAACTCGGGCTTGTGGTGGTGCTGGGATGGAACCTGGGACCTCAGAGCCTCTGGCAGGAAAGTCTTTTGCTGTTTTACCAGCCCTTAATCCCAGTGTTTTGATGTTAATAAAGGAAGAGAGAAAGAGACAGAAAAGAAAAAAGGCCAGGCAGATCACATAATAGGTTTGCATTTGCTCGAGGCCTCGGGTTGGTTCACTGCCAGCCCAACAATAAAAAAAAGTGCAACCTGGGGGTCCGGAGGTAGCGCAATGGGTTAAGCACACATGGCGGGAAGCTCAAGGACCCGTGCAAAGATCCAGGGGCGCAAGGATCCCGGTTTGAGCCTCCAAAGTCGCTTCACAAGTGGTGAAGCAGGTCTGCAGGTGTCTTTCCTCTCTGTCTTCCCATCCTCTCTCGATTTCTCTCTGTCCTATCCAACAACAGCTATAACAACAATAACAACAAGGGCAACAATAAAAATAGCCTCCAGGAGCAGTGAATTTGTAGTGTAGGCACCGAGCCCCAGTGATAACACTGGAGGCAAAAAAAAAAAAAAAAAGTGCAACCCGTGGGGACGGGCTAGGTAGTAGCACACCTGGTTTAGCACTCAAATTAAGTGCGCAAGGACCCAGGTTCAAGTCCCTGGTCCCCACCTGCAGGGGAAAAAGCTTCACAAGTGGTGAAGCAAGGCTGCAGGTCTCTCTCTCTCTCTCTCTCCCCCTCCCCTTTCATATTCTCTCAGTCCCTGCCCAATAATAAATTAATGAATTTAAAAAAAAACTGCAGCCCAGTTTTGGACTCTCTGGCAAGAGATCCTGAGTCCAATCCCCAGCACCACATGTGCCAAAGTGATGCTCCTGTTCTCTTCTCCTTCTTTTCTTCCTCCTCCTCTTTCTTTTTATATCTCCATGAGAGAGAAAAAAAAAAAGATATGAGTGAGAGAGACCAGAGCCCTGCTCAGTTCTGGTTTATGGTGTTGCTGGGGATTGAACCTGGCCCTGACTCCCTTCAGCAACACAGGCTCCAACATGTGTGTCAGCTCTACTTCACTCCAGCTCTATGGTAGTAGCAGGACCTTGGTGCCTCAGGCATGAGAGTCTTTTTGCAAAACTATTATGCTGTCTTCCCAGCTCTCTCTCTCTTAAATATATCTATTTTAAAAGGTGGGGGGGAGGAGAGAGTTCATGGCATAGAGTGCACACTTCACTAGAGAGGATGTAGGTTCAAATTCTGGTACCCCATGTATGACAGGTATTCTTTCTTGAATTAAAAAGAGAGAGACAGGGAGTCAGACAGTAGCACAGCAGGTTAAGCACACGTGGTGCGAAGTGCAAGGATGGACATAAGGATCCCAGTTAGATCCCCTAGCTCCCCACTTGCAGGGGAGTCACTTCACAGGCAGTGAAGCAGGTCTGCAGGTGTCTATTTTTCTTTCCTCATCTCTGTCTTCCCCTCCTCTCTCCATTTCTTTCTATCCTATCTATCAATAACGACATCAATAACAGCAATAATAACTACAACAACAATAAAAACAAGGGCAACAAAATGGAAAATAAAAGAGAGAGAGAGAGAGAGAGAGAAAGAAAGAAAGGCCCACTGGGGCCCCGAGAAATAGCACACCGCTCTGTGTAGAAATAGTGCACCGTTCCATGTAGGACCCAGGTTCAAGGCTGGTCCCCACTGCATGAAAGGAAGCTTCAGTGATGTGGTCTCTCTCCGAAAATAAATAAATAAATATCCACTGGGGGCTGGGGAGAAAGCATAATGTTTCTGCAAAAGACTCTCAAGCCTGAGGCTCTGAGGTCCCAGGTTCTATCCCCAGCACAAGAGCTGAGCAGTGCTTGACTTTCTCTCGCTCATGTTAAAATAAAAATATAGGGCGGGGATAGATTGCATAATGGTTTTTGTTTTTCTTTTTTAGATTTTTTGTTTATTTATGAGAAAGACAGGAGGAGACAGAAAGAACCAGACATTACTCTGGCACATGTGCTTCCGGGGATCAAACTCGGAACCTCATGCTTGAGAGTCCAAAGCTTTATCACTGCACCACCTCCCCAACCACTGCATAATGGTTTTTCAGAGATTCTTATGCCTGAGGCTCCAAAAAGTCCCAGGTTCAACACCGCATCACCATAAGCCAGAGCTGAGCAGTGCTCTGGTAAAAATAAAATAAAACTATATATTATTATTAATTATTATTTTTAAAAGTTCTCGGGGAACAGTCAGGAAGCCCAAGAACCCCAATGACAAAGAAAACAGGGACACCTGTGGTAGCGCCTGGGACCTGCGTGCGCGCGCTTCCTGGCCAGCCCAGAGCTGGGGGGTGGGGGTGGGGGAGTGGTGCTGCTTGTTTGGGGGCCCAGCCCCTGCGGCACCCCCTCACCCAGCGTCCTCTGCAGACATCACCGGCCCCATCATCCTGCAAACCTACCGGGTCATCGCGGACTACGAGAAGAGCTCGGCTTCCGAGATGGCGCTGGCTGTGGGCGACGTGGTGGATGTGGTGGAGAAGAGCGAGAGTGGTCAGCGCCCCTCACCGCCCCGGGACACCCAGCCCTACACTTGGGGGGGGGGGGCTGCTCCCTGCACCTGGGGGAGGGGCTCGACCTCCCCTGAGCGTGAACCCCGCGGGTGGGGACCCTACCATATCACTACTCACATTCCCACATTCTTTAACTACTTTGGGGGGGCACCCCCGGCTGTGAGTCTGGGCTGTCATTGGGTGTCTGCGTGTAAATGCACCCCGACCCCCTCGAGGCATGGGTACCCGGATTTACTGCCCTGCACCCCCGCACAGGCTGGTGGTTCTGCCAGATGAAGACCAAGCGGGGCTGGGTCCCTGCGTCCTACCTGGAGCCCTTGGACAGTCCCGATGAGGCAGAGGAGCCCGAGCCCAACTATGCAGGTGACCCCAATTCGGGGGGGGGGGGCTGTGGTGGGGGGGGAGCCGGAAGTGTTTCTGCTGGACGGTGGCTGCAGGAGCCTCTGGAGTTTGGGGAGGCAACCCCGTAGGAAGAGGTGGCCTCTCTCAGGATGAGGGTGAAGGGTGTATGAGGTCAGCCTGGGACCCTTGGTGACCTGCAGCATTGAGAGATTGCACAATTTGTGGGTTGGGTGGTGGCGCATCTGGTATATGCATGCTACAATGTACAAGGACCCAGGTACAATGTACAAGGACCCAGGTTCAAAGATGGGGCGGTGTAGACAACATAATGGTTATGCAAAGAGAAATCTCATGCCTGAGGTTCCATAGTCCCAGGTTCAATCCCCTGCACCACCATAAGCCAGAGATGAGCAGTGCACTGGTAAAAAAAAAAAAAATCACAAAGGTGGGGACACTTAGCTTCTCGTGCCAACGGTTGACAGTGGCTGAGTGGCTCAGATGCCATATGGAGCAGTGCTCTGCTCTCCACTTCTGGGGCTGATCACTTAGTGTTCCCCACTTCCGGTCTAACCACTTGTTGGCACGCCCCCTCCTCCAACTTTCCATTGGCTGCTCCTGGCATCCCTGTCCAGGGCCCTATAGCTCCCGGCCATGGGAAGCAGGGAGGAGTGGGGTGAGCTGGGGGGCAGCCCTGGGGTCCCTGGAGAAGAGCCTGGTGCTGGCTGACCCTCACACCTTGTCCCCCTCCAACTCTTTGGATCAGGGGAGCCTTATGTCACCATCAAAAGCTACATGGCCCAAATGGAGGATGAAATGTCCCTGCAGGAGGGGGAGGCCATCGAGGTTATTCACAAGCTCCTGGACGGCTGGTGGGTTGTCAGGTAGGAGCCCTCCCTCCCACTGATTGGTCGCTGTCCCTCTCTGGCCGGGCTCACTGGGACAGCAGGTTAGTGGCCTTGTGGGGCTCTGTGCCTGCTGTGAGTAGAATTATTTTATTTTATTATTATCTTTATTTATTGTATAGAGACAGTCAGGAATTGAGAGGGTAGAGGTTGATAGAGAGGGAGAGAGACAGAGAGACACCTGCAGCACTGCTTTACCACTTGCAAAGCTTTCTCCTGCAGGTGGGGACCAGGGGCTCGAACCCGGGTCTTTGTGCAGTATAACATGTGTGTTCAACTAGGTGCATTACCACCAGGCCCCAAGTGGGATTATTTTTTTCCTTTGGGACTTCGAGCCAAGCCCCCTGCTCCGTCAGCCAACTGGTTATTATATCCAACAACTATGGGTGTAGACCCCATACTCCCTTTCCTTCTCTGATACTTTATTTATTTTTAAAAGACTAATTTATTTATTTCCCCTTTTGTCGCCCCTTTTTATTGTTGTTGTAGTTATTATTGTTCTTGTTATTGCTATCATTGTTGTTAGACAGGACAGAGAGAGATGGAGAGAGGAGGGGAAGACAGAGAGGGGGAGAGAAAGATAGACACCTGCAGACCTGCTTCACCGCCTGTGAAGCGACTCCCTGGCAGGTGGGGAGCTGGGGGCTCGAACCAGGATCCTTATGCCGGTCCCTGCACTTCGCGCCACATGCGTTTGACCTGCGCTACCGCCCAACTCCCTATTTTATTTTATTTTATTTTATTTTAACCAGAGCACTGTTCAGCTCTGGCTTATGGTGGTGTGGGGGATTGAACCTGGGCCTTTGGAGCCTTAAGCATGAGTCTCTTTGAATAACCGGTATGCTATCTACCCCCAATACTGATTATTTATTTTTTAAAAGATTTTATTTATTAATGAGAAAGATAGGAAGAGAGAGAGAAAGAACCAGACATCACTCTGGTACATATGCTACTAGCGACTGAACTCAGGACCTCACACTTGAGAGTCCAGTGCTTTATCCACTGTGCCATCTCCTGGACCACTCTACTGATTTATTTATGTACTATTTCATGAGAGAGAAAGAGGAAAAGAAAGAGAGGGGAAAAAAACAGAACATCATTCTGGCGCATGTGATGCCAGGGATGGAACTCGGGACCTCATGCTTGAGAATCCAATGCCTTATCCACTGCACTCCCTCAGGGGCCATTCCTTCTAGGTCTTTCATTTCGATTGCCATCTGCTTGTCTTGAAACAGCTACAGGAAGGCTTTTTTTTTTTTTTTTTTTTGCTTCCAGGGGTTATGCTGGGACTCAGTGCCTGCCCTACGAGGCTCCTGGAGGCCATTTTCTCCTTGTTATTGTTGTTGTCATTATTGCTGTTGTTGAACAGGGCAGAGAGAAATCAAGAGAGGAGAAGATAGAGAGGGGGAGAGAAAGTCAGACACCTGCAGACCTGCTTCACTGCCTGTGAAGTGACTCCCCCCTGCAGGTGGGGAGCTGGGGGCTTGAACCAGGGTCCTTACAGTAGTTCTTGCACTTTGTGCCATGTGCCCTTAACCTGTAGCGCTACCGGGTTCCAGGAAGACCTTTTTTATTCTGCTTTTGGGGGAAGCAGACATCCCAGGGCTCCCCTGCCCTCAGGTCCTTGCACAGGTGTACAGGATTCAGCCTAGGACCCCAGTGTGTGGCCACAGCAGCTGCATGGCCTCGGGTCAGACACTTCAGAGCTGCTTGAAACCTCCTTGGGGTCTCCACCTTAGGGAGCCACACTCACTGCACCCCACTATCAGCCCCAGGGCCTCTGCTTGCTATTCTGCCAGAGTGGAACTTGCTTTACCCACATCAGTGAGACTGGAAAGACCAGTGTTTCTTTCTCTTTCTTTTTTCATTTGAATATTTATTTATTTATTTATTTAACCAGAGAACTGCTCAGCCCTGGCTCATGGTGGTGCAGGGGATTGAACCTGGGACTACAGAGCCTCAGGCAGGAGAGTCTCTTTGCATAACCATTATGCTATCTACCTCCACCCCTCTTCCTTTTTTAAATTTTTCTTTCTCACCAGAGTTATCACTGGGCCTCTGGGCCTGCATGAAAAACCCTCCACTCCTGGTGGTCATTTTATCATTTTCGTTCTTATTTGATAGGACAGACACATTGAGGGGAAGGGGGAGGGAGAGACAGAGAGACACCTGCAGACCTACTCCACCGCTTATGGAGCTCCCCTCCTGCAGCAGGGCTGGGGGGCTTGAACTTTGAGCTTGATAACATGCGCTCTACCTGGTGCTCTACCTGGTCCCTGCGATATTGCAGCGAGCCTGGGTGGGCTCCGAGTGCCAAGTGGTACCTGACTTCCTGCTCCCCGCTGTGTGGTCCCCCCACCTCTGAAAAAGCCTCCTCCCCTTGCAGGAAAGAAGATGTCACCGGCTACTTCCCGTCCATGTATCTGCAAAAGGCAGGAGAGGACCAGACGAGGGCCCAACGCCAGATCAAGAGTCGAGGGGCGCCGCCCCGCAGGTGAGGCCCCTTCTGGGGGTGCGGAGCTGGTGCTGGGTTGGCCGAGCTGCGGTTGGGGGGCCACCAGGGCCTGCTCTCGGAGCCGGGGAAGGGGGAACAACCTTTTGGGGTCGTGGAGGGGGAAGGCACCCAAGTTCGGGGTGGCAGGTGAGGGCTGGGGCAGTCCAGAGGGCTTCCTAGAGAAGGCGTCGTGGGCATGAGCAAAAAGGGATCGGTACCATGTGGGATGCTCCCCATCCTCTGGGGCCCGGCGCTGCAACCCAGGGTGTGGGTGCGGGTCCTGGCAGAGGGACTGGGCGCTGACTGAGGCCGCGTCCCGCCGCGCCCAGGTCCTCCATCCGCAACGCTCACAGCATCCACCAGCGGTCGCGGAAGCGCCTCAGCCAGGACACCTACCGCCGCAACAGTGTGCGATTCCTGCAGCAGCGCCGCGGCCGGGCCCGGCCGGGCCCGCAAAGTCCCCGCGGCGCGCAGCGTGAGTGTGGGCGGGGCTTGGAGAGGGGCGGTGAGATGGGCGTGGCCAGGTGTCCGGTCCTAACAATGGACACGGTCAGGAGAGGTGGGGCCAGAGTAATGAGCGGGGCCACGAGGGCCTTGTCGGGGGCGGGGCCACAGCCACGGGCAGGACTAGATGGGTGGGCCACGACTAGGGGCGGGGCCAGGAGAGTGGGTTGGCCGGGGTCAAACCATAATAGTGGGCGGGGCCACGGAGTGAACCGGGAGGGGCCGTAGTCGGAGGGTGGGGCAACATTTGGGTGGAGGGCAGAATGAATTCTGGGCGGGGCCCAGTGGGTGGGCGAGGCCTATGGGGCGGGGTCAACGCACAGAGCCGCGGAGGCCCAGTGTCAGAATGGGTGTGGCCAGTACGGAGGGGCGTAACCAAATCCTGATGCAAGGTCGGGGCCAGGTGGGGTGGGACCCCAGAGCCCTTGGGGGCGGGGCTAAGTGTGGGCGGGACATCAAGGAAAAGGTGTCAGCTGAGAGCGTGCAGGGGGCAGGTCCTGGGTGTGAGGCGGGGCCTCAGGGGTGGGCGGGGCTGCCAGAGGGAAAAAAGTTCGCTAAACCGCGCAGGGGGTGGGGCCAGCCTGTGGCCAAGGTCATGGGTGCCACGGCCTCACCCGGTCGCCCTGTCCTGCCTGCCCCGCAGAACAACAGCCGCAGCCCGAGCGCTCAAAGCCGCAGCCCGCGGTGCCCCCGCGGCCCAGCGCGGACCTCATTCTACACCGCTGCAGCGAGAGCACCAAGCGGAAGCTGTCCTCCGCCGTCTGAGCCGTCCCCCCCCTGTACATACGTGTATAGAGCCTGCGGTCCCTGCCGGCCCAGCTATCCAGCGCCCTCAATAAATGCTGCTTGCGGTGCAAGAGGCTCTCCGGAGGTGGGGATGGGGAGGTGGGTGGGGTTAGCCCTGGGGTGCTTCTCGAATTGAACTGGGTCCCAGGGAAGTTGCAAGACCGGTGGTGGAGTTGCACATGCTCTGGCTTTGGCCAAGAACAGGTTTGCACAAGGCCAAGTGCAAGAACAACTACCGCTCCCAGGTAGTTTTTATCTGGTCAGGAAGTGCCCGCTAGGCCCCTGCAGAAGAGGCCTGAAAAGGGGAAGGGCCACATGCCCTATGGGGGGGGGGGCGTCTGGGTGGTGTGCAGCACTGCGGAAGGGGAAAAATAAAGCTAACAAAAGCTGGCATTTAGGTCTAACAAAATAACAAAAACTGGCTACCCACTTGTCCATCGAAGAAGTTGGGCGAGAAAGCAAATATTCAACTGTGACCGGATTGTCACTATGACCCCTGGAACGGCTGCCAGCTAGGGGCCTTGAGGGTTCCGCTGGTGGGTCCTAACTGGAGCTGTTTATCTTGCAGAATGGAAGGCCACGGGGGTGGGCACAGGGAGAGCTGGCTTCAGGAGGGAAGGGAAGGGCCCTCAGAAAGTCAGTGAGGAGATACTTCTCTAGGGAATAATTTGTGACAGGAGCCTTGAGAAAACCATCGGGTCCTTAACCCTTTTGCATTTTGTAGCTGGCTTTAGCTGGAGCAGTCCAGCATCAATGAGTGTCGTTTAACTGTAGCAAAATTAGCTACTTACAGGGGCCAGGCAATGGCGCACCTGGTAGAGGGCATGCATTACAGTGCACAAAGACCCAGGTTCAAACCCCCAGTCCCTACCTGCAGTGGGGGAAATTCACTAGTGGTGAAGTGCTGAAGGTGTTTTTCCCTCCTTTTGATATTGCTGGGGCTTGGTGCCTGCACCACGAATCCACCGTTCCTAGAGGCCATTTTTTTTTCCCATTTTGTTGCCCTTGTTTTTGTTGCCATTGATGATGTTGTTTGACAGGACAGAGAGAAATGGAAAGAGGAGGGGAAGACAGAGAGGGAGAGAGAAAGAAAGACACCTACAGACCTGTTTCACCACTTGTGAAGCGACCCTCCTGCAGATGGGGAGCCGGGGTCTCGAACTGGGATCCCTATGCCAGCCCCTGCGCTTTACACCATGTGTGCACAACCTACTGGGCTACCTCCTGGACCCCCCCACTCCTTTTTTTTGCCCCCAGGATATCCCTGGGGCTTAGTGCTAGCACCACTGCTCCTAGCAACACCCTTTTCCATTTTAGTGGATAGGACAGACAGAAAAATTGAGAGAGGAGGGGAACACAAAAAGGAAGAGAGAATGACAGACACCTGCAGCCCTGCTTCACTGCTCATGAAATTTCCCCTACCAGTGGGGATGGGGGCTCAAACTCGGATCCTTGTGTGGGTCCTTGCATTTCATACTATGTGTGCTTTACTGGGTATGCCCTGGCCTGGCCCCTTCTTCCTCTCTGTCCTCTTCTTCCCTCTCAATTCTGTCTTTATCCAGAAAAAAATATTAATTTTTTAAAAAGTTATTTGAGAGAGTCAGGTGGTAGCGGTTAAGCACACATGGTGCAAAGTGCATGGAACAGCGTGAGGATCCCAGTTCAAGCCTCTGGCTCTCCACCTGCAGGAGAATCACTTCACAGGTGGTGAAGCAGGTCTGCAGGTGTCTGTCTTTCCCCCTCTGTCTTCCCCTCCTCTGTTTCTCTCTGTCCTATCCAACAACAACAACATCAATAATAACAAAAAAAAAGTACAACAACAATAAAACAACAAGGGCAACACAAAGGAAATCAATATTTTAAAAAACCTTAAAAAATTTCTTTGAAAAGTCAGAGAGAAATCGAGAGGGATGGGGGACACAGAGGGACATCTACAGACCTGCTTCACCGTTCATGAAGCATCTTCCCTACAGGTGGGGAGTAGGGGCTCGAATTTAGGTCCTTCCTTGTGCACTGTAATGTGTGCACTCAACCGGGTGTACCACTGCCCAGCCCCTGATCCTTGGCCTTTTATACCCTGGCCAGATAAATTCCCTTCATCTGGAATGCAATCCCAATTTCAGGAAGCATTCCCAACTTAGTGGTCATTTCATCTCAGTGACTGAAAGACATGCAGGACACAGAGGCACAGGTGTGTCTGGAGGCAACTGATAACACCGGAGTTTGAAGAGGAAACTATAAAAGCTTGATGGCAATGTTCAGTTAGCCATACCTGCTGTGAGTCCACAGGCTGAGGGGGGATGGTGTCCCATGTCTGGGCACTGAGAGAACACCCCCAAAGTGCTTAGGAATAGATAGTGCATATAACTTCCCATCAGATGGTTCCAGAAAATTAGGGTGGGGTAGGGGGAGATAGCATAATGGTTCTGCAAATAGACTCTCATGTCTGAGGCTCCAAAGTCTCAGGTTCAATCTCCTGCACTGGCATCAGATGGTAAAAATAAGTAAATAATAAAACAAAGCACATTTGGGGCCAGGTGGTGGCACACCTGGTTGAGTGCATATGTCCCAATGTGTAAGGACCCAGGTTCAAGCCCCTGGTCTCCATCTGCAGGGGGAAAGCTTTGCCAGTGGTGAAACAGTGTTGCGGGTATCTCTCTCTTTCTCTCTCCCCTTCCCTCTCCATTTCTGGCTGTCTGTATCTAATAAATAAATATAAAAAACCAAAATCAAACACATATGAACTCGTATATACACAGCATTCCAGATCCCGAGGAGTCTGTTAATACACACAGGTGAGATGAGGCTGTGTGCACACAGAGATGGAAGAGAGGGAGAGAGGACACAAGAGACCCAACTTAGTTGAAAAAAAAAACAGCATGAGCATCTGCAGCGAGGGTGTGCTGTGTCCTCCACACCATCTTTTCTTTTTTTGAATTTTTTAATATTTATTTTCCTTTTTGTTGCCCTTGTTTTTTTTATTGTTGTTGTAGTTATCATTGTTGTTATTGATGTTGTTGTTGGATAGGACAGAGAGAAATGGAGAGAGGAGGGGAAGACAGAGAGGGGGAGAGAAAGATAGACACCTGCAGACCTGCTTCACCGCCTGTGAAGCGACTCCCCTGCAGGTGGGGAGCCGGGGGCTCGAACCGGGATCCTTACACCAGTCCTTGTGCTTCGCACACACCATCTTTTTAACCAGAGCTCTGCTCAGCTCTGGCTTATGGTGGTTCAGGGGACTGAACCTGGGACTTTAGAATCTCAGGCATGAGGAGAGTCTCTTTGCAACCTACCTACCCTGCCTTTGTGTGTGTGTGTGTGTGTGTGTGTTATAAGTTCTGCTTGCAAACCTGTGTGTGTTACTAAGTTATGCTTTCAAACCAGCCCCCCCCCCCCCCAAGTCCCTGAGGATGTGATGAACGCAGTTCCACCGATGACCACCAGGGGAGCCAGCCACACCCAGAGTGCGGGGGTGGGGAGCTGCCTGGGTGGCATATCTACCAGGTGGTTACTGGTATGGGCCTCGAGTTCTCTGTGGGTGGGCGTCAATTTCAGGTGCTGCCTAGTGTCTCCACGGTGTGCCCGTGAACGGGAGAGACAGGTCAGGCCTGGGACAAGTCCCACCTTCAGGAGTTATTATTTTTATTACCATTATTATATTTGCCAGAATCTTGCTCAGCTCTGGCTGATGGTGGTGCTAGGAATTGAACCTGGTACCTCAGAGCCTCAGGCAGACAGGAGAGTCTCTTTGCATCACCAGTATGCTGTCTCCCCTGCCCTTGTTTTTTGTTTTTGTTTGTTGGTTTGCCTCCAGGGTTATTGCTGGGGCTTGGTGCCTGCACACGAATCCATAGCTCCTGCGGCCAGAATCCACAGCTCCTGTGGCCATTAAAAAATTTTTTTTTAAATTTATTTAGCCCAAATTTATTATCCTGCATTTTCTTAAATTTTTTTGTTATTAATAATTTGTTACAAGATTATAAGAAGACAGTGTGTAGTTCCACACCACACCCATCACCAAAGTTCCCTATCCTCACCCTCCCACCTCCCAAAGAGAACCATAATGAGTCTTATAGTTTGCCTGCTTTTTTTGTTTGTTTTATTTTGTTTGTTTTGGCAAGTTCATGTGAATCAGGTCTCTAGATTCCACATGAGTGAAACTATCTGGTAGTTGTCTTTCATCTCTTTACTTTAAATTTATTTTTGATAGGATAGAGAGGGCGAAAGATAAACACCCGCACACCTGCTTCACCACTTGTGAAGTGACCCTCCTGCAGATGGGGAGCCAGGGGCTCAAACCATGATCCTTACACTTTGTTCTTTGGCCATTGAAGATTTTTATTTATTATTGGTAGAGATAGAAATTGAGAGGGGAGGGAAAGATAGAGAGGGAGAGAGACACCTGCATCCCTGCTTCACCACTCTCGGAGCTTTGCCCCTGCAGGTGAGGACCAGGGGCTTGAACCTGGGTCCTTGCGCACTGTAATGTGTGAACTTAACCAGGTGTGCCACCACTTGGCCCCCTTTATTTTTAATTTTTCTTTTAAATTTATTTATTTGTTATTGGATAGAGGCAGAGAGAAATTGAGAGAGAAGGGGGAGATAAAGAGGAAGAGAGACAGAGAGATGCCTGCAGACCTGCTTCACCGCCTGTGAAGCAGCTCCCCTGCAGGTGGGGAGCCGGGGGATCCAACTGGGATACGTGTGCTTTACGCCACATGTGCTTAACCTGCTGCGCTACCGCCCGACTCTTTTTTTTTTTTTTAATGACAGGCCACTTAAAGGTGTTGGCGGGGTCAGCCTGTCAGCCGGTGGCCACGTGGAGGACCGAGTCCCACTGGGTGGTGGTGGCAGCGGGCTGGGTGCCCACTTTGGCCTTGCTGAGTTTCATGATGGAGAAGAGCTGCTCGCAGATGTGGGTACTGCCGAACATGGACAGGACTCGGGCGCAGTGGCTGCGGAGCAGGGGGAAGCGGGCCCCAGCCAGGTGCCTGTAGAAGTCAGGGCCCCCGGCCGCCTCCTGGTAACGGGCCTGGAGCCCCAAGTCACGCTGCAGCTCTGTGAGCTCGGCCCGCAGGGCCTCGGGGGCACCATCCGCCTGCACCGAGAACGGGGCGCTGAACAGGCGCAGCTCGGACTCACAGAGCTGGAAGTCGCCCAGCCGCCGGCGCAGCTCGGCCCGGAGCGCGGCCAGCCGGGGCACGTAGCAGGGGCCATAGCGCCCACCATGGGAGGCCGCCCGTAGGCTGGGGAAGTAGGCCAGGTGGTCCCGAGCCAGATGGTCCTCCCACGCCGCCAGCTTGGCCTCGAAGGCTCCCAGGATGTCCCGCAGCTGCGTCACCAGCTGGGCCGGGCCCAGCAGCGACAGGTGCAGGCCGTTGAGGTGCACGGTCACGTCGGCCAGGAAGGCCAGGTCTCGCACCCAGGCTGGGTCCCGAAGCTGCTCCAGCGGCCGACCTCGAGCGGCCAGGAAGGCGTCGATGTCCTCCAGGGAGTCAAGGAAACACCGCAACACCAGCCCGCGGCCCAGCCAGCGCAGCTCGGCCTGGCGTAGAAGGCTGCCGTACTGGGCGTCTAGCTCGCCCAGCAGCGCGGAGAAGGGGCCGCAGTTCGAGCCCCGCAGGCGGATGCAGGCCACCGCGCTCCGCACCACACTCATGACGTGGCCCATCTTCAGGGCCTCGACACCCAGGGCTTCGGGGCGCAGGACGCAACGCAGAGAGCGCACCCCAGGGCCCGCCCTGGCCTGCAGCCGGGGCACCAGCCCGTCGCCCGCGCCCACCATGGCCGGCGTGCCCGTGGATGCCACGCTCACCAGCTTGGCCCAGTCGATGCTGAACTTGTGGAGGCTCCTCTCCACCCGTGAGAAGACTTGGGCCGAGCGGGCACCCGTGATGGGCACAGTGTCCAGCAGCTCCTCCGACGCCTCGAGGTCGGTGTCTACACCACGGATGAAGAGGGCCAGCTGAGCTGTGTTGTTGATGTCCGTGATCTCGTCGATGGCCAGCGAGTAGGCCACAAAGGCGCGGAGCTTCTCCCGCAGCTTCTGCCACGGGGGTCCGGCAGAGTCGTCCGTGGGCCGGGTGGTCTCCATGGCCGGGGCCTCCCTGGCCAGTGCCCGGAGGTGCTGCGGGCACATGGGGCCAGCTGGGCCCAGCAGGTAGCCTCGGAGGGCTGCCTTGAGCTGCTGCAGCTTGTGCTCTCGGCCCAGCCCAGTGTACTGGTCATAGTGGTGACTGTGGTGGGTCTGGTAGTGGCGCCGCAGGTTGTATTCCTTGGCCACCGCCATGCTCTGCTTGCACACGAGGCACACGGGCATGCTCTGCACCTCGGCGAAGAAGTAGGCCTGCTCCCACTTCTCCTGGAACACCCGGCCCTCCTGGTCGATCTTCCGTTTCCCCACTTTGGAGAGGCACAGAGAGACAGAAAGATGGTGGTGAGAGGCAGTTCACTTCTGTGTGGGGAGGGGGAGCAGGAGATGGCCTCCCTGGAAGCTTGCCTGCCTCTCCCGACTGTGTGATGTCCTGGGTTCTAAATTCATTCAGAACCACATGGGACTAGCAGTATAGCGGGGCTGCAAGTCTGTCTGTCTCTCTCTCTCTCTCTCTCCCTCCCCCTTCCTAGATCCCTACCTCTCAGTCTTTTTTTTTATTTATTGGCGAGGACAGAGAGATTGAGAGGGGAGGGGAATACAGAGAGGGAGAGAGGAAGACAGACACCTGAAGACCTGCTTGTGAAGCGACCTCCCCCCCGAAGGTGGGGAGCCAGGGGCTCAAACTGGAATCTTTGCATGGGTCCTTGCGCTTTGTACTATGTGCACTTAACCTGGTGCGCCACTGCCTGGCCCTCTCTGAGTCTTTTTTTTTTTTTTAATTTTTTAAAATATTTATTTAATTTATTTATTCCCTTTTTGTTGCCCTTGTTGTTTTATTGTTGTAGTTATTATTGTTGTTGTCGTTGTTGGATAGGACAGAGAGAAATGGAGAGAGGGAGGGGAAGACACAGAGGAGGAGAGAAAGATAGACACCTGCAGACCTGCTTCACCGCCTGTGAAGCGACTCCCCTGCAGGTGGGGAGCCAGGGTTCGAACCGGGATCCTTATGCCGGCCCTTGTGCTTTGCGCCACCTGCGCTTAACCCGCTGCGCTACAGCCCGACTCCCCTCTCTGAGTCTTTTACAGAATTATTATCTGCATGTTAACACACAGGGTTTTTTCATTTGATCCCCAGGAGAACTCGAAAATTGTCAAGAATGACCACACCTAACTGACCTGCTGGGGGTAACATCACTGACAGCCAGCTGGCACTTTTTTTGCCTCCAGGGTTATTGCTGGGGCTCAGTGCCTGCACCATGAATCCACTGCTCCTGGAGACCATTTCCTCCCCTTTTATTGCCCTTGCTGTTGTAGCCTTGTTGTGGCTATTATTGTTATTGTTGATGTCGTTCGTTGTTGGATAGGACAGAGAGAAATGGAGGAGGGGAAGACAGAGAGGAGGAGAGAAAGATAGACACCTGCAGACCTGCTTCACTGCTTGTGAAGCAACCCCCCTCCCCCGCCGTGCAGATGGGAAGCCAGGGCTTGAACTGAGATCCTTACACCAGTCTTTGTGCTTAGTGCCATGTGTGCTTAACCCACTGTGCTACCACTTGCCCCCACTTTTTTTTTTTTT
Source organism: Erinaceus europaeus (assembly GCF_950295315.1). Taxonomy (NCBI): domain Eukaryota; kingdom Metazoa; phylum Chordata; class Mammalia; order Eulipotyphla; family Erinaceidae; genus Erinaceus; species Erinaceus europaeus. The sequence continues at coordinate 29,097,499 of NC_080176.1, forward strand.
TTTTTTTACCAGAGAACTGATCAGCTCTGGTTTATGGTGGTGTAAGGGATTGAACCTGGGACTTTGGAGCCTCAGGCATGAGGGTCTTTTTGCAAAACCATTATGCTGTCTACCCCCTGACCCTTGAGTTTCTCTTTCTCTCTCTGTTTCTGTATCTATGTCTATCTGGAAAAGAAAAAAAAGTTCCCTGAAGCAGTGAAGCTCCAATGATGGAAAAAAAAAATTCTGGGGTGGGGTAGATCGCATAATGGTTATACAAAGAGGCTCTCATACCTAAGGCTCCAAAGTCCCAGGTTCAGTTCTCCACACCACCACAAGCTAGAGCTGAACAGTGCCCTGGTAAAAACAAACAAATAAAAAATTCCATGGTCTGGAAGGTGGCACAGTGGATTCTCAACCATGAGGTCCCAAGTTCAATCCCTGACAGCACAGTGATGTCTGATTCTTTCTCTCTCTCCTCCTATCTTTCTTATGAATAAATAAAATATTAAAAAAACAACTTTCCTTTGAGAAAGTGTAGACTGAGGGCCCAGGTGACGACACGCCTGGTTGAGGGCTCCAGTCAGAGACACGTGCAAGGACATGGGCTAAAGCCCTGGTCCCCACCTGCAGGGGGGAAGCTTCAGGAGCGATGAAGCAGGGCTGAAGATGTCTCTCTCTCTCTTTATCTTCCTTTCTGTCTTTCTCATCCTTCTAACCAAATAAACAAATTTAAAGAGAGAGGGGTAAGTGTACACAGAGATAGGAAGGCAACTCAGTGTTGGGCTAGAGGGCAGGCTGGGGGTGGGGCAAGTGGCTGAGCCCCAGGAAGGAGGAAGCATGATGGAGGGGTTCCAACAGCTGGCTGTGATGAGGGTTTCACAACTCTGTAAATTTCCTAGAAATCACTGTTGTCCACTCAACAAAGAGAAGGCGGAGGAAGCCCCCATCAAGCTCTCTGCAGAAAAAAAAAATTGAGCCCCCAGGTGAGCTGAGGAAGAATCAGGGAGCATTTAGGAAGAACGCTCAAGGGGGTTAGGTGGTGGTACATGCGGTTGAAGACACACAAGGACCCGGGTTTGAGCCCCCCTCCCCACCTGATAGGGGAGATACTTCACAAGCAGTAAAACAGGTCTGCAGGTGTCTCTTTGTCTCTTGCTCTCTGTCTCCCCCTCCCCCTCTCAATCTCTGTCTTAGCAAATAGAGAAAAAGAGGAGGAGGAGGAGGAGGAGGAGGAGGAGGAGGAGGAGGAAATAGCCACTTGGGGGCCGGGTGGTGGCACACCTTCTTGAGCACACATGTTACAGTGCACAAGGACCCGCGTTCAAACCCCTAGTCCCCACCTACAGGGGGAAAGCTTCACGAGTGGTGAAACAGTGCCGCAGGTGTCTCTCTGTCTCTCCCTCTCTGTCTCTCCCTCTCTGTCTCCCCCTTGTCTCAATTTCTGGCTGTCTATCCAATAAATAAATAAAAATATAATATAAAAAATTAAAAAGAAGAAATGGCCACTGGGAGCAGTGGATTCCTAGTGCCAGTACTTAGCCCCAGCAATAATCCTGGTAATGAAGAGGAAGAGGAAGAGGAAGAGGAAGAGGAAAAAGAACATTAGAGCTTTCCAACAAGTAAGGCCATTCAATAGTTGACTTGTTTTCTCTCTCCTTGAGAGGTCTCTTTTAGCCCCTGCCCTTGGCATCCAGGGAAGACACTAAAACTACTGTCCAGAAGGGGGAGTGATGGATAAAGCCCTGGACTCTCAAGAGTGAGGTTCCATCTCCAGCATCTGCCAGAGGGAGGCGTAACTCCCTCTCTCTGGTGTAAATAGAAAAGTAAATAAATGGGGGCTGGGCGGTAGCTCAGTGGGTTAAGCACACATAGCGCAAGGACTGGTGTAAGGATCCCATTTTGAGCCCCCGGCTCCCCAACCTGCAGGGGAGTCACTTCACAGGTGGTGAAGCAGGTCTGCAGGTGTCTGTCTTTCTTTCTCCCTCTCTGCCTTCCCCTCCTCTCTCCATTTCTCTCTGTCCTATCTAACAACTACTGCAGCAGCAACAACAATAACAATATCATTAACAACAAGGACAACAAAATGGAAAAAATAGTCTCTAGGAGCAGTGGATTTGTAGTGTAGGCACCGAGCCCCCAGCAATAATCCTGGAAGTAAAAAATAATAAACATAAAATTAAAAAAAAAATCTTAATAAAAGTAAATAAATAAGAAGGTACCTGGCCGTCAAAATCAAGCTATACTTAGCTGGGAGGCTTCCCAGCACATGAGAAATACAGTGCTGACTCATCAGCAGGCTCTGCAGAGGCCAGGCCTGGGCCAGTTGGCGAGCCCCCCAGGACACTGTCCACTGCCCACCAGGGGCAGGTGCAGCCCCTCCCCGCTGGGATACTCACCACTGCTCAGCTCGAGGCCTGGAAGCGGCCTGGGGAGAAAGAGACAGAATCAGCTCTGTGAACAGAGTGCTGAGCCACTTTTGTGAGAGACAGGCTGCCCTTGTCCCCCCTGCCATCAGGGTCCTCAGTTCCCATGGTCCCCTGTGTTCCTGGGCAGGGAGGGGGTGGCCCCGGGACCAGGTGGGGTGGTCTGGCCTACCGCACGATGGTGAACTTAATGCTGTCTGCAGCCTCCAGGATCTTCTGCATGGAGCTCGTCTCCAGGTATCCTGGGGCCTTGAACACCACACCGCGGGGCAGGCCGTGGACTTGCACGCAGCCCGGGTTGAATGTGATCTTCCGGTAGGGCACCTTCACCGGGAAGTCCACACCCACCGCTTCACCTGGGGTGTGGATGATAGGACAGGAGTCAGGCTGCCACCAGCTCTCTCCCCAAGCCCAGGTCCATTTTTCTCTGTTATTTCCGAAGGTTTACTCAGTTATTAACATTTGTATCCATTACACGTGGGAGAGAGAGAACCAGAGTATCACTCTGGTACATGTGACATGGGAGACTGAACTTGGGAGAGTCCAGCCCTGAGCTACCTCCCGGGATGTAAAAAGTCATTTTCTTTCATTCTTTTAATACTTTATTTATTGGATAGAGGCCAAGATAACTCAAGGGGGGAGGGGGAGCTAGAGGGGGAGAGAGGAGAGAGACCTATAGGCTCTGCTTCACTGTTTACAAGGCTTCCCCCCCATAGGTGGGGCCAGGGGCTTGAACCCAGGTCCTTGAGCACTGTAATGTGTGTGCTTAACCAGGTGTGCCACAGCCCAGCCTGTAAAGGTAATTTCATATATATATATATATATATATATATATATATATAGTCTTGGACCAGAGAATCAGCTCAGCCTATCAGAGCATCAACTGGTAGCCCCAGAGGCTGCAGGTTCAAGGTTCCCCTGCTATGCCCAGGTCCTCTCTCTCTCTCTCTCTCTCTTTTAACTTAAAAAAAATTTTATTTATAGCTTAAGGACCAGCGTAAGGATCCCAGTTCCAGCCCCTAGCTCCCCACCTGCAGGGGGGTCCCTTCACAGGTGGTGAAGCAGGTCTGCAGTTGTCTATCTTTCTCTCCCCCTCTCTGTCTTCCCCTCCTCTCTCAATTTCTCTCTGTCCTATCCAACAAAGACAACAGTAATAACTACAACAATAAAACAAGGGCAACAAAAGGGAATAAATTAATTAGTCAAAAAACATTTTATTTATTTACTTACTTATTGGATAGACAGAAAGAAACTGCGATGGAAAGGGGAGACAGAGAGTGAGGAAGAGAGAGATACCTGCAACACTGCTTTAGCACTTGTGAAGCATCATTCCCCCCCTGCAGGTGGGGATCAGGGGCTTGAACCCAGTTACTTGTGCACAGTCGTGTATGTTCAGCGTGGTGTGCCACCCTCCAGCCCCCTGCTCTGGTCATTTATCTCTCTCCTTCCTCCCTCACCCACTCATAATAAATACATACTATAAAAATTATTTATTGGGGGGCAGGGGGTATCGCAGCGGGTTAAGTGCACATGGCCTGAAGTGCAAGGACGGGCATAAGGATCCTGGTTCAATCCCCTGGCTCCCCACCTGCATGGGGTTCACTTCACAGGCAGTGAAGCAGGTCTGTAGGTGTCCATCTTTCTCTCCCCCTCTCTGTCTTCTCCCCCTCTCCATTTCTCTCTGTCCTATCCAACAACAATGACGGCAATAATAACAATAATGATAAACAACAAGAGCAACAAAAGTGAAAAAAACAGCCTCCAGGAGCAGTGGATTGGTAGTGTAGGCACTGAGTCCCAGCAATAAACAACCCTGGAGGCAAAAAAAAAACAACAAACTTATTGGGGGCCAGGTGATGGTGCACCTGGTTGAGTACACATGCTACAATGTACAAGGACCCAGGTTCAAACCTCTAGTCTCTACCAGTGGAGGGAAAGTTTCACAAGTAGTGAAGCAGGGCTGCAGGTATCTCTCTGTCTCTCTCCCTATCTTCCTCTTCCTCTCGATTTCTGGCTGTCTCTATCCAATAACTAAATAAAAAATTAAAATTAAAAATTATTTATTTACTTTAAAATCTTTATTTAATATTGACTAGAGACAGAGAGAATTTAGAGGGGAGGCAGATATAGAGAGGGAGAGAGACAAAGAGACACCTATAGCCCTGCTTCACTACTTGTGGAGCTTACACCCTGCAGGTGGGGACCAGGGGCTTGAACCCAGGTCTTTGAGCACTGCTATGTGTGCACTTAACCAACTGTGCCACCACCTGGCCCCCCAAATTATTTACTTATTAATGAGAGAGACAGAAGCAGGGCAGGACTCTGGCACATGCAATGACAGGGATCGAGCTCAGGATTTCATGTCTGCGAGTCTAGTACCTTACCCACTGTGCCACAGCCTGGCCTGCAATAAATACCTCCTTTAAAAGAAGGACTGGGGCCAGGCGCTGGTGAACCTGGTTAAGCATACACATTACAATGCCCAAGGGCATTGGTTCAAGCCCCTGGTCCCCACCTGCAGAGGGAAAGCTTCACAAGTGGTGAAGCAGGGCTGCAGGTGACTGTCTCTTTCCTGTTCTACCTCCTTGTCCTCCCCTCTCAATTTATCTCTGTCTCTGTTCAATAATAAATAAAGAAGAAAGGGTGGGGTTATAGCATAATGGTTATGCAAAGAAACTTTCATGCCTGAGGCTCTCAAGTCCCAGGTTCAATCCCCCACACCGCCATAAGCCAGAGCTGAGTAGTGCTCTGGTAAATAATAATAATAATAATAAAGCAGAAAAACTTAAATTAAAAAAAAATAATAAAAGGACAAGTACATACTTTCCCTAACAGGACAACTTACCGAATTTCCGCCGGAAGAGGTCATTGACTTGCTCTCGAATTTGTTTGATCTTTTCAGTGCCTGTTACAGTTTCCTTCTCATTATCTAAAAATAATGAGACAAGCAAGCAAACTTGCTTCAGATTTCTCACAGTGTGTCCCTCTGCCCCCCGGAGAACTGATGTTGGCCCACAAGAAAACACCAGGCTTGCCTGAGTGTTTGTTTCCACAGACAGTAAGTTTTCTGGAGGGGGCCGGGCGGAGGTGCACCAGGTTAAGCCCACATAGTATGGAAGCACAAGGACCCGCGCAAGGATCCTGGTTTGAGCCCTCGGCTCCCCACCAGCGAGGAGGTGAGGGTGGGGTCACTTCACAAGCGGTGAAGCAGGTCTGCAGGTGTATCTGTCTTTCTCTCTCCCTATCTTCCACGCCCCTCTCAATTTCTCTCTGTCCTATCAAAAAAAAAAAAATTGAAAAAAAAATAAATAACCACAGGAGCGGTGAGGCATGGAGCCCCAGCGATAACCCTGGGGGCAAAACAAAACAAAACTTCTGGAAATGCATCAATGGAAGTTGGGAAAGATGAACAAGAATTTTCCAAGGCGGGTGTAGATAGCATACTGATTCTGCAAAGAGACTCTCATTCCTGAGGCTCTGAGCTCCCAGGTTCAATCCCCTGCACCACCATAAGCCAGAGTTGAGAGCAGTCCTCTGGTTAAAAATAATAATAATTTTCGAAGTTGCAGCACTATGTGAACACACCATGTGCTACTTTAGTGAACATCTTCTTTTTCACGTTTATTTTTAACTGTATTTATTGATTTACTACCTGGGTTATCACTGGGGTTTGGTGATTGCACAATGAAGCCACCGGTCCCAGCAGCTGTTTTCTTTTCTTTTCTTTTCTCTTCTTTTCTTTTTCTCTTTATTTTCCAGGAAAGAACGGAACTGGGGGGGTTGTTACAGAAGGAGAGAAAGAGTGACACCTGCAGCCCGGCTTCATTGCTTAGCAAGCCTTTCCTCTCGGCAGGTGAGAACTGGGGGCTTGAACCTGGGTCCTTGCACATCATAATGTGATTGCCCTAACAGGTGCTGGTACCACTGTCCATCCACTCCCCTGCCCTTATTTTAAATATTTAATCAGACAGAGAGAAACTGAGAGGAGGGGGAGATACAGAGTGTCAGAGAGAGGGAGTCAGGTGGTAGTGCAGCGGGTTAAGCGCAGGTGGCGCAAAGTGCAAGGACAGGCCTAAGGATCCCGGTTTGAGCCCCTGGCTCGCCACCTGCAGGGGAGTTGCTTCACAAGCGTTGAAGCAGGTCTGCAGGTGTCTTTCTCTTCCCTTGCCTTCCTTTCCTCTTCCCATTTCTCTCTGACCTATCCAACAACAACGACATCAATAACAACAACAATAATAACTACAACAATAAAACAACAAAGGTAACAAAAGGGAATAAATAAAATAAATATTTCTAAAAAACCAACAACAACAAGAGCAACAAAAGGGAAAATATTTAAAAAGAGAGAGAGAGAAAGAGTGACAGAGACACCTGCAGCCCTGTTCACCACTTATGAAGCTTCCCTCCTGAAAGTGGGAGCAGGGACTCAAACCCAGGTCCATGTATATGGCAATGTATGTACTCCACCACCCCGACCCCACCCCACCCCCTTCACTTCTTTTCTACTTTATTTTCCTCCAGGGTTATGCTGGGGCTCAGTGCCGGCACTATGAGTCCACTGATCCTGGAAGCCATTTTTTCCCTCCCCCCCCAATATTTTTTTTCTCCATTTGATTGCATAGGACAGGGAGAAATTGAGAGGGGGAAGAGAGCGAGGGAGCGAAAAAGACCGAACTGAGAACTGCTTCACTGCTTTTGAAGCGGCCCCCCTGCAGGTGGGAAGCCAGGGGGCTCCAAACCGGATCCTTGCGCAGGTCCTTCCACTTAGTATTATGTGTGCTTAACCTAGTGTGTCACCATCTGGCCACCTCTTTTCTACTTTTAGATTTATGAGAGAGAGAGAGAGAGAGAGAGAGAGAGAGGGGGAGAGAGCGAGAAAGAGAGAGAGAGAGAACCAAAGCATCACTCTGCACACACGATGCTGGGTACTGGGCTGAGAGGGTCCTGTGCTTGAGAGTCTAACACCTTCTCCACGCGCACCTCTGTCTTCAGCACTAAGACAGAGACTCTCATGGTGCAACAAATGCAGAAATGACTAAGGTGACATGGTGCCTAGGGAAATATCTGACCACACTGAATGGTTTCTTTTTTTTATAGGAAAGCATAAAGAGGAATTGAAAGAAGAGGAGAAAACAGAGGGAGAGAGAAAGATAGACATCTGCAGACCTACTTCACCACTTCTGAAGTGATCCCCCCCCACCCCCCCACAGGTGGGAAGCCGGAGGCTCAAACCGGGATCCTTGTGACTATCCTTGCAAAGGTCCGGGGACTTTGTGCCACGTGCACTTAACCCACTGAGCTACTGCCTGGCCCCCTCATATTTAACATTTTTATTGTATTTCATTTTTGAATTTCCAGAGCTATTGCATGGTTCAAAATTCACAAAATAGAAAACTTTGTCTAGGGCCTGAGTGGTGGCTCGGTGGTAGAGTAAATGCCTTGCATGCAAGAGGGCCTGGGTTTGATACCTGGCACTGCATTATGGTTAAACAAAATAATAAAGAGGGCCGGGTGATAGCTTAGTGGGTTAAGTGCACTCGGCGCGAAGCGCAAGAACTGGCGGAAGGATCCCGGTTCGAGCCTCTGGCTCCCCACCTGCAGGGGGGTCGCCTCATGAGCGGTGAAGCAGGTCTGCAGGTGTCTTTCTCTCCTCCTGTCTTCCCCTCCTCTCTCCATTTCTCTCTGTCCTATCCAACAATGAAGACAGCAACAACAGAAATAATAGTAACAACAACAATGATAAACAACAAGGGCAACAAAAGGGAAAAAATGGTCTCCAGGAGCAGTGGATTTGTAGTGCATGCACCAAGCCCCAGCAATAACACTGGAGGCAAATAATAATAATAATAATAATAATAATAATAAGGAGCTGGATGGTGGCGCCCCTGGTTGAGCGCCTGTGTTACAGGGAACAAGGACCTGTGTTCATGCCCCCAGCCCCCACCTGCAGGGGAAAACTTCACTGGTGAAGCAGTGCTGCAGGTGTCTCTCTGTTTGTCTCTCCCTCCCTCTATCCCCCCATTCCTCTTGATTCCTGGATTCTTCTATCTAATAAATAAATAAAGATAATAAACAAATAAAATAGAAGAACTGGTGAAATAACTCCCGCAGACAGTGCACTGCTTGTGACACGCACAGGCTTGAGGCTTACAGGCCTCACCGGCGTTAAAGTAAGCTGTGTGCTGTGGCTTCCTTCTCTCGTTCTCCCTTTCTCTCTCATTCAAAAAATATATTTTTATTATCTTTATTTATTTATTGCATAGAGAAAGCCAGAAATCGGGGGGGGGTAAAGAGGGAGAGAGACAAAGAGACACCTACAACACTGCTTCACCACTTGCAAAGCTTTCCCCCTACAGATGGGGGTCCAGGGGCTTGAACCCAAGTCCTTGTACATTGGAATGTGTGCACTCAACCAGGTGTGCCACCACCCAGCCTCCTTCTCTGTCTCTCTGTCTTGATCTAACAAACAAACCAATATAAAACAAAATAGAGGCCTGTGAGTTGGCAAAGTGGATAAAGCATTAGACTCTCAAGCATGAGGGCCCGAGTTCAGTACCATGCATCACATATACCAGAGCGATGCTCTTTCATTAATTAAGAAATAGATCTTGGCTGGGGGTGTGGATCAACCTGCCAATGCCCATGTCCAGCAGAGAAGCAATTACAGAAGCCAGATGTCCCACCTTCTCCACCCCATAAAGATCTTTGGTCCATATTCCCAGAGGGATAAAGAATAAGGAAAGCTTCCAGTGGAGGGGATGGGATATGGAGCTCTGGTGGTTGACTCTGTATGGAATTGTACCCCTTGGATCCTACAACCTTGTCAATCATTATTAAATCACTAGCAATAATAATAATAATAATAATAATAAATGGGTGGTCCGGGAGGTGGTGCAGTGGATAAAGCATTGGACTCTCAAGCATGAGGTTCTAAATTCAATTCCCAGCAGCACATGTACCAGAAAGATGTCTGGTTCTTTCTCTCTCTCTCTCTCTCTCCTCCTTTCTCATAAATAAATAAAATCTTTTTTAAAAAGTTGAAAAACAAGAAAATGCAAAGCAGAACTTGGACTGGAGTTGGTGTATTGCACCAAAGTAAAAGATTCTGGGGTGGATGGGGGGGAGGTCCTGGAACGTGATGGCAGACTGAGAAATGTTACACATGTACAAACTACTGCATTTTACAGTTGACTGTGAACTATTAATCCCCCAATAAAGAAAAAAAGTGTTAAAAACTCATCTAATCCGGGAGTCGGGCTGTAGCACAGCGGGTTAAGCGCAGGTGGCGCAAAGCACAAGGACCGGCATAAGGATCCCGGTTCGAACCCCGGCTCCCCACCTGCAGGGGAGTCGCTTCACAGGCGGTGAAGCAGGTCTGCAGGTGTCTATCTTTCTCTCCCCCTCTCTGTCTTCCCCTCCTCTCTCCGTTTCTCTCTGTCCTATCCAACAACAATGACAACAACAATAATAACTACAACAATAAAACAACAAGGGCAACAAAAGGGAATAAATAAATAAAATAAAATTAAAAAAAAAAAAACTCATCTAATCCAAGAAAGAAAAGAAAAGTGGCCGGGCAGTAGTGCAGCGGGTTAAGCGCATATGGCGCAAAGCACAAGGACTAGCGGAAGGATCCCAGTATGAGCCTCCGGCTCCCCACCTGCAGAGGGGGGTCGCTTCACAGGCGGTGAAGCAGCTCTGCAGGTATCTTTCTCTCCCCCTCTATCTTCCCCTCCTCTCTCCATTTCTCTCTGTTCTATCCAACGACAGCAACAACAACAACAATAAGAACAACAATAAACAAGGACAACAAAAGTTAAAAAAAAAAAAAAACAGCCTCCAGGAGCAGTGGATTCATAGTATAGGCACTGAGTCCCAGCAATAACCCTGGAGGCAGAAAAATAAATAAAGAAAAGAAAAATATCTTAAAACCGAACAGAGAGAACATCATAGGTGACGGAGAGAGTGATTTTTTGGTGAACTAAGAAAAAGATAACATCTCAAAGGGACTAAAGAGACTAACCCATGTCACAAAAGGGTCAAAAACAGAACAAAATAAAAAATACTGTAGAGATGGCTTGCAGCCAAGCTCCGAAGACCTCCTCACCTGGGTCTGTCACCTGGACAATGTTGAGATCTTCCACACCTGTCGCTGAATTGGCACTGCTGGATGAATTAGTGTTCCCTTAAAGCAGAAGTGGACATTTTAGAGTTAGCAGAGAACAAGGCCTGCACTTCTGTAAAAAAATGTCCCAGTGCCACTTGGAGCAGAAGCCTGACCTGAATTAAAAGAAAAAAAAAATCGGGCCCAGGTGGTGGCATACCTGATTGAGTGCACGTTACAATGCGTGTGAGGACTGGGGTTTGAGCCCCTGGCCCCCACCAAGGGGAAAGCTTTGTGAGTGATGAAGCAGGACTCCCTGTCACTCTCCCTATCACCTCATTCCCTCTTGCTTTCTGGCTGTCTCTATCCAGTAAATAAATGAAGATAATAATTCTTTAAAAATCATGGCCTAGGAGGTGGTGCCATGGGTAGAGCACTGAAGTCTCAAATATGGGGTTCAGAGCTTGATCCCCGGCATTGGATGTGCCAGCACGATGCCCTGCTTCTCTCGTCTTTTGTAAAAATGTAAAAATACATCTTTTTTTTTTTTAATTTTTTTTTTTATATTTATTTATTCTCTTTTGTTGCCCTTGTTTTATTGTTGTCATTGTTGGATAGGACAGAGAGAAATGGAGAGAGGAGGGGAAGACAGAGAGGGGGAGAGAAAGATAGACACCTGCAGACCTGCTTCACCGCCTGTGAAGCGACTCCCCTGCAGGTGGGGAGCCGGGGCTCGAACCGGGATCATTAAGTTGGTCCTTGCGCTTTGCGCCACGTGCGCTTAACCCGCTGCGCTAGCGCTCGACTCCCGTAAAAATACATCTTAAGAATAAAAACTCCAGGAGTCAGGCGGTAGCGCAGCGAGTTAAGTACACATGGCACAAAGCGCAATGACCGGCGTAAGGAACCCAATTCAAGCCCCTGGCTCCCCACCTGCAGGGGAGTTGCTTCACAGGCAGTAAAGCAGGTCTGCAGATGTCTTTCTCTCCCCCTCACTATATTTCCCTCCTTTTTCCATTTCTCTCTGTCCTATCCAACAACGAACAACATCAACAACAAAAAATAATAACCACAACAAGGCTACAACAACAAGGGCAACAAAAGGGGGAAAAATGGCCTCCAGGAGCTGTGGATTCATGGTGCAGGCACTGAGCCCCAGCAATCACCCTGGAGGCAAAAAAAGAAAGAAAAAAAAAGCCCTGGAGAGTGGAAAGACAGCATAATGGTTATGCAGAAAGTTGTTCATGCCTGAGGCTCTAAGGTCCCAGGTTCAATCCCCAACGCTGCTATCAGGCAGAGCTGAGCAAGGCTCTGGTCTCTCTCTGTGTCTTGCTCTCTCTCTCACTCAATAAAATAAAAATAAATTCGAATTAACCTATATAAAAAAAGCCAGGGGCTGGGTGGTAGTGCACTTGACAGACCACACATGTTACCACGTACGACGACCCAAGTTCAAGCCCCTGATTCCCACCTGTAAGGTTCACTGTTTGGCCATATGCACCCCCCCAAGTTTGAGCCCAGCCCCCCAAACACTGACGGAAGCTTCAGTGCTATGGTCTCTTTTCACTCTCTCTGCCTTTATCTTATTTATTTTTATGGTAAAATTGTCTCTTTTCTTTTCTTTTCTTTTCTGCCAGCAAGGTTATTGCTGGGGTTTGTTGCAAGCATTACGAATCCACCGCTCCTAGTGGTCATTTTTTTCTCTTGCTTTCTTACTTTCCTTCTTTTTTTTTTCTTTTTTTCTTTTTATTTATTTATTATTGGAGAGGCAAACGCTAGAAGAAGAAGATTATTGGAGAGACAGAGAAATCGAGATGGGAGGGGAGATAGAGAGGCAGAGAGACACCTGCAGCCCTGCTTCACCATTCGAAGCTTTTCCCCCTGCAGATGGGGACCAGGGGCTTGAACCCAGGTCCTTGCGCTCTGTAATGTGTGCGCTTAGCCAGGTGTGCCACCGCCTGGCCCCCTTACTTTCCTTCTTTCTGAATTTTATTGGATAGGATGGAGAGAAATTGGGAGAGGACAGGGAGACAGAAAGAGGGAGAGAAAGACACCTGCAGACCTGCTTCCCCGCTTGTGAAGCAGACCCCCTTGCAGGTAGGGAGCCGGGGTTCAAACCTGGGTCCTTGTACTTGGTGGTATGAATGCTTGACTGACACCACTCGGCTGTCTCTATCTGTATCTTTAAAGTAGGAGGAGGAGGAAGAGAGGGAAAAGAGGGAAGAGAGGCTAGGGAGATAACATAATGTTCATGCAAAAAGCCATATACGAGCCTCTGAGGTCCCAGGTTCAATCCCCAGCACCATCATAAGCCAGAGCTGAGCAGTGAGGTGGTAAATAAATAACCCAGAGCACTGGGTCCTTGATGGGAATATCAAGTGCCCCCGAGAAACCCTGGAAACTGTATTTAAAAAAAGAGCAACTGACCTTCAACTTTCACCTCTGCGACAGGGGCCTCGCGAGTTTCCGAAGGGCTGAGCTGGGTGACATCTTGAAAAGAAAATGTCTCAAATGACATTCATTATGAGGGATTCTCAGGTTCCAGCTTTCAGGGCTGCTGTCCCCCAAAACACTCAACACACCTTTCATTTGTCATCGGCATAAAAAGACAGGGCCAGGTGGAGGTTCACCTGGTTGAGCACATGAGCACATGAGCAAGGGACACAGGTTCGAGCCCCCGGCCCCCACCTGCAGGGCGAAAGCTTTATATAAAGCAGGGCTACAGGTGTCTCTCTGTTTCTTCCTTTCTTTCTCTCTCTTTCTTTCTTTCTTTCTTTCTTTCTTTCTTTCTTTCTTTCTTTCTTTCTTTCTTTCTTCCTTTCCTCCAGGGTTATTGCTGGGGCTCAGTGTCTGCAGTAGGAATCCACTGCTCCTAGAAGCCATTTTTTCCCCATTGTTGCTAGATAGGACAGACAGAAATGGAGAGAGGAGGGGACAACAGAGAGGGGGAGAGAAAGATAGACACCTGCAGACCCGCTTCACCACTTGTGAAGCGATTCCCCTGCAGGTGGGGAGCCAAGGGCTCAAACTGGAATCCTTACGCTGGTCCTTGTGCTTCGCACCATGTGCGCTTAACCCGCTGTGCTACTGCCTGGCCCTGTCTCTCTCCCTTTCCATTTCCCCCTTCCCTCTCGAAAATATTAAAAAAAAATCACCATCCCCCCAGACAATAACTTAGGTCACCTGCATATTAAATGTCAGGCTCAGGCAAAAACTAGTTGGTCATGGGCCCCTTGGAATATACCTAAAATAGACCTACTATCTTTTCCCAAATCTTCATCTACAATATTCCAACCATTATGTTCATGATTAGTCAAAAATTTGCTCTGCTTTCTATCTTAACTCTTTTTCAACCACCAGGTTCCAGATTCTACCATGATGCCAAGTGGACTTCCTAGGGCAGAGGACCCCACCAATGTGTTCTGGAGCCCCACTTCCCCAGAACCCCACCCCACTAGGGAAAGAGAGAGACAGGGCTGGGAGTATGGATCCACCTGTCAACACCCATGTTCAGCAGGCAAGCAACTACATAAGCCAGACCTTCTACCTTCTGCATCCCATAATGACCCTGGGTCCATGCTCCCAGAAGGTTAAACAATAGGGAAGCTATCCAGGGGATGGGATGGGATACGGAGTTCTGGTGGTGGGAATTGTGTGGCGTTGTACCCCTCGTATCCTATGATCTTGTTAGTGTTTCCATTTTATAAATAATTAAAAAAAAGGATCCAGGTTCAATCCCTTGGTTCCCACTGCAGGAGGAAGCTTCACAAGCGGTGAAGCTGTGCTGCAGGTGTCTCTCTTTATCTCTCCCTCTCTATCTCCTCCTCCCCTCTTGATTTTGTACTGTCTGTCTCTATTTAATAAAACATTTTTTAAAAAACCATACATCTCTGTCTCTCCTGCCCTTAAACCGCTTCCCTTTCTCACAATTTCTCTTGTGTCTTATCAAATGAAATAAAGTTAAAAAAAATAAAAGATTCACTTTATTGGGTGGGGGTAGATTGCATAATGGTTATATAAAGAGACTCTCATGCCCGAGGCTCCAAAGCCCCAGGTTCAATCCCCCACACCACTATAAGCAAGAGCTGAGCAGTGCTCCAGTTACAAAAAGAAAAAAGACATAGAGAGTCAGGCGGTAGCACAGTGGGTTAAGCACAGGTGGCCCAAAGCACAAGGTCCCAAGTAAGAATCCCGGTTTGAGCCCCCAGCTCCCCACCTGCAGGAGAGTCACTTCACAAGCGGTGAAGCAGGTCTGCAGGTGTCTATCTTTCTCTCCCCCTCTCTGTCTTCCCCTCCTCTCTCCATTTCTCTCTGTCCTATCCAACAGTGACAACATCAATAATAACTACAACAATAAAAAACAACCAGGGCAACAAAAGGAAATAAATCAATATTAAAAAAAAGAAGAAGAAAAAAGACAAGCACAAAGGTTGTTTTAACTGAAAAGAGATGATGGTAATAAAGCAATCAGGGAAAAAAATAAAGCAATCAGGGGAGAAGAGAAACTCTCAGATACTGTCTGACAACACTGCGGTGTTGGGGTTTGGGGAGGGGGGTAGCATAGTGGTTCTGCACCTGCCTGAGTCTCCGAGGTCCTAAATTCACTCCCCAGCACTGCCATCAGCCAGAGCTGAGCAGGGTTCTGGTTAGGAGTAGACCAAGAGGGCCTTTATGTATATTTATTTTTATTTATTTATTTATTTGCCCTTTTGTTGCCCTTGTTTTTTATTGTTGTTGTAGTTATTGTTGTTGTTGATGATGTCATTGTTAGAACAGAGACAAATGGAGAGAGGAGAGGAAGACAGAGAGGGGGAGAGAAAGATAGACAGCTACAGACCTGCTTCACTGCCTGTGAAGTGACTCCCCTACAGATGGAGAGCCGGGGGCTCAAACCTGGATCCTTATGCTGGTCCTTGCACTTTGCGCCACCTGTGCTTAATCTGCTGTGCTACCGCCCGACTCCTCACAGGGGGCCTTTTGTTTTTTAAAAATTTTTTTTTATTATTATTTTTTTCCTCCTCCAGGGTTATTGCTGGGCTCGGTGCCTGCACCATGAATCCACCGCTCCTGGAGGCCATTTTTTTTTCCCCCCTTTTGTTGCCCTTGTTGTAGCTTTGTTGTGGTTATTATTATTGCCCTTGTTGACACAATTCGTTGTTGGATAGGACAGAGAGAAATGGAGAGAGGAGGGGAAGACAGAGAAGGGGAGAGAAAGACAGACACCTGCAGACCTGCTTCACCGCCTGTGAAGCGACTTCCCTGCAGGTGGGGAGCCGGGGGCTCGAACCGGGATCCTTACGCCGGTCCCTGCACTTTGCGCCACATGCGCTTAACCCACTGCGCCACCGCCCGACCCCCCACAGGAGGCCTTTTATCAAAACTAAGGAATCAGTGTGGTTCTAGTCCTTTCTTCTTGGCACCAGGAATTAGGAAGATAAAGAAAGTCATTTGTGGTAGTCAGGCGGTAGCACAGCGGGTTAAGCACAAGGACCAGCGTAAGGATCCCGGTTCGAGCCCCGGTTCGGATCCCGGTTCGAATCCCTGGTTCGAGCCGGCTCCCCACCTGCAGGGGAGTCGCTTCACAGGTGGTGAAGCAGGTCTGCAGGTGTCTTTCTCTCCCCCTCTGTTTTCCACTCCTCTCTCCATTTCTCTCTGTCCTATCTAACAACAACATCAATAACAACAACAATAATAACTACAACAACAATAAAAAAAAAACAAGGGCAACAAAAGGGAAAAATAAATTATTAAATATTAAAAAATGTCATTTTTTTGCATTACTCTTAGGCTACCAGCAGCCCCCAAGAATCCACAGTCTGTTAAGACACAGAAGTACAGGGACCAGGGGTAGGGTGGGGGGTGGGCGTGGGGGGTGGGGTCTTGCACACCTGGTAGAGTGCACATGTTGTCATGCACAAGGACTCGAGTTCAGGCCACCAGTCCCCACCTGCAGGGGGGGAAGCTTCATAAGTGGTGAAGCAGGGCTGCAGGTGTCTCTCCCTCTCTATCTCCCTCCCCCTTCTCAATTTCTCTCTAGCCTATCAAAGAAGAAAAAAAAAAAGTCAACAAACACAGAAAGAATTATCACAGGCCTCCCAGGAGATGGTGCAGTGGTCAGAGCATTGGACTCTCAAGCACGAGGTCCTGGGTTTGATCTCCGGATCACATGTGTCTGAGGGATGCTCTGGTTCCCTCCTCCTCTTCTTCCTCTTCAATTTCCTTTTCCTCCTCTTCTTCCTCCTCCTCCTCTACTTCTTTTTCTTCTCTCCCCCCCCCCCCATAACGACATAAGCCTTTAACAATTAGCACAGGGCCAACAGGTAGGGTGCCTGCTTTGCCATGCCTGTGGCTCAGTTTCCAGCCCTGGGACATCATGGGAGATGCTATAGTGCTAGGGAAGCTCTGGCACAGTGGTGTCTCTCCCTCTCTCCATCTCTCTGTCTCTCTCCTTCTCCCTCCGAATGAATGACTCAGAGTGATGAAATCACACAGGCAGAGGGGCTTGGAGGGAAAAGAGAAAAAAACAACTACAAAACCGTGACATGGGGGCCAGCAGTAGTGCAGCGGGTTAAGCGCACGTGGTGGGATGCATAAGGACCTGCGTAAGGATCCGGGATGGATCCCTCAGCTCCCCACCTGCAGGGGGGTCGCTTTACAGGTGTGAAGCAAGTCTTCAGGTGTCTATCTTTCTCTCCCCCTCTCTGTCTTTCCCTCCTCTCTCGATTTCTCTCTGTCCTATTGATGAAGCCCTACTCCAGAGGAAAGTCTGACTAGACAGACTAGTGGCGCTCAGTCTGGCTCATTTCAGAAAGGCTCAGGGTGCTGACTGCCATTGTTGGGAAAGGGAGGGAGACAGAGACGCCAACTAGAGCAGCTGCGGGTTCCCGTCTGTTGCAGCCCCAAGGGACGGGTGAATGGACACTGGTTCTTTCTGTGCTACTCCTGCAGCTCCCTGTGGACCTGTGATTCTTTACTTTATTAATTTTAAATAAAAAAAAAAAGAAATGTTTGAGAGAGAGTGAGAGGACATCATTCAGGCAACTGTGATGCTGACAACTGAACTCAGGACTTCATACCTGAGAGTCCCATGTCTTCTCCACTGTGCCACCTCCCAGGTTGCTCTGAATTTTTTTTTTGCCTCCAGGGTTATTGCTGGGGTTCAGTGCCTGCACTACGAATCCACTGCTCCTGGAGGCTATTTTTTTCCATTTTATTGGATAGGACAGAGAGAAATTGAGAAAGGAGGGGAAGATAGAGAGGGAGAGAGAAAGATAAGACATCTGCAGACCTGCTTCACCACCTGTGAATCGACACTCCCTTGCAGGTGGGGAGTCGGGGGCTCAAACCTAGATCCTTGCATACACTGGTCCTTGCGTTTTGTACTATGTGTACTTAACCTGGTGCACTGAAATCCTTTTAGCATAAACCACTCAACGGCACTGTAAACGAGCTGCCCTCCATACTATGATCTTAAACATCTGTTTGGAAAAATGTGTTTCATAAGCCAACCCCAGTGCTACAACTGATTCTTTTTCTTTTTTAAAGTTTTTATATATTTTGGATAGAAACAAGAGAGCAATGGAGAGGTCATGGGGAGACAGAGAGGAAGAGAGATAGAGAGACACCAGCAGTCCAGTTTCACCACTTGTAAAGCTGCCCCCTGCAGGTGGGAAGCAGGGACTTGAACCAGGGTCCTTACACATGGTAACATGTGTGCTCAACCAAGTGTGCCGCTGCCCAGCCCCTCTAAGTAGGACTTCTTTGTAAATATCTTGGTCTAAATAACAAGGGCAATAAAAGGGAAAAAATAGCCTCCAAGAGCAGTGGATTTGTAGTGCAGGCGCCAAGCCCCAGTGATAATCCTGGAGGCAAAAATTAAATAAATAAATAAATAAATAAATATCTCTGTCACTCTGTCTCTTGCCTGTTATTGAAGAGGAGGAGGAAGAAGAAAAAGGAGAAGAGGAGGAGGAGGAGGAGGAACAGCAATATCAAATTCTACCTCTATATCACCAAGTGTAGCCCTTTCTTAAGCTGAACTTTCCTCTCCAGATGCTGTAAGCAGAACCTCTGCCAACCAGAGAACTGAAAGAGTTCCTTTTAATAAGAAGCCTGAGCTGGGGGCAGGTGGTGGCGCACCTGGTTAAGCGCACATGTTAAATGTGCAAGGACCAGGTTCGAGCCCCTGTTCCCCACAGCAGGGAGAAAGCTTCATGATGGTGGTGAAGCAGGGCTTCAGGAGTCTCTCTGTCTCTCTCCCTCTCTATTTCCCCATCCCCTCTCAATTTCTCTCTGTTTCTATCCAATAATAAATAAAAAAATATATCTTAAAAAATACAATATATTGAGGCCTGGTGGTGGTGCACCTGGTTAAGTGTACATATTATAATGCACAAGGACCCAGGTTTGAGCCCCTGGTCCCCATCTGCAGGGGGAAAGCATCATGAGTAGTGAAGCAAGGCTGCAGGTGTCTCTCTGACTTTCCCTTTTTATCACCCCCTACCCTCTCAATTTCTGGCTGTTTCTATCCAATAAATAATAAAGATAATAAAAACAATTAAAAATGGAAGTCAGGTGGTGGTACAGTGGGTTAAGCGCACGTGGTGCAAAGCGCAAGGACCAGCGTAAGGATCCCAATTTGAGCCCCTGGCTCCCTACCTGCAGGGGAGTCGCTTCACAAGCGGTGAAGCAGGCCAGCAGGTGTCTTTCTCTCCCTCTCTCTGTCTACCCCTCCCTTCTCGACTTCTTTCTGTCCTAACTAACAACGACATCAATAACAACAATAATACCTACAACAACAATTAAAAAAGGGCAACAAAAAGGGAAAATAAATAAATAAAAATTTTTTAAAATTTAAAAAGAACAAATTATTTTAAAAAATTCATTGTGTGTGTGTGTGTGTGTGTGTGTGTGTGTGTGTGTATGGTGGCTCACCTGGTTGAATGCACATGCTATAATGTCTAAGGACCCAGGTTTGAGTCCCCAGTCCCCACCTACAGGGGAAAAGCTTTACCAGGGGTGAAGCAGGGCTGCAGGTGTCTCTTTGTCTGTCTCCCTCTCTATCACCCCCTTCCCTCTCAATTTCTGGCTGTCTATATCCAGTAAATAAGTAAAGATAATGAAAAAAAACTTTTTTAAAGAAGAAGCCAGAGCTGGGAATATCCCAGCTTGTCCACCTTGTGTGCTTAATTAAAACAGGGTGTTCCTGGGAGTCAGGCAGTAGAGCAGCGGGTTAAGCGCACGTGGCGCAAAGCACAAGGACCAGCATAAGAATCCTGGTTCGAGCCCCCAGCTCCCCACCTGCAGGGGAGTTGCTTCACAAGTGGTGAAGCAGGTCTGTAGATGTCTTTCTCTCCCCCTCTCTGTCTTTCCCTCCTCTCTCCATTTCTCTCGGTCCTATCCAACAATGACATCAATAACAACAACAATAATAACTACAACAATAAAACAACAAGGGCAACAAAAAGGGAATAAAAATAAATAAATATTAAAAAATTATTATAAAAACAGGGTGTTCCCGGGAAGATACCTCAGTAAAAACAAATTGCAAAGCAAACAAACAAAAAAACAGATCAGGTGCCTTGACCTAACCTTCCCTCGGTAAAACCATTTCTGTGATTTTGTCACTCAAGGAAGAGGTTTGGTTTCCTGAACAGAGAACAAATAGCATGTGAAAAGAGGGACACGAGGGGTTTGGGTAGTCGTGCAGCGGGTTAAGCGCACATGGAGCAAAGCACAAGGACCGGAGTAAGGATCCCGGTTTGAGCCCCCAGCTCCCGACCTGCAGGGGAGTTGAGTCACAAGCGGTGAAGCAGGTCTGCAGGTGTCTATCTTTCTCTCCCCCTCTCTGTCTTCCCCTCCTCTCTCGACTTCTCCCTGTCCTACCCAACAACAATAACAGCAATGACAACAACAATAATAACAGGAACAAGGGTAACATCAAGGACAACAAAATGGGAAAAAATGGCCTCCAGGAGGAGTGGATTCATAGTGCAGGCAGCGAGCCCCAGCAATAACCCTGGAGGTAAAATAAATAAATAAATAAGAGGGAAATGGATGAAAAAGCAGAAATCAGGCAAGACAAGGAAAATAATTTCTTTCTTTTCTTCTTCTTCTTTTTCTTCTTTTTTTTTTAGGATGATAATTCCATTGCAAGTAGTGAGAACAAAGTCACAGTCTGGGGAGACAGTATAGTTAGTGGTGATGCAAAGAGCCTTCTGCGTCTGAGGCTCCAAGGTCCCAGGTTCAATCCTTAGCACCACCATCAGCCAGAGCTAAGCAGGGCTCTGGTCTGTCTGTTTCTCTCTTTCTCTCTCTCATTAAAAATAAAACAAATAAAATACAGTTTAAAATACTAGGGGGCTGGAGAGACAGCATAATGGTTAAGCAAAAAGGCTTTCATGTCTGAGACACAAGGTCCCAGGTTCAATCCCCAGCACTACCATCAGCCAGAGCTGAGCAGGGCTCTGGGGGAAAAAAAAAAGTGCAGGTAGGAAGTACTTTTACTCCCTGAAGTAAACACAAATAAATGGCCCATTCTTTACATCTTAAATGAAGTATATTAAGGGCAGGACAATGGTCCACTTAGTTGAGCGCACATGTCACAATGCACAAAGACCTGGATTCAAGTCCCCGCTCCCCACCTGAAGGGGGGAAGCTTCACAAGTGGTAAAGCAGCTCCACAGGTGTCTCTCTCTCCCTCTCTGACGCTCCCTCCCCTCTCAATTTCTCTCTGTCTTATCAAGTAAAATAGAAAGAAAAAAATTTTAATGGGGGTGGGTGGGTGGCAGTGCAGCAGGTTAAGCGCAGGTGGTGCAAAGCGCAAGGACCAGTGTAAGGATTCCGGTTCCAGTCCCCGGCTCCCCACCTGCAGGGGAGTTGATTCACAGGTGGTGAAGCAGGTCTGCAAGTGTCTTTCTTTATCTCCCCCTCTATCTTCCCCTCCTCTCTTGATTTCTCTTTGTCCTATCCAACAACAGCAGCAGCAATAATAACAACAATAAACAACAAGGCCAACAAAAGGGAAAAAATAGCCTCTAGGAGCAGTGGATTTGTAGTGCAGGCACCGAGCCCCAGTGATAACCCTGGAAACAAATAAATAAATAATTTTAATAGAAAAAAAAGGCTGCTGGGAGTAGTAGTAAATTCCTGGTGCTGGTACTGAGCCCCAGTGATAACCCTGGGGGCAGAAACAAACAAACAAAAAGCTTATGTGCATATATTTGAGGATTTGAGCCAAATGACTTCTTTTTTTTTTTTTTTTTTACCAGAGCACTATTCAGCTCTGGCGGATGGTGGTGCTGGGATTGAACCTGGGACTTTGGAGCCTCGGGCATGAGAGTCTCTATGCATAACCATTATGCTATCTCCTCTCTAGTGACAGTTTGTTAGAGCTGAAGCAAGTGGAAATGGGGTTCTTACTTTATATCTTCTTTTCTTTCTTTCTTTCTTTTTTTTTTTAAAAGCAAGATTTGTTCACTTCTTTCTTTTTTAAAGATTTTATTTATTTATGAGGAAGATAGGAGGAGAGAGAAAGAACCAGACGTCTCTCTGGCACTTGTGCTGCCAGGGATCAAACTCAGAATCTCATGCTTGAGAGTTTAAAGCTTTACCACTGCGTCACCTCCTGGACCATTGTATCTTATTTTCAATTTTTTTTTGTTAAACATTTTTTACATTTATTTATTTATTTTCCCTTTTGTTCTCCTTGTTTTTTTTTTATTGTTGTAGTTATTGTTGTTGTTGATGATGTCATCGGTGTTAGTTGTTGGATAGGACAGAGAGAAATGGAGAGAGGAGGGGAAGACAGAGAGGGGGAAAGAAAGACACCTGCAGACCTGCTTCACCGCCTGTGAAGTGACTCCCCTGAAGGTGGGGAGCCAGGGGCTCGAACCAGGATCCTCAAGCCGGTCCTTATGCTTTGCGCCACCTGCGCTTAACCCACTGAGCTACCACCCAACTCCCATAATTAGAATTATTATTATTTTTTTTGCCCCCCGGGTTATTGCCGGGGCTCGGTGCCTGCACCACAAATCCAGGGCTCCTGGAGACCATTTCTTCCCCTTTTGTTGCCCTTGTTCCATCACTGTTGTGGTTATTATTGTTATAGTTGTTGCTGTTGCTGGATAGTACAGAGAGAAATGGAGAGAGGAGGGGAAGACAGAGGGGGAGAGAAAGATAGACACCTGCAGACCTGCTTCACTGCCTATGAAGTGACTCTGCTGCAGGTGGGGAGCCGGGGGCTCGAACCAGGATCCTTACACAATTTGAATTATTTTTAAAGGTTTGTTTGTAAGAGTGAGTGAGAGAGAGAGAGAGGGAAGGAGAGAGAGCCAGGGCATTACTCTGGCACATGTGATGCCAGAGATCAGACTCAGGACCTCATGCTTGAGAGTCCAAGGCTGTATCCACTGTGCCCCTCCTGGGCTCCAGCATAAGAAGCCAGAAGCTGAGAGCTGGTGTTACCTTGCAGGGAGCTCTGGTAGTAACTGGGATCTTCCAACTCCTTCTTGACTGTCACAGCTGCTGTGCTTGGTAACCCACCTTTGAACCAACAGAAACCACACAGTCAGAAGCTGACCCAACTCCAGCAATGGAATAATCTGATTGCTCAGCGTGACTTCAGGGCTCTGCTGTGACCTTCACAGCCCTGTTACAGTCAGCAGGGGACCTGCAGCCCACTCTGAACTGAGGGCTTACAGGGATGCAAACACGATGATGTGGGGCCGGGCGATGGTGTATCTGCTAGAATACACACATTGCAATGGGAACGGCCCAGGTTCAAGTCTCTGTCCCCAGCTGCAGGGGGGAAGCTTCACAAGTGGTGAAGCAGGACAGCAGATGTCTCTTCCTTTTTATCTCACCTTTCTCTCTCCATTTCTCTCTGTCTCTATCCAAAATAAATAAATATTAAAAACATATGTATATAAAGTGATAAAATAATATAAAAAGGAGAGAAGGAAGGAAAGGACAAATGAAAGAACAGAGAGAGAAAGGAAGGAGAAGAGGGGAGTAGAAAGAGGAATAGTTCACAGTTGGGGAAAATGTTCTTTCAAAACAGTTGACTCCTGAAGGCTGAGGAGACAGCATAGTGGAAGAGTTTTGTGCCTGAGGTTCTGAGGATCAAGGTTCAATTCTCAGTACTGAGCAGTGCTCTCGTTGAAAGATAAGTCAAAATAAAATTAATAATAAGGGGCCAGGCAGTAGTGCACCTGGTTAAGCACTCACATTACAGTGCACAAGGACCCAGGTTCAAGCCCCTGGTCCCCACCTGCAGGGGGAAAACTTCACAAGTGCTGCAGCAGGGCTGCAGGTGTCTCTCTGTCTCTCTCCCTATCTCCCCATCTCAATTTCTCTCTCTATCCAGTAATAAATAAATAAATATTTTAAAAAAGGTATAATAGGGCAGAGGGCAGATAGCATAATGATTATGCAAACAGACTCTCATGCCTGAGGCTCCGAAGTCTCAGGTTCAATCCCCTGCACCACCATAAGCCAGAGCTGAACAATGCTCTGGTAAGGTATATATATATATATAAAATAATAGACAGTTGACTTAAAATCTGCATTTACATACTTCTCTTCTTTCCTTCAGGGTTATTGCTGGGCTCAGTGCCAGCACTAGGAATCCACTGCTCCTGGCGGCCATTTTTTCCTTTTGGATAGGACAGAGAGAAATTGAGAAGGAAGAGGATGTTAAAGAGAGAAAGAGAGAGGGCCAGGTGGTGGCACATTCAGTTAAGCGCACGTAGTACTAAGCGCAAGGGCCTGTGCAAAGATCTGTAGACCTGCAGGGGGGACGATTCACAAGCGGTGAAGCAGGTCTACAGGTGTCTCTCTTTCTCTCTCCCTCTTTATCTTCCCTCCTCTCTCCATTTCACTGTCCTATCCAATAAAATGGAAAAAATGGCTGTCAGGAACAGTGGATTACTAGTGCCAGCACTGAGCCCCAGCAATAACCCTGGAAAGGAGAGAGGGAGAGAGAGGGAGAGAGAGGGAGGGGGAGAAAGACCTGCAGCACTACTTTACTGCTCTGAAAGCATCCCACCTGCACGTGGGAATAGGGGGCTTAAACCCAGGTCCTTGTGGACTGTAATGTGTGCGCTCTACTGGGTACACCACTGCCCGACCCCTTCTTGTGTTAATAAATAAATGAAAATACACGACGAGAAAGAGATAGGGGGCAGCAGCACAGTGGGCTTAGCGCACATGGCGCAAATCTCAAGGACGGGCGTAAGGATCCCAGTTTGAGCCCCTGGCTCCCCGCCTGCAGGAGAGTCACTTCACAGGCGGTGAAGCAGGTCTGCAGGTGTCTATCTTTCTCTCCCCGTCTCTGTCTTCCCCTCCTCTCTCCATTTCCCTCTGTCCTATTCAACAACAACATTAATGACAATAATAATGACAATAACAAGGGCAACAAAATGGAGAAAATGGCCTCCAGGAGCAGGGGCTGAGCCCCAGTGATAACTCTGAGGCGAGAGAGAGAGAGAGAGAGAGAGGTAGAGAGAGATGGAGGGAGAAAATAAGTATTGTATTAGCTCCAGGGTTTCTTTTTTATTGGTTTTTTTTATTATCTTTATTTATTTATTGGATAGAGACAGTCAGAATTTGAGAGGAAGAGGAAGACAGAGAGGGAACGAGACAGAAAGACACCTGCAGCCCTGCTTCACCACTCGCAAAGCTTTCCCCCGGCAGGTAGGGACTGGGGGCTCGAACCTGGGTCCTTGCGCATTGCAATATGTGCACTCAACCAGGTGTGCCACCACCCAGCCCTCTGCTCCAGGGTTTCTGTAGATGAAGTTTCTCAAGCTGGAAAAATTTCCCTCCCATCATAGCTTACATGGAGTCCCGTTAATTGATTCCCCCCCCAATAAAACCAACCAGTGGAGCACAATGACAACCTGTACATACCGGCATCTTCCAGGGGTTCAGCCTTCACAGTGCTGGGGTTCCCGCTGGAAGGAGAAGGAACCCCGTCATGACGTGCAGGGTGAAAGGTGATCACAGGTACTGGGTCAGTGGTCCCCAGATCTCTGAGCCCCCAGGTCCAACCCAGCAGACTGGACGCCCTGGTGCCCTTCAACTTCCTCAAGACCCTGGTCAAGTGGGGGGGGGTGACTGGCAGTGGCACACCTGGTTAAGTGCACTCGTTACCCTGCATCAGGACCCGGGTTCAAGCCCCTACTTCCCACTTGCAGGGGGGAAACTTCAGGAGCAATGAAGCAAGTATTGCAGGTGTCTTTCTCTCTCCCTCTGTATCTCCCCATCCTCCTCCTCAAATTCTCTCTGTGCTTCTTCTTCTAGCGTTTGCCCTTCTTCCGTAGCCAGTCAACAGCGTCAGGTTGAGCCTGATGTCAAGTTTCAAGACCTCCTTTGAATCTGGAGAGGTGGCAGTCGTTGACTATGTGGGTCATAGTCTGTCTGTAGCCGCAGGGACAGTTCGGGTCGTCTCTGGCTCCCCAGCGATGGAACATAGCGGCGCATGGCTTATTCGATAGCGATTGAGGAGGGTCCAATCATAACGTGCTAGGTCAAAGCCGGGTTGACGCTTGCAGGGGTCTGTGATGAGGTGTTTGTTCTTTACCTCAGCTGACTGCCAGCTCTGTTTCCAAGAGACTGGAACAGAGAAGTTCAGTGTAGGCGTAGGGGACCAGATTGGGTGACGAGACGTCCAGCGTTGGACAGGGTGGGCGAAGATATCCGCGTATATTGGCAGGTCCGGTCGAGCGTAGACGTGGGAAATGAACTTAGATGATGCCGCATCCCGACGAATATCTGGCGGGGCGATGTTGCTGAGAACTGGCAGCCATGGAACCGGGGTGGAACGGATGGTTCCAGAAATTATCCTCAAGGAGGAATATAATTTGGAATTGACCAAGTGGACATGGGGGCTACGGAACCACACTGGGGCACAGTATTCTGCAGTGGAATAGCATAATGCCAGACATGATGATCGTAGTGTGGAAGCGCTCGCGCCCCATGAGGAGCTGGCCAGTCTTGCAATGATGTGATTCCTCGCGCCCACCTTTGCTGCAGTTTTTATGAGATGTTCGTGAAATGACAGAGTGCGATCGAGAGTAACGCCAAGATAGACTGGCTGGGCTTCATGCCGGATTCTCGTATCGCCAAGCTGCACATTAAGCTCACGCGAGGCCGAGGCATGGTGTAGATGGAAAACAGATGATACCGTTTTTGCAGTGCTAGGGATTAGTCGCCATTTTTTACAGTAATCAGATATCAGAGACATGTCTTTCGTGAGTGTTTCCTCAAGGATGTCAAACTTGGATGCTTGAGTTGCACAGCAGATGTCATCGGCGTAGATGAACTTCCTTGAAGAAGTTTCTGGGAGGTCATTGATGTAAATATTAAATAGCGTAGGAACCAGAACAGAGCCCTGGGGGAGGCCACTTGAGACAAGTCTCTATCTGCTAGACTTGTCACCCAGATGCACCCGGAATCTTCTGTTTTGGAGAAGAAACGATATAGTGTTGGCCACCCATGGAGGCAGGCATCTTGAGATCTTGACTAGGAGACCACGGTGCCAGACCGTGTCATAGGCTGCTGTGAGATCAACAAAGACAGCACCCGTCTTTAAATTCTTCTGGAATCCATTTTCAATGTAAGTTGAGAGGGCCAGGGCTTGTTCGCAGGTAGATCTTCCTGGGCGGAAACCAGCTTGGGCGGGTGATAGGAATTTCTCTGTAAGAGGAGAAATACGTGACAGAAGCAGCCTCTCAAGGAGTTTGTAACACACGGAGAGGAGAGAAATTGGTCTATAGCTGGCAGCCAGTGTTGGGTCTTTCTTTGGTTTCAAAACTGCTATTATCTTCGCACGACACCAAATTTTGGGCATAGATTCAGATTCCAAGATGTGGGACAGGAATGAAGTGAGCCACTTCTTTGCTGCGGGGCCCAAGTTAAGAATGAGTTCTGGGGTGACGTTATCATAGCCAGCAGCCGTTCCCGTTTTGGAGATGGACAAGATAACCGGAAGTGGGATGACCACTCATGGGAAATTTCTCTTTTGTCTTTTCTCTGTGCTATCAGAAGGAAAAGAAAGGAAAATGGCTGCCGGAGTGGTGGATTCATTGCGCAGGCACTGAGTCCCAGCAATAACACTGGTGGCAATTAAAAAAAAAAAGGATAAATAAAAAATAATCAAGGTGCTGTGGTCCAGGAGGGAGCACAGATGCTAAAGGGCTCCATAGGTATGAGGTCCTGAGTTCAAATCCCCAGCATGTAGTGTGCCAGAGTAATACTCTGGTTCCCTCTTCTGTCCCTGTCATATTACACACACACACACACACACACACACACACACACACACACACACTTTTTTTAATTAAGGGAGGTCTGGGGAGACTCTGAGGATCCAGGATCAATCCCCAGCACCACCATCAGCCAGAGCTCAGAAGGGCTCTGTTCTCTTTCTTTTTAATTAAAAAATAAATAAAATGATATAAAAGTTTAAAAGTGCTAAGCTTTTTTTAAAATTAAGGGTATCAACCTATATTTGGTCTTACAATCCCAAAGATACCATTGAATAAAGAAAAGTATATCAAAGGGGGCTGGGTGGTGGTGCACTTGGTTAAGCACACTTAGTACTAAGTGCAAGGATTTGGGTTCGAACCCCAGCTCCCTACTGCAGGGAGAACGCTTTACAAGTGGTAAAGCAGGTCTTCAGGTATCTATCTATCTCTCTCCTTCTCTGTTTCCCCTCCTCTCTTAAATTCTCTCTGGTCTGTCCAAT
The DNA here is from genome assembly GCF_950295315.1 of Erinaceus europaeus. Taxonomy (NCBI): domain Eukaryota; kingdom Metazoa; phylum Chordata; class Mammalia; order Eulipotyphla; family Erinaceidae; genus Erinaceus; species Erinaceus europaeus. The sequence continues at coordinate 29,125,757 of NC_080176.1, forward strand.
AAAATTTAAAAAAAAAAATGCCCACCAGAAGCAGTGAATTTGTAGTGTCAGCACCGATCCCCAGCAATAACCCTGGAGGCAAAAAAGGAAGAAGAAGAAGGAGAGGGAGAGGGGGAGGGGGAGGGGGAGGGGGAGGGAGAGGGGAGGGAGAGGGGGAGGGGAGGGGGAGGGGGAGGGAGAGGGGAGGGAGAGGGGGAGGGAGAGGGAGAGGGAGAGGGGGAGGGGGAGGGAGAGGGAGAGGGGAGGGAGAGGGGGGGAGGGGGAGGGAGAGGGAGAGGAGAGGGAGAGGGGAGGGAGAGGGAGAGGGAGAGGGAGAGGGGAGGGAGAGGGAGAGGGGAGGGAGAGGGGGGGAGGGGGAGGGGGAGGGAGAGGGGAGGGGGAGGGGGAGGGGGAGGGGGGAGGGGAGGGGGAGGGAGAGGGGAGGGAGAGGGGGAGGGGGAGGGGGATGGGGAGGGGAGGGGGAGGGAGAGGGGAGGGAGAGGGGGAGGGGGAGGGGGATGGGGAGGGGAGGGGGAGGGGGAGAGGGAGAGGGGAGGGGGAGGGAGAGGGAGGAGGAGGGGGAGGAGGAAACAAAGTGCAGCAAACTGACATATTCTAGCACTGGCTAGGAAGGGGGCTAGGGAGACAGCATAATGGTTCTGCAACTCATGCCTGACGCTCTTATGTCCCAGGTTTGATCTGCAGCAGCACCACAAGCCAGAGCTGAGCAGGGCTGTTGCCCTCCTTCTCTCTCTGAATCACTGTCATTAAAATAAATAAAGAAGGGGCCAGGTGGTAGCACAGCAGGTTAAGTGCACATGGCGTGAAGTGCAAGGACCAGCAGAAGGATCCCAGTTCGAGCTACCAGCTCTCCACCTGCAAGGGGGTCACTTTACAAGTGGTGAAGCAGGTCTGCAGGTGTCTTTCTCTCACCCTCTCTATCTTGCCCTCCCCTCTCGATTTCTCTCTGTCCTATCCAATGACAACAATAACAAGGGCGACAAAAATGGAAAAAAATGGCCTCCAGGAGCCGTGGATTCGTGGTGTAGGAACTGAGCCCCAGCGATAACCCTCGAAGCAAAAAAGAAAATAAATTTAAAAAAGAAAGAAGGGGGGGTTGGGCAGTAGTGCAGCAGGTTAAGCGCACGTGGCTCAAAGCACAAGGACCTGCGTAAGGATCCCAGTTCAAGGCTCAGCTCCCCACCTGCAAGGGAGTCGCTTCACAAGCGGTGAAGCAGGTCTGTAGGTGTCTGTCTTTCTCTTCCCCTCTGTCTTTCCCTCCTCTCTCTGTTCCTCTCTGTCTTATCCAACAACGAACGACATCATCAACAACAATAATAACCATAACAAGGCTACAACAACAAGGGCAACAAAAGGGGAAAAAAATGGCCTCCAGGAGCAGTGGATTCATGGTGCAGGCACCGAGCCCCAGCAATAACCCTGGAGGCAAAAAAAAATAGAAAGAAAGAAAGAAAGGAAGAAAGAAAGAAAGAGATAAAGAAAGAAAGGAGGGGGCCAGGCGGTAGCGCAGAGGGTTAAGCATACATGATGCAAAGTGCAAGGACCCCTTCAAGGATTCCAGTTCGAGCGGGAGGTGGGGGGGTTGGGGGGGTCGCTTCACAAGTGGTGAAGCAGGTTTGCAGGTGTCTTTCTCTCCCCCTCCGTCTTCCCCTCCTCTCTCAATCTCTCTCTGTCCTATCCAACAACAGTGACAGCAATGACAACAATAATAATAACAGCAACTATAAACAACAAAGACAACAAAAAGGAAAAAAAAATAGCCGCCAGAAGCAGTGGATTCGTAGTGCAGGCACCAAGATCCAGCGATAACCCTGGAGGCAAAAAGAAAAAAAGGAAGGAAGAAAGAGGGAGGGAGGGAGAGAGAGAAGGAAGAAGGGAGGGAGGAAGGAAGGAAGGAAGGAAGGAAGGAAGGAAGGAAGGAAGGAAGGAAATATTACATGGTCCGGGAGGTGGATAAAGCAATGGGCTCTCAAGCATGAGGTCCTGAATTCAATCCCTGGCAGCACATGTACCAGAGTGGTCTAGTTCTCTCTCTCTCTCTCTTCTCCTATCTTTCTCATTAATAAATAAACAAAATCAGGTGCCAGGTGGTGGCACACCTGGTTGATTTCACATGTTACAATAAATAAACAAAATCTTAAAACAATTACAAATAAATACTATAAATTTGAGGAGGAAGCTGTTCCTTGGGGTGACAACCGCACTTGGAATGAACTGTGGGCCTCTTTCTCCATCCCATGTGCCTTACCTTTCTCTGGCTGATGTCACTGTCATTGGCCCAGGGTCACCTGTGCAGGAGCAAACAGACACACACAGTTGTCTCCCCACACCATTCTCAGCGGGGAGACAATCTTGAGAGGCTGCCCAGGAGGTGGTGCAGGGGAGGCTGCCTGGGAGGTGGTGCAGGGGATAAACCATTAGACTCACACAGCAGAGTCCCAAGCTCGATCCCTGGCATTGCATGTGCCAGAGAGATGCTTTGATTCTTTTGTTGCCCTTGTTGTAGATGCTCTGATTCTGTCTGCTCTGATTCTGTCTGTCTCTCCTGCTCTTTCTTTCTTTCTTTCTTTCTTTCTTTCTTTCTTTCTTTCTCTATCATAAATAAATACATTTATATTTTTTAATGTAAAAAAGACCGCACAGGGAAACAGCATAGGGGTTCTGCAAAAGACTCTCCATTCTGAGCTCAGCCAGAGCTGAACAGAGGGTCTCACTCTCGTTTTTCTCTCTCTTTCATTAAAATACAATTTTAAAAATGTTTTCCCAGAGCACTGCTTAGCTCTGACTTATGGTGGTGTGGGGGATTGTACCTGGGACTTCAGAGCCTCGGCATGAGAGTCTCTTTTCATAACCATTATGTTACCTACTCCTGCCGAAAAATAAAATATTTTAACAAGAAGAAATGTATTTTGGGGGGAGTCAGGTCATGGAGCACTCAGTTAAATGCACAAAGAGCAAGGATCCTGGGTTTGAGGCCCCAGCTCCCCACCTGCAGGAGGGTCACTTCACAAGTGGTGAAGCAGTTCTGCAGGTGTCTGTCTGTCTCTCTCCCTCTGCCTCCCTCTCTTCTCTCAATTTCTCTCTGTCCTATCCAATAAAATGGAAAAAACTGTCTGCCAGGAGCAGTGGATTGGTAGTGCTGGCACCAAGCCCCAGCAATAATCATGGAGGCAAAAAAAAAAAAAAAAGTATTATTGGGATGCATAGTGGAGCACCTGGCTAAGCGCACACATTACCATGAGCAAGGACCTGGGTTCAAACACTCCTCCCATTTGCAGGTGGTAAGCCTCACAAGTAGTGAAGCAAGACTACAGGTCTGTCTGTCTGTCTGTCTGTCTGTCTGTCTGTCTATCTATCTATCTATCTATCTCTATCTCCTCCTCCCCTCTCAATTTCTGTCTGTCCTATCCAATAAAGAAGGAAGAAATGGCCACTGGGGGTGGTGGATTTGTCATGCAGGCACCAATCCCCAGTAATTAAAAAAAAATAAGACTCAGGAGTCAGATGGTAGCGCAGTGGTTAAGCGCACGTGGCGCAAAGCACAAGGACCAGCATAAGGATCCCGGTTCAAGCCCGTGGCTCCCCACCTGCAGGGGAGTCGCTTCACTGGCGCTGAAGCAGGTCTGCAGGTGTCTATCTCTCTTTCCCCCTCTCTGTCTTCCTCTCTTCTCTCCATTTCTCTCTGTCCTATCCAACAATGATATCAATAACAACAACAATAATAACCACAACAATAAAACAAGGGCAACAAAAGGGAATAAATAAATATTAAAAGAAAAAAGTGAAAAAAGAAAGGGTAAGAGGAAAAGAAATGTATTTTTGAAAAATAATTGTAAAAGTAATAAACATAAATAAACTTTAGAAGGTGCCAAGCTTACATCTTTAGTTGATTAAGGAAAGAGGAGCCAGAGAGAGAGCTCATTGGGTAGAGTGTAGCCATTCTTGAGGCCCAAACCCTGGCACCACATGGGAGGTGTTACAGCACCAGGGGAAGCTCCAGTGCTTCCATCTTCATCTCTATCTAAATGAAAAAGTTGGAAAAGCAAAAAGGAAGAACAGGGAAGCAGAGCTAGCTGAGCAGCCCAGGGCCACCACCAAGGATGAGACACTGTCACTTACCTGGCTGACCCAGGGGACCCAGGAAAGGCCTGTAAGAGAACCAAGATGTTAGCTCAGGAGGACATGCATGAAAGAGACACCCACAGGATGTCTTAGGGCAGAAGGGGAAAAAAGCAGGATGGTTCTGCAGAAGACTTTCTTGCCTAAGGCTCTAAGGTCCCAGGTTCAGTCCTCAGCACCATCATCAGCCAGAGCTGAGCAAGGCTCTAAGGAAAATTAATAATAAAGGGTCAGGTAGTAGTGCATCTGGCTAAGCACACACATTATACTGTGCAAGGACCTGGGTTCAAGTCCCCATTCCCTACCTGCAGGGAGAAAGCTTCATGAGCTTCATGAAAAGCAGGGATGCAGGTGTCTCCCTTTCTCCCTCTCTATCGCCCCCTCCCCTCTTGATTTCTGTCTCTATCCAAATGAATCAGTAAATAATTTTTTTTAAATAAAATGAAAAAGGAGTTGAGCGATAGCGCAGCAGGTTAAGCGCAGGTGGTGCAAAGCACAAGGACCGGCATAAGGATCCCAGTTCGAGCCCCCAGCTCCCCACCTGCAGGGGAGTCGCTTCACAGGAGTCCCTTCACAATCTCCTCATTTCCTCTCAATTTCTCTCTGTATATATCCAATCAATGAAAATAAGTAAATAAAATATTAAAAACAAACAAACAAAAAACAAAAACACAACCAAGCTGTTGCTCTCTCCCCAGATAGACTTGGAGAGGGGGTGGTCACTCACCTATTTATGATGAAGGACATTCCTGCTTTGTTCTCCCAAATCCACTGCAGGGTCACAAGGTCATAATTCTCGGGGTTCTGGGGGGCTACACCTTCGGGAAGGCCCCGCACACTCACAGCCTCAGGGTCTCTCAGCATCTGCCCGTAGGGGACAGGGACCCTCACCTGTGTCCCCAAGGCTTTACCTGGAGAGGAGGTGGGTTTCACTCTGGGATCTGCATGCAAAGGCCCTCCCAGCAGTTTGCTGGCATAGCTAAACCTCTTTTTAATTTTTTTTCTTATCTTTATTGTATTTATTGGATAGAAATAGCCAGAAATCAAGAGGGAAGGGGGTGGTAGAGAGGGAGAGAGACAGAGAGACACCTGCAACACTACTTCACCACTTGCAAAGTTTTCCTCCTGCAGCTAGGGACTGGGGGCTCGAAGCTGAGTCCTGGCACAGCGAGGACAGAGTCAGACTCACAAGTGTGATGCCCTGAGTCCCACTGAAGGCATCATGCAAGCCAGTGTGATGCTATCGTTCTCTCTCTTTTTCTTTTTTCTTTGTAAGTTTTATTAGAATCGAGATAAACTGAGGGGGGGATAGAGAGGGAGAGAAAAAGATAGACACTTACAGCCCTTCTTCACCTCTCAAGAAGCATCTCCCCTGCAAGTGGGGAGCAGGGACTTGAACCTGGGTCCCTGTGCTTGGTAATATGTGTATTTAACTGGGTGCGTCATCAACTAGCCCCATTATGGCTCTTTCTCAACCTCTCTCTCTTTCCATGTTAATAAAAAATACTTTTGGGAGTTGGGTGGCAGTACAGCGGGTTAAGTGCAGGTGGCATGAAGCACAAAGACCGGCGTTATGATCCTGGTTCGAGCCCCCGGCTCCCCACCTGCAGGGGAGTCGCTTCACAGGCGGTGAAGCAGGTTTGCAGGTATCTATCTTTCTCTCCCTCCTCTCTCCATTTCTCTCTGTCCTATCCAACAACAACAACATCAATAACAACAACAATAATAACTACAACAATAAAACAACAAAAAGGAATAAATAAATACTAAAAAAAAACTTTTAAGAGTGGGGGGGTCCTATAAAAAGACTCCTGCCTGAGGCTCTGAGGTCCCAGGTTCAATACCCAGCACCACCATCAGCTGTAGCTGAGCAGGGATCTGGTTAGGAAAAAAAAAATAATAAAACAAAAACAATGAAATGAAACAAGCATAAAATGATCTGGGAAGTGGTCCAGTGAATAAGGCATTTCGACTGTCAAGTATTCCATTCCTGGAGGCACACATGCCAGAGTGATGCAGTCTATCCCCCCACACACACACACACTTTTTGTTGTTGTTGTTGTTGAATAATACATTTTATCTTTTTTTTTACTTTTTTTAATATTATTTATTTATTCCTTTTTGTTGCCCTTATTTTATTGTTGTAGTATTATTGTTGTTATTGATGTCACCTTGTTGGATAGGACAGAGAGAAATGGAGAGAGGAGAAGAAGACAGAGAGGGGGAGAGAAAGACAGACACCTGCAGACCTGCTTCACCGCCTGTGAAACGACTCCCCTGCAGGTGGGGAGCTGGGGGCTTGAACCAGGATCCTTACGCTGGTCCTTGCGCTTTGCACTACCTGTGCTTAACCTGCTGCACTACTGCCCGACTACCTGAATAATATATCTTTAAAATGCCTATCACTTAGGCCAAGTGGTGGCATACCTGATTGAGTGCACATGTTATAATGTGCAAGGATGCAGGTTTAAACCCCCAATCCCCACCTGCAGGGAGGAAGCTTCATGAGTGGTGAAGCAGGGCTGCAGGTGTCTCTGTCTCTCTCCTTCTCTATCTCCCCCTTCTCTCTTGATTTCTGGCTGTCTCTATCCAATAAATAAATAAATAAATTTTAAAAATGCATATTGCAGCTTAGATGGAAAGGCCACTGCCTCTCTCTCTCTATCTGAGAAGTTAATCTGGAGTGGGGAAAATCTGCAGGTGTCTTTCTTTCCCCCTCTCTGTCTTCCCCTCCTCTCTCGATTTCTCTCTGTTGTATCCAAGAAGAACAGCAGTGGCAACAATAATAACAGTAACAACAAGGTCAACAAAATTGGAAAAATGGCCTCCAGGAGCAGTGAATTCGCAGGCACTGAGCCCCAGTGATGACCTGGAGGCAAAAAAAAAAAGGAGTTGGGCGGTAGTGCAGTGGGTTAAGCACACGTGGCACAAAGCGCAAGGGTCAGCCATAAGGATCCCAGTTTGAGCTCCTGGCTTCCCAGCTGCAGGGGAAGTCACTTCACAGGCAGTGAAGCAGGTCTGCAGGTGTCTGTCTTTCTCTCTCCCTCCGTCTTCCCCTCCTCTCTCAATTCTCTCTGCCCTATCTAATAGCGACGACAGCAATAACAACAATGATAATAACTACAATAAACAACAAGGGCAACAAAAAGGGAAAAATAGCCTCCAGGAGCAGTGGATTCATAGTGCAGGCACTGAGCCCCAGTGATAACCCTGGAGGCAACAGAGAGAGACACAGAGAGAGAGAGAGAGAGAGAGAGAGAGAGAGAGGAGAGAGAGTGGAGGAAAGATATATGCAGTACTTGCTTCACCTTTCATGAATCTTCCTTTCCTGAAAGTGGGGAGCAGGGGCTCAAACCTGGGTCCTTGCATACAGTACTGTGTACACTCAGTCAAGTGCACTGCTGCTTGGCCCATGTTTTAATTTTTTTTGAAAGGCTTACTTTTATTTTTTGCAGGGGGAGCTAGCTATTTTTCCAGCTTTTTTTTCTTAGATTTACTTGAATCTAATTTTTTTTTAAAGATTGTATTTATTTATTCATGAGAAATAATAGGAGGAGAGAGAGAAAGAACCAGACATCATTCTGGTACATGTGCTGTCAGGGATTGAACTTGGGACCTCATGCTTGATAGTCCAATACATTATCCACTGTGCCATCTCCTGGACCACTCTAATTTTTTTTTTTTAATATTTACCTTAGATTTACCATGGCACATGCAATTCCGGGGATGGGACTCAGGACCTCATGCTGGAGAGTCCAAGGCTATATCCACCGCACCCCCTCCTGGGACACTACTGATAGATTCTTCTTCTTCTTATTATTATTATATTTTCATTTATTTATTTTTGGATAGAGATGGGGAGAAATCAAGAGGGGAGTGGGAGATAGAGAGGGAAAGAGACAAAGAGACACCTGGAGCCCTGCTTCACCACTTGTGATGCTGCCCTCCTACAGATGGGGACAAAGGACTTGAACCTGGGTCCTTGCACACTGTAATGTGTACACTTAGCCCAGTGCACCACCACCTGGCCTCTTGACAAATCCTTTATGGCCTGAGCTTCAGGAAGGGAACCCATCCTCCAGGAGGGCTGCCTGCATCCAGAGACGTGGTGCTGTGGGGGGCTTTACCATAGCAGTAGCGGAAGTGGTCGTCCACTGCCCTGCTAAGCTCTTCTCTCTCTCCTGCTCTCGTCTGCACTCTGGTCGCAGGGCAGGGGGGTTCCACCTCTGACACCCCTTCCCCGGCACCTGTAAATGAACGGTTGGCACAGCGTCAGCATCCTACTTAGCACCGGACACTTTCTGAAAATCCACAGTGCCAGCCTGGAGAAATAACAGAGACTGAGGGTGAACAGACAACCAGAGCTAATCAACCAGAACATGGTCTTTGCAGCGGCACACAGCTTGACACTCAGTTGGGAGGTGACTCTAGGGATAAAGGGGACAGGGGTTCGGTCCTGAGACCCCAGGCTGAGCTTTCTTGCTTGCTTGCTTGCTTGCCTGCCTGCCTGCCTGCCTTCTTTCTTTTTTTCTTCCTTTCTTCCTTTTTAAATGCAGTTTTACTATTAGGAATTGAAGACAACTTTCTCGAGGCTAGGGAAATAGCTCAACTGCTGAGAGCATTGGGCTCACATGCCTGAGGCCCCTGGTTTGAATCTCAGTGTCACATGAACTGGAGTCCTGCTCTGTTGTCTCTTTTTCTTGTATGTAGTAAGTCAAACTAGGGGCAGGATGGTGGTGCACCTGGCTGAGCGGACAAGTTACAATGTGCAAGGACCTGGGTGTGAGCCACTGCTCCCCACCTCCAGGGGGAAAGCTCTGAGAGTGAAGCAAGGCTGCAGGTGTCTGTCTCTCTGTCACTTCCTTCCCTCTCGATTTCTGGCAGTCTCTGTCCAGTAAATAAATAAAAATAATCAACTTTTTGTGATAATCAATTTTTAAAATAAATCAAACTGAACATATTCTATACAAAGAGTACTTTTTAAATATTTATTTATTTCCTTTTGTTGCCCTTTTTTTATTGTTATTGATGTCGTGTTGTTGGATAGGACAGAGAGAAATGGAGAGAGGAGGGGAAGACAGAGAGGGGGAGAGAAAGATAGACACCTGCAGACCTGCTTCACTGTCTGTGAAGCGATTCCCCTGCAGGTGGGGAGCCGGGGGCTTGAACCGGGATCTTTAGGCTGGTCCTTGCGCTTTGCATCACATGTGCTTAGCCTGCTGCGCTACCGCCCGACTCCCACAAAGAATACTTTTTAAGTATTTATTTATTTATTCCTTTTTGTTGCCCTTGTTTTATTGTTGTAGTTATTACTGTTGTTGTTATTGGTGTCGTCATTGTTGGATAGGACAGAGAGAAATCGAGAGAAGAGGAGAAGACAGAGAGGGGGAGAGAAAGACAGGCACCTGCAGATAGACACCTTCACCATTTGTGAAGCAACTCCCTGCAGGTGGGGATCCTTACGCAGATCCTTGCACTTTGTGCCACCTGCACTTAACCTGCTGTGCTACCACCCGACTCCCTCAAAGAATACTTTTTTGCTTGTTTTGTTTTGTTTGCCTCCAGGGTTATTGCTGGGGTTTGGTGCCTGCAGTACAAATCCACTGCCCCTGTGGCAATTTTTATCCATTTTTTTTCTTTTTTTTTTGGATAGGACAGTGAGAAATTGAGAAAAGAGGGGAAGATAAAGAGAGAAATAGACAGTTCCAGCCCTCGTCTTTCCACCTGCAGAGGGGTAGGCTCACAAGCAGTGAAGCAGGTCTGTAAGTGTCCATCATATATATATATATATATATTATTATTATTAATTTTTTATTTTTTGAGAGAGATGCAGAGAGACACACACAGAGAAACACCAGAGCACTGCTCCGCTCTGGCTTATGGTGGTGCGGGGGATTGAACTTGGGACTTAGGAGCCTCAGGCATAAGTCTGTTTGCATAACCATTATGCTATCTCCCCTGCCCTGTGTCTTTCTCTCTCCTCTCTCAATTTCTCTCTGTCCTATCCAAAAAATGGTCACAGGAGTGGTGGATTCGTAGTGCAGGCACCAAGCCCCCGTGATAACCTTGGAGGTAAAAGAGAGACAGAGACTGAGAGAGAGACTTGTAGACCTGCTTCACTACCTGTGAAGCGACCGCCCCTCCACAAGTGGGGATCCAGGGGCTTGAACTGGGATCCTTGCACTGGTCCTTGTGCTTTTTTGTACTATGTGTGTGCACCACCACCTGGCCCTCAATAAAACCTTTTTTTTAAAAAATACTTTTATTTACTTATTATTGGATACAGAGAGAAATTGAGAACGGAGGTGGAGAAAAAGAGAGAAAGAGACAGAGAGACATTTGCAGCTCTGTTTCAGCACTTGTAATGCTTTCACCCTGCAGGTGAGGACCAGGGGCTTGAACCTGGGTCCTTGCATACTGTAATGTGAGCACTTAACCAGATGTGCCACTGATTGGCCCCTATAAATAAATAAAGATTTTTTTTAAGGTCATGGTGTATTGCAAAGGACTCTGGGAGGGAGCTCACATAGTGAAACATGGACTGGACATAGTATACTGCACCAAAGCAAAGAAAAGCTGGTGGGGGGAGGGATAGGAAGAAAACTTCGGGGGCCTGTTACATGATGAAATTGTGTGCATATGTCAGTGACTGCACTGAAAGCATTAACTCCCTCAATAAAAAAAAAATACTCCATAAATATTATACATTGACAAACAAGTAAAAGAAATGCTTACAAAAAGCATTACTCAGAAGCACTGTTAAGATCCAAGAGTGTGGGGGCCAGGTGGTGGCACACTTGGTTAAGTGCACACATTACAGTGCCCAAGGACCCAGGTTCAAGCCCCTGGTCCCCACATGCAGGGTGAAAGCCTCATGAGTGGTGAAGCAGGGCTGCAGGTGTCTCTCTGTCTCTCTCCCTATCTCCCCATCTCCTCTCAATTTCTCTGTCTCTAGCCAATATTAAATAAATAAAAAAATATTTTTTTAAAAAGGTCCAAGAGTACAAAGGACATAATGACTGGAGAGACAGCATAATGGTTCTACAAAAAGATTTTCATGCCTGAGACACCCAAAGATACCGGGTTTAATCCCCACCACCACCATCAGCCTATGCTCTGGTAAAATATCAATGACAAAATATCAATAAACAAAAGAAAAAGAAAACAACTAACACCTACAAAACTTTGCAAAATCCTTCTGCAAGTCCATCCTGGTGTTGACAAAGGCCCGTCCTCTCTGGGTTCCCACCACAAATACATCCGTCTCGTACACCGCGATGCAGGCCACTTCTGCTTTGGACTTGGCCAGCTCCTTACACTGGGGTGGAGACAAACAAAGGACCGAACAGAATCAGCAAGCCAGGAAGTGGCATAGTGGAGAAGGTATTGGATGATCAAGCCTGAGGTCCTGAGTTCCAGCCTTGCCATGGCATGTGCCAGAGTGATGCTCTGCTTCTTCTTTGTCTCTTTCTTGTGTCAATGAATACATCTAAAAGAAGGAACAGAAGGAAGGAAGGAAAGAAGGAGAAAGAATAGAAGGCAAAAAGAAGAGAAAGAAAAGAAAGAAGGAAGGAAGGAAGGAAGGAAGGGGAGGTAGCTCAGCACAGAAAGTTTGTCAACCATAATGGAGCTAGGCTGGAACTAGGTTGTGCGCATGGCAAAGCAGAGTACTGTCCAGGGAAGCTATCTGCCCAGCCCTCAACAGGTGTCTTGTGGTCAGATACAAGACAGAACTCTCAGCCAAGGTTCACCCACAAGGTAAGGCTTCCATCCAGGTTGTAAACCCCTGCACCTACATGGATGACTGCTACACCTTTGAATTGAAGCAGAACGTGTCTGGAAAACAACAGACATAACTTCATTACATTCTCAGGTCTGGGAAGCTTCAGTGTATCTGTACATCTGAGTTTATGCATTACAGCCATAGTGGAATAAACATTCTTTTTTTTAAAAAAAAATATTTTTTTATTTTTGCCTCCAGGGTTATTGCTGGGGCTCGGTGCCTGCACTACAAATCCACTGCTCCTGGAGGAGGACATTTTCCCCATTTTGTTACCCTTGTTGTGCTTATTGTAGCTGTTATTGTTATTGTTGTCACAGCTGTTGTTGTTGGATAGGACAGAGAGAAATGGAGAGGAAGGGAAGGCAGAGAGGGGGAGAGAAAGACAATGATACCTGCAGACCTGCTTCACTGCTGGTGAAGTGACTCCCCTGCAAGTGGGGGTCTGGGGAATCAAACTAGGATCCTTATGCAGGTCCTTGCCATGTGCGCTTAACCCTCTGCGCTACTGCCCAGCCCCCTGTAATAAACATTCTCTTAGAGACAGAGAGAAATAGAGCGAGAGTGAAAGTGACCACAGCACTGAAGCTTTCTTCATTGCAGTGGGGCTGGGCTCCAACCTGGATCGTGCACATGGCAAAGCAGTGCCCTGCCCAAATGAGCTATTCTACTGGCCCTAAATACACACACATGCACACACACACACACACACACACACACACACACACACACACACATATATATATACCCTGCCCAAATGAGCTATTCTACTGGCCCTAAATACACACACACACACACACACACACACACATATATATACCCTGCCCAAATGAGCTATTCTACTGGCCCTAAATACACACACATGCGCACACACACACACACACACACACACACACACACACACACATATATATATACCCTGCCCAAATGAGCTATTCTACTGGCCCTAAATACACACACACACACACACACACATGCACACACACATACACACACACACACACATATATATATACCCTGCCCAAATGAACTATTCTACTGGCCCTAAATACACTCACACACACACATTTCCTCCAGGCTTATCTCTGGGGCTTGGTGCCTGCACTACAAATCCACTGCTCCTGGAGGTCATTTTTTCCATTTTGTTGTTATTGTTGAATAGAACAGAGAGAACTCAGAGAGTAGTATAAGACAGAGAGGGGAGAGAAAGATAGACACCTGCAGACCTGCTTCACTGCCTGTGAGGTGACCCCCCCCCCCTGCAGGTGGGGAGCTGGGGGCTCGAACCAGAATCCTTGCTCCTGTCCTTGTGCTTCAAAAGCCATGTACGTTTAACCTGCTGCACTACTGCCCGGCCCCCTTATATATGTATGTATTAATAATCCTCTAGGATGCAGGATCTGGTCAGGCAGGCGAACACAGACAGCCACCGTGAAGTACTGTCTGGGTCTCTCCCTTCCACTGTGACCCGGCTGGGGGTGGTGGGTAGGTGTTTGCAGACCCAGAACAGTGTCTCACCATGGACTCCAGAGCGGACATGAGGAAGGTCACCACCATCCTGCTCTCTGATGACTCGTCATCTTCCACGGGCAGCGTCGACATGGCTACCTGGGCCATGGTCCCTGCGGCAGAGGAGCATGGTGCACTTGAAATGAGATGATATACATCTGGGCGGGGAGGGACATGACGGTGATGCAGAATGACTGTCCTCTATGAGGCTCTGAGGGTCCCAGTTCAAACCCCAGCATCAGCACAAGCCAAAGCTGAGCAGCGCTCTGGTTTCTTCTTTCCTTCTTTCTTTCTTTTTTAATTTTTATAATTTTTTTAGTGAGAGAGAGAGAGAAAGAGAGAAAATGTCCCTATGATACATGGTGCTAGGGATTGAACAGGAAGCTTCCATATGAAAATCATAAGTTCTCCTTGCTGGGTTCTTTTTTATTTTGCCTCCAATCACTGGGGCTCAGTGCTGGCACTATGAATCCACTGCTTTTGAAGACCATTATTTCCTTTTTCTCTTTCTTCCTTTCCTTTCTTTTTCTTTCTTAGATAGGACAGTGAGAATGGGGAGAGGGTGGGGAGATAGAGAAAGGGAGAGAAAGATAGACACCTGCAGACCCTCTTCACAGCTCGGTGAAGTGACCTCCTGCACGTGGGAGTGTGGGTTCAAACCCGGGTCCATGTGCATATCCTTTTGTGTAGTACTATGTATGCTTAACTGGGTGTGCCACCGCCTGGCCTCTCTGGTTCGTCTCTCTCTCCCTGTATCTCTCTCATTAAAAAAAAAGTGAATAAAATATCTAAAAATAAATTTAAACACACTTTAGTCATCTAATGATAAGATGTACTAGGTTTCCACCCACAATTTACGACTCACAGCTCCCCCAAAAGTCTTGGAATTGCCACCAGGCTGAGAGCGTTCAAAGCCTCATGAGCAGTGCTAGTGCCCCAGACTTGTATGCCTGAGGCCCCAAACATCCCAAGTTCAATCCCCGGCACCACCATTTTTCTGTCTAACACTATCTCATGAAAATAAGTAATTTACATAAAAAAATCACAAGGAGTCGGATGGTAGCGCAGTGGGTTAAGCACACGTGGCATGAAGCACAAGGACCGGCTTAAGGATCCCAGTTCGAGCCCCTGGCTACCCACCTGCAGAGGAGTCGCTTCACAAGCAGTGAAGCAGGTCTGCAGGTGTATTTCTCTCCCTCTCTCTGTCTTCCCCTTCTCTCTCCATTTCTCTCTGTCCTATCCAACAATGATGACATCAATAACAACAACAATAACTACAAGAACTATAAAAAGCAATTAGGGCAACAAAAGGGAAAATAAATAAAATTTTTAAAAAATCACAAGGTGGCTGGGCGGTGGTGCAGCGGGTTAAGTGCACATGGCGCAAAGTGTACAGATGGCCGTAAGGATGCCAGTTTGAGCCCCCGGCTCCCCACCTGCAGGGGAATCGCTTCACAGGAGGTGAAGCAGGTCTGCAGGTGTCTATTTTTCTCTCTCCCTCTGTCTTCCTCTCCTCTCTCCATTTCTCTCTGTCCTATCCAACAACGACAACAATAACAACAACAACGATGATAAACAACAAAGGCAGCAAAAGGGAAATAAATTTTAAATTAAAAAAAAATCACAGGCAGGGTAGATAGCATAATGGTTATGAAAATAGACTCTCATGCCTGAGCCAAAAATCCCAGGTTCAATCCCCACACCACCATAAGTGAGTACTCTGGTATTTCTCTCTGTCAAAAATAGAATTAAGGGAGTCGGGCGGTAGCACAGCTGGTTAAGCGCAGGTCGCGCAAAGCACAAGGACCGGCGGAAGGATCTCGGTTCGAGCCCCCGGCTCCCCACCTGCAGGGGAGTTGCTTCACAAACAGTGAGGCAGGTCTGCAGGTGTCTGTCTTTCTCTCCCCATCTCTGTCTTCCCCTCCTCTCTCCATTTCTTTCTGTCCTATCCAACAACAACGACAATGATAACTACAACAATAAAAACAACAAGGGCAACAAAAAAGGAATAAATAAATATTAAAAAAATAGAATTAATAAAATATTTTTAAAAATCACACAGAGGGGGCCAGGTGAGGCTGGTGCATCCTGTTGAGTGTACACATCACCATGTGTAAAAAACCTGGGTTTGAGCCCTTGCTCCCTCCATTTCAAGGGGGAATGCTTCATGAGCAGTGACGCAGGTGTCTCTCTCAATTT
Source organism: Erinaceus europaeus (assembly GCF_950295315.1). Classification (NCBI taxonomy): domain Eukaryota; kingdom Metazoa; phylum Chordata; class Mammalia; order Eulipotyphla; family Erinaceidae; genus Erinaceus; species Erinaceus europaeus. Next base: position 29,141,364 of record NC_080176.1, read on the forward strand.
CTCTCTGCCCTATCAAAAAAAAAAAAAGAGAAAGAGAGAGAAAGAGAAAAGGGGGGGGGGACAATGGCCTCCAAGAGTGGTGGATTTGTAGTGCTGGTCCTAAGCCCCAGTGGTAATCCTGGTAGCAAAAATAAACAAATAACAGAATTTCTTAGAGCAAAAAAAAATAATGGGGGCAGTGTTTGGGGGAGATAGCACAGTGATCACACAAAAAGACTTTCAAGCCTAAGGCATCAAAGGTCCCAAGTTCAATCCCTGGCACCATAAGGAAAAACGCTCAGCCAGGAAAAACACGTAAATAAAAAAGATTTTTCTTCCCCATGAGATCATGGATGAACTCTGCCTGACTCCTCAGTTCTGGAAACTGTTTTTTCTTTCTTTCTTTCTTCCTCTCTTTCTTTCTTTCTTTCTTTCTTTCTTTCTTTCTTTCTTGCCTCCAGGGTTATCACTTGGGCTTGATTGTGCCACGAATCCACTGCTCCTGGAGGCTATTTTTTCCCTTTTGTTGCCCTGATTGTTTTATCATTGTTGTAGTTATTATTATTGTTGTTATTGCTGTCGTTCGATAGGACAGAGAGAAATCGAGAGAGGAGGGGGTGACAGAGAGGGGGAGAGAAAGACAGACACCTGCAGACCTGTTTCACCGCTTGCAAAACGACAGGGAGCCTTTAACCCGGATCCTTAAGGCAGTCCTTGAGCTTTGCGGCCATGTGCGCCTAACCTGCTACTCTACTGCCTGACTGCCCCCCCCCCATCTTTTTTTTTTCCTTCATTTTTCTTTTGGCTAGCGGGTGAGACAGAGAGGGAAAGACAGAGAGGAGGAGAGACATCTGCAGAACTGCTTCACCTGTCATGAAGCTTCCCCATCCCTGGGGGCTTGAACCCAAGTCCTTGAGTGTGGAAAATGTATATGACATCTACCTGGCACCATTGTCTGGCCCTGTGCTGGGATCAAGCCTTTCTTACTGTGTGCTTCTCCTTAGACCTAGACATTAACAAACCATAAAATAAATGTGGCTCCCTGCTAGAGAAGCATGCTGACTATTTCTCACTGGGAGAGGAACATGTGTCTTCTGATGAAGCGTGTTTTGTAAGATTCCAGCAGGGTTGTGCCAGACACCACCTTTTTTTACTCACACACACACACACACACACACACTGAGAAAGAGAGAGATTGTGTACTAAATATATGAAGAGAAACCCTTCCTTTTCTTTCCTGCACAAAAGGTCACTGACATTTTTACCAAATTCTAAATCTGCCAGTATTATACATAAAAGTTTTAGACAGTGGGGGTCAGGCGGTAGCACAGCAGGCACAAAGCGAAAGGACCTGAGTGAGGATCCCGGCCCCGGCTCCCCACCTGCAGGGCAGTCGCTTCACAGGCAGTGAAGCAGGTCTGCAGGTGTCTGTCTTTCTCTCCCTATCTCTGTCTTCCCCTCCTCTCTCCATTTCTCTCTATCCTATATAATAATGATGACATCGATAACAATAATAATAATAACCACAACAATGATAACAACTAGGGCAACAGGGAGTCGGGCGGTAGCACAGCGCAAGGACCAGAGTAAGGATCCTGGTTCGAGCCCCTGGCTCCTCACCTGCAGAAGAGTCACTTCACAGGCGGTGAAGCAGGTCTACAGGTGTCTTTCTCTTCCCCTCTGTCTTCCCCTCCTCTCTCCATTTCTTTCTGTCCTATCCAACAACAGCATCAATAATAAATACAACAACAACAAAAACTAGGGCAACAAAAGGGGAAAAAAAGCCTCCGGGAGCAGTGGATTTATGGTGCAGGCACTGAGCTCCTGCAATAACCTTGGAGAAAAAAAAAAGTTTGAGAGAGAGAGATAGACCACAGCACTTAAGTTACATTTAATGCAGAGGGGGCTTGGGTTCAAACATGATGCTTTAAAAAATATTTATTTATGGGGCTGGGTGGTGATGCACCTGGTGCACATTACAGTGCTCCAGGATGTGGTCTGGGAGGTGGCAGAGTGGTAAAGCTTTGGACTCTCAAGCATGAGGTCCCGAGTTTGATCCCCGGCAGCACATATACCAGAGTGATAGCTGGTTCTTTCTCTCTCCTCCTGTCTTTCTCATAAATAAATAAAATCTTTAAAAAAAATGCTCCAGGACTTGGGTTCAAGCCCCTGGTCCCCACCTGCAGGGGGAGAGCTTCATGAGTGCTGAAGCAGGCTGCAGGTTTCTCTGTCTCCCTCTTTACCACTCCCTTCCCTCTCAATTTCTGATTGTCTCTAACCAATCAATAAATAAAAATAATAAAAAATTACTATTATTTTGCCTCCAGGGTTATTGCTGGGGCTCGGTGCCTGCACTACAAATCCACTGCTCCTGGAGGCCATTTTTTCCCTTTTTGTTGCCCTTGTTGTTACCCTTGTTGTTGTCATTATTATTGTTGTCATTGCTGTTGTTGTTGTTGGATAGGACAGAGAGAAATTGAGAGAGAAGGGGAGACAGAGAGGGGGAGAGAAAGATAAGCACCTGCAGACCAGCTTCACCATCCCTTAAGGAGAACCCCCTGCAGGTGGGGAGCCAGGGACTCGAACAGGGAGCCTCCCACCAGTCCTTGCACTGTGCGCCCTGTGCGTTTAACCTGCTGCGTTACCACCCGACTCCCATAAAAATTATTTATTTATTTATAAGAGAGAGGAGGAGTGAGAGAGAACCAGAGCATCACTCTGATATGTGCAATACCAAGGATTAAACTCAGGACTTTATTCTTGAGGGCCCAATGTTTAATCCATTGTACTATCTCCCCAGGCAATTATAGACATTTCTTTTTTTGGAAGAAAAAAAAAAAGAAAAAATCTCAGTGTAAAGGGGGGGATATCAGAGAGGTTGCTCAGTGGGTAGAGCACATGCTGAAGGCCCAGGGTCATGGCACCCTGTGGGAGCACCACAGACAGTACCAAGAATAAAGATGGCTGAAAGGCCAAAGATGGTGGAGGGGTGCTCTGGTGTCTCTCTTCTCAAAACATAGACTAAAAATGGCGCTGGAGCAGTCCAGGAGATGACTCAGTGGTAAAGTGCTGGACTTCTAAGCATGAGATCTTGGGTTCAGTGGCTGCTCTGCTCCTCTCTCTGTGTGTCTCTGTCTCTCTCTCCCTCTCTCTTTTGCCTCCAGGGTTATTGCTGGTGCTGGGTGCCTGCACTACAACTGCTCCTATGGCTATTTTCCTTTGTTGTTGTTGTTGTTGTTATTGTTGGATAGGACAGAGAGAAATTAAGAGAGCAGGGGATGATAGGGGAAAAGAAAGACAGACACCCGCAGACCTGCTTCACCACTTGTGAAGTGACCCCTCTGCAGATGGGGAGCCCGGGGCTGGAACTGGGATGCCTAGGCAGGTCCCTGTGTGTAGTTATATGTGCACTAATCCGGTGTGCCACCCATCCAGCCCCTTCTGCTTTTCTCTTTCTTCCTCCTTCTCTTTCCCATAAATAAATAAATAGTGGTTCTGTAAACAGACCCTCATGCCATGGTCCAGGAGGTGGCACAGTGGATAAAGCACTGACCATGAGGTCCTGAGTTCAATCAATCCCTGACAGCACATGTACCAGAGTGATGTCTGGTTCTTTCTGTCTGTCCTTCTATGTTTCTCATTAATAAATAAATAAATAAATAAATAAAAAATCTTATTAGGGAGTTGGGCGGTAGCTCAGCAGGTTAAGCGCATGTGGCGCAAAGCACAAGGACCAGCGTAAGGATCCTGGTTCGAGCCCCTGGCTCCCCACCTGCAGGGGAGTCCCCTCACAGGCGTTGAAGCAAGTTTGCAGGTGTCTATTTTTCTCTCACCCTGTCTTCCCCTCCTCTCTCCATTTCTCTTTGTCCAATCAAACAATGACAACATCAATAACAACAACAATAACTACAACAATAATAAAGAAACAACAAGGGCAACAAAAGGGGAAATAAATAAATAAATATAATTTTAAAAGAAAATCTTATTAAAAAAAAAGAGACCCTCACACCTGAGGTTCCAAATTCCCAGTTCAATCCCCTGCACCACCATAAGCCAGAGCTGAGTAGTGCTCTGGGAAAAAAAAATCATTTTTAGGAATTGCCACATCTTGTAAAGTTATCCCAGTGTAAGTCCAGAGAATGGGGAGGAATTTCCTCCTAGTATCATGCAGATGGTTCCTTTCAGAGCAGGGATAGGCACTGCCACAAGGGAAACACAGGGTCTAGACAAAGAACCAGCAGGGAAAGGGCCCCCTTGAAGCCAGTGAGCTCAGCCAGGCCAAGGACAGTCCTAGGTCACGCCTGCCCAGCAAGTGGGATTATTAATAGCTCCTTTGCCTCTAAGTGTCTCGAAGATGGATTAGGAAATGTTATGCGTGGGTGCTCATGGGAAGTGGGGGGGGGGGGACAAGCCACAAGGACATACTGTTCTGGGTCCTTAAAAGAACTCCCACCAGCAGAATGAAAAGCAACAAAGTAGGACCATCTTTTCTGAAGTCAAATACTGTTCCTATCTGTATGTTTTCTTTAGTGAGAACCACAGGGTCATAGCCACCATTCACTCTGTTCCTTTCCAAGGGAAAAAGGTTTCATTGTAAAAAAGTTCTTTTAACGTATGTGACAGAAACCTTGTTATTAAGGGTAAAAATATTTGTTCGTGTCATCATGTTTTTAAAAATTAGAATTACTGTGACTCAGGAGGTGGCTCAGTGGATAAAGACTTGGACTCTCAGGCATGAAGTCCTGAATTCAGTCCCCAGCACTGCATGTGCTCTGGTTCACTCCTCACCCCTCTTATTAATACATAAAACATATTTTTAAAATAAATCTTTTATATTCCTTTTTGTTTTGTGTTTTAGATAGACACAGGGAAGGCAGAGAGTGAGAGATCATAGCACTGAAGATTCCTTCAGTGTGATGGGAGCCTGGCTCCAACCTGGGTCACCCCCATGAAAGTAGTATGCAATACAAGTGAACTATTTTGCCAGCTCAGTTAATAAATCTGAAGAAGAAAAAGGGAAGAGAAGGAGAAGGAGAAGGAGAAGGAGGAGATGGAGGAAGTGAAAGAAGAGGAAAAGAGGGAGGGGAGAGGGGATGGGGTGAGGTATATAACTCACAAAGAACAACTACTGGGTGGTTTAGAGCATGTATGTGGAATATAGATGACTAAAACAAATGAACTTGCAAAAATAAACAAAGAAACTGTCTCTTGGACTTTGTGAGAACTATGGTGGTTTGGTAGAGTTGGGGCACAGAACTTTTGTGGGGGTGTTGTGACTCACGCACACCATGTGCGAGTATGAAATTATCCTCCTGACATTTTATACTTCTGTAAAAGTAATATTAAACCACAAATGAAAAAATATACGGAGGCCAGGCAGTGGAGCACTGGTTGAGCACGCCCATTCCAATGCACAAGGGCCTGTGTTCAATCCCCTCCCTGGTCCCTGCCTGCATGGGGGGGGTAAGCTTAAAGAGTGGTGAAGTAGGGGGTCAGGCAGTAGCGCAGCGGGTTAAGCACACGTGGTGCAAAGTGCAAGGACAGGCCTAAGGACCCGGTTCGAGCACCCGGCTCCCCACCAACAGGGGAGTAGCTTCATAAGCGGTTAAGCAGGTTTGCAGGTGTCTTTCTCTCTCCCTGTCTTCCCCTCCTCTCTCCATTTCTTTCTGTCCTATCTAACAACGATGACATCAATAACAACAATAATAATAACTACAACACCAATAAAAAAAACCAAGGGAAAATAAATAAATATAAAGAAAGAGAGGTGAAACAGGTCTGCTGGTGAAGCAGGACTGACGGTGTCTCTCTCTCCTTATCTTCCCCTTCCCTCTTGATTTCTCTCTGCTTCTACCCAACAAATTAAGTATTACCCAATAAATTAAAGAAAATGGGAAATTTAAAAGATATATATAGCATAATGGTGATGCAAAGAGTTTTCATGTCTGAGGCTCCAAGGTTCCAAATTCAATCCCTGACACCACCATAAGCCTGAGCTCAGCAGTCCCCAGGGAAAAAAAAGGAACAAAAGTCGCTTTGTTTATTCTCTCATAGGTTGTTTCCACCAACCCCTTTCCTTTTTGTTTTTTTCACGTGGTACTGGGGAGTGCAGATATGATACCCACTGAGTGGGCCATCGCTCAGTCCAACTATGAGTATTTATTTTCTCCTGTATTTCCTTTATTGTTTTTCCCCTCCAGGCATATAAGTTATTTGCATAAAGGGTGTGTTTTACGGCTGTAACAATAAAGCTGTAATTCACAGCACAGCCTGGATATTTTATTTATTTTATTTTATTTTATTTTACCAGAGCATTGCTCAGCTTTGGCTTTATAGTGGTGCTGCGGGCTGAACTTGAGACCTTAAGCACAAAGTGCGAGTTTGAAGGACAGGATACAGCCTTGCAAGCCCCATATTCCCCTTTAAGCCTAAACCAGGTCAAGGAGTCCCTCCAAGATCTCTCCCCAGGCCTGTGTGCATTTGGCTCACAAAGCCCCCAAGGGCGCCATCTACAGCTCGCAGGCCGAGGGGCGGGCCCTGGAAGGCGCACCTGAGCCCTCCCCTCGTTGCCAAGCAACAGTGGCAGCCCCGCCCTCCCACCTGACCAATCCAGCCACGTAGGCACGCCGCGCGAGAGTTTAACGGGCGCCGCGGCGGAACGTGACCTCACGCCGAGGTCCTCGGGCCTAAAATCCCGCCCCTCAGGTCGCGCTCAGCCAATCAGGAGGGAGAGGAGAACGCGCGTTCAGCGCGTGCGACCGCGGGCCCCCCCCCCCGCCGCAGGGCCGCCCCACCCCCACTCGTGGAGCCCTGCCCGCGGGGAATGGGGTTGGACGGGGCGGGGTTCGCGGGGTTCGGGGGCTGCTGGTACGCAAGCACGCGGTGTCTGCAGCCCTGCTCCCCGGCGACCCCCGGGCTGGGGTACGCACCTGAGGTTCCCGGCGCGGGCGGCGGGGAGGCGGGGAGGCGGGCGCGGCGCCAGGCCTGCTCTCCACACTCTCCCTCCTTTGTCTCTCTTTCCCTCTTTATTTTTTTAATTTTTTGGCTTCCTGGAAGGCGGTCTCACTGGTGTGTCCGCAGCGCCCCAAGTGGGGGCCGCCGTTTCCGGTGGCCGGGCCCCAGCGCCCCGGGAGCTCCCGGCCGTCACCCCCCTCCGGTCAGCTTTTTTTTTTTTCTTGCAACCTGCAGCTGTGTTTGTTTGCTTTGGAGAGAGGAGGCAGGGTGGAAGTAACCACAGCACCGAATTCTCCTGCAAAGCACTGGGGGTGCCGGGCTCGAACCGGGGTCGTGCACATGGCAAGCAGCGCACTATCCAAGTGAGCTGTTTTCACCAGTCTTCGCAGCCTGCAGCCATCAGCAGCCCCAGTGACATTGAATTTGCAAAACAAAACGTGGCTTTTTTTTTTTTTAAAGAAAGGAGACATTAACAAAACCATAGAATAAGAGGGGTACAATTCCGCACAATTCCCATAACCCGATCTCCACATCCCATCCCCTCCCCTGATAGCTTTCCCATTCTCTATCTCTCTGGGAGTATGGATCCAGGGTCGTTGTGGGTTGCAGAGGGTGGAAGGTCTGGCTTCTGTAATTGCTTCCCCGCTGAACACGGGCGTTGACTGGTCGATCCATACTCCCAGTCTGCCTCTCTCTTTCCCTAGTAGGGTGGGGCTCGGAGGAAGTGGCGCTCCAGTACACATTGATGGGGTCTGCAGTCCAGGGAAGTCTGGTCAGCATCCTGAACCTAGTGGCTGAAAAGAGAGTTAACATACAAAACCAAACAGATTGTTGAACAATCATGGACCTAAAGACTGGAATGGTGCAGATGAAGTGTTGGGGGTATTCCCTGCATGCTCTTGTGTACTTCTGCTTTCAGGTATATATTTTCCCCTCGTTTATGGGCACGTGTGAACCTATGCTCTATCTCAGGGGACCTGGACTATATGTTTGTGGACTTTATTGGGGAGTGGACCACCTGGAATGGAATTAGAGAATACTATGAAAGTAAAGGTCTCACCCGAGTGATGAAGCTGAAGGGTTGTCAATACACCCTTGTTGTTGGAATACACCTGAAGTCTCTGGTCATAGTCTGAAGTGAAGCATGTTGGGGTGGCACTCGTTGTGTTGATTAGGTTGCGATGGCTTTTTTTTTTTTTTAAGGAGGTGGGGTAGCAGTGGCATCACCCACCCCAGATGGTCAAATATAATGGTACTGCTTACTCTGACTAGTGCCAGCTACATAACTGTCTAAGAAACAAAAAAAAAAAAACAGGACTGGAGAGACAGATAAGGGTAATGCAAACAGCTTTCATACCTTTTGGGCATGAAAATTTCATATCCCAAATTCTGTCCCCAGAACCACCATCAGCCAGAGCTGAGCAGTGCTCTGGTCTCTCTCCCTCTCCCCCTCCCCCTCCCCTCCTCCTCTCTCTCCCCCTCCCCTCCCCACTCCTCTCCCTCTCGCCTCCCCCTCTCCCTCCCTCCCCAAATAAAGCAAATAAAATATACTAAAGGAAAAACGAAAACAGTGGTTTGAAAATAATTCTGGGAGTCGGGCGGTGGCGCAGTGGGTTAAGCGCAAAGCGCAGGGACTGGCGTAAAGATCCCGGTTCGAGCCCCCGGCTCCCCACCTGCTGGGGAGTCGCTTCACGGGCGGTGAAGCAGGTCTGCAGGTGTCTATCTTTCCCCTCTCTCTCTGTCTTCCCCTCCTCTCTCCATTTCTCTCTGTCCTATCCAACAACAAAGCAACGTCAACAATGGCAATAATAACCGCACGAGGCTGCAACAACTAGGGCAACAAAAAGGGGGGAAAATGGCCTCCAGGAGCGGTGGATTCATGGTGCAGGCACCGAGCCCAGCAATAACCCTGGAGGAAAAAAAAAGAAAAGAATTCTGTGATGTGACAGCCCAGCCTCATTCAGAGGAGGTGTGTTAATATAAAGTCTTTCCCCAGGGTAGGGGAGACAGCTAATGGTTCTGCAAAAAGACTCTCATGCTTGAGGTTGGGAGGTCCCAGGTTCAATCCCCACACCACCATAAGCCAGCTGGGCTCTGGTGGAAATAAATAATAATCTAGTCTACCCCATTCTGAGCTACTGAACTTGAACCACTAAGGAATCAGGCAGTTTCCTGGGAGCCTGTGGTCATGACTGTGTGTGTCTCCGAGGACAACTCATGTTCACTGTTCATGCTCATGTTTACTGTTGGTTTTCACTTGGAAAGTACCATAACTCAAGCCTAAAAGAAACTTCTCTGAAAGGTGCAGCTCAACCTTGTGCTCAGGGACATGATGAGGTGACTTGTCAACAGAATACGTGATGGCTGTTCTAGACAGCAGACTGGGCAAAAGAAAAAAAAGAGAAAGACTTTTTTCTTGTTCCATCAAGTTCATTTTCTCTACTCATCTATATTCCACATATGAGAGGAACCATCCAGTAGTATTCCTTCACAAGAGAAAATACAATTCTACCAGCAGGTGTCTCTGTCTCTCTTCTTCTTCTCTATCTCCCCTTTCCCTCTTGATTTCTGACTGTCTTTATCCAATAAAAATATTTGTTTTAAATTAGTGAATAGTAAGAATTGACTTCTTGGGGAGTCCGGTGGTAGCGCAGTGGGTTAAGCGTAGGTGGCACAAAGCACAAGGACCAGCGTAAGGATCCTGGTTCAAGCCCCTGGCTCCCCACCTGCAGGTAGGTTGCTTGGCAAGCAGTGAAGCAAGTCTGTGTGTCTGTCTTTCTTTTCCCCTTTCTGTCTTCCCCTCTGCTTTCCATTTCTCTCTGTCCTATCCAACAGCTATGACATCAATAATAACTACAACAATAACAAAAAAAACAACAAAAGGGAATAAAATATTTTAAAAAGTTAAAAAAAAAGAATTGACTTCTTATTGTTCCATTAATATTATGTATTTTTTTTTTACCAGAACACTGCTCATCTCTGACTTATGGAGGTGTGGGAGAGCCAGAGGCTCCAAGGCCCCAGGTTCAAACCCTTTCAACACTATAAACCAGAAAAGACTATACTTTCAGGGATCATTTCTATAGTCTGTTATAAACCAGAGCTGAGCAGTTCTTGGTGTGGCCACTGTGATGTGTCTCCTTGGCCTATCTATAATCTGAAACAAAAAATGAAAAAGTTGGCCAAGGAGCATTGGTAACCACCCACTTTTAAGACTGCAGTGTTACCAAATAATAATACAAACAAACAAAAACCCTGATCTGATTAGTTTTTTTTTGGGGGGGGGGGCGGGAAACATTGGAATCAAGAAGGTTCGTGTGTGTGTATGTGCAGAAATTTCCTGTCTCTTATTCTCACTTGAATCAGCTCCAATTAACCTCTACCATTCTGACACAACTCAAGTTTTCTAGTGATAACTGTAGCAACAGGGGAGAGAGAGAGAGAAGAAAATTATATTCAGGCTGGTAGAACTCAACTAGTGTCATGCGTTGTTTCAACACGTGCTTGACCCAGGTTTGAGCCTTTCTCCCACCACACTGGAGGAAGGGTCAGTGTAGTGGTTTCTTTTCCTCTCTGCTTCTGTCTCTCTCTTGGGAAGAAAAAAATAAATAAACGGGGTGGGGTGGGGCTGGAGGATAATTCACTGGGTAGCATGCTTGCCTAGCAAATCACTGGCCCAAGTATGGACCCGGCACCACGTGTGAGGCCACAGCCCCAAAGCAAGGTCTGGGGGTGCAGTAGTTTCCCCCACCCTTCCTGTATGTCTATCTAAAGAAAAAGGTTGATCCAGAATAACATTAAAAAGAAACAAAGATGCTCAACAATTCGTTTGGCTTTGTATGTTAACTATCTTTTCAGCCACCAGGTTCCAGATGCTAGCATGATGCCGACCAGACTTCCCTAGACAGATGACCCCACCATTGTGTCCTGGAGCGCCGCTTCCCCAGATCCCCAACCTACTAGGGAAAGAGAGAGGTAGGCTGGGAGTATGGATCGACTCAGAGAGAGAGAAATGCAACACTGGAAATGTCCTTTACTTCTTTGAAAAGTTGATAGGGAAGAGGGAGATAGCAAAGGAGAGAGGAAGAAAGACACCTGCAGCACTGCTTCACCACTTGTGAAGCTTTTCCCCTGCTGATGGGGACTGGGGACTTGAACCTGCCTCCCTGTGCGTGGTATTGTGTGCACTCAACCGGGTATACCACTGCCTAGCCAGTAATTTTTTTAAGACTTTATGTTAAATGGAAAGAAGACTTTTATTTATTTTTTGAAAAGCTTTCTTTTCATCTTCTTTTTAAATATTCTTAATATCTTTTTTCTTTTTATTTATTTATTCCCTTTTGTTGCCCTTGTTTTAATGTTGTAGTTATTAATGTCGTTTTGGATAGGACAGAGAGAAATGGAGAGAGGAGGGTAAGACAGAGAGGGAGAGAGAAAGATAAACACCTACAGACCTGCTTCACGGCTTGTGAAGCAACTCCCCTGCAGGTGAGGAGCTAGGGGCTTGAACCGGGATCCTTACACCAGTCCTTGCGCTTTGTGCCACATGCACTTAATCCGCTGCACTACTGCCCAACTCCCTGAAAGAAGACTTATCTACAAGCAGAGGACTGGATCCATTCAAGCATTGAACAGAGGACTGACACCAGTGGTAACATCAGAGAATAAATACCAGGTCTCACTGAGATGGGGAAGAATCAAGATTACAAAGTGTCACTTCTAGTTCATTTCTCTAAATTAACTCATGAATTTCATGTAGTTCCAACAGAAAAAAAAATACCCAGTGTTTTTTTTTTATTCCTTCATTTATTTATTTATTCCCTTTTGTTGCCCTTATTGTTTTGTGTTGTAGTTATTATTGTTGTCATTGTTGTTGGATAGGACAGAGAGAAATGGAGAGAGGAGGGGAAGACAGAGAGGGGGAGAGAAAGTTAGACACCTGCAGACCTGATTCACTGCCTGTGAAGCGACTACCCTGCAGGTGGGAGACTTCAAGTCTTATATAGAATAAGTGTTATGACTAGCAAATGTAATTCTGTAAATGAAAGAAAATGTGATGAGTGGAAATGGAGGTGGCGCAGTGGATAAAGCACTGAACTCTCAAGCATGAGTTGTCAAGTTCGATCCCGGCAGTATATGTACCAGATTGATGTCTGGTTCTTTCTCTCTCTCCTCCTTTCTCATTAATATTTTTTTTAAAAAAAGAATGAGAATGTGATGGAACAAGAGTCAGAGCACATGGAGAAACTGTTGACACTATCTCAGCTTAATCCAAGAATAAACACAGTTTTAAGAAATTGAATTGTGTATATAGGAAGTTGTTATGTCAATTCAGACCTCACATTACATCTGTTATTATACAAGAGATTATTTTGGGACAACCAGATACCTGTTTAAAAAAAAATACCAACAATGGGCAGGGGTCGATATCATAACAGTTATACAAACAGAGTGTCATGTTTAAGGCTCAAAGTCCCAGGTTCAATCCTCTGCACCACCATAAGCCAGAACTGAGCAGTGCTCTGGTTAAAAAACAAACAGGGAGTTGGGTGGTAGTGCAATGGGTTAAGCATACATGGTGAAAAGTGCAAGGACGGCGTAAGGATCAGGGTTCGAGCCCCCAACTCCCCACCTGCTGGGGAGTTGCTTTACAAGTGGTGAAGCAGGTCTGCAGGTGTTTATATTTCTCTCTCCCTCTCTGTCTTCTCCTCCTCTCTCCATTTCTCTCTGTCCTATCCAACAATGACAACACCAATAACAACTATAACAATAAAAAAACAAGGGCAACAAAAGAGAATAAATAAATAAATACAACAACAATAACATACACAAACAATAAACACAACCTGGTCTCAAATCACTCCTAAAATCAAGTCCAGTTTACTTGTATAGTGCTGCTTTACCATATGAAAGACCCTGGTTTGAGTCCAGCTCCCTACACATTGACAGGAACTTCTGTGATATAAATTCTCTTTCTCTAAAATAAACTCCAAATATAATCATAACATAGGAAAAGTATTGCATTATAAATGGCGTAGAACATCTTTGTTTTTTGGATAATATTCTTGCCAAACAAGACACAGAAAGCAAACTCTAATGGATAAGATTAATAAAACCACCTGAAGGGGACCGAGCATCAGCGCAGTGGGTTAAGCGCATGAGGCACGAAGAGCAAGGATCCCGGTTCAAGCCCCTGTCTCCCCACCTGCAGGGAAGTAGCTTCACAAGCCGTGAAGCAGGTCTGCAGGTGTCTTTCTCTCTCCCTCTCTGTCTTCCCCTCCTCTCTCCATTTCTTTCTGTCCTATCCAACAATGACGACAGCAGTAACTGCAATAATCATAACAACAACCAGGACAAGCAACAAGGGCAACAAAAGGGAAAAAATAGCCTCCAAGAGCACTGAATATGTAGTGCAGGCACCGAGTCCCAGTGATAATCCTGGAGGCAAAAAAAAAAAAAGAAAAGAAAAGAAAGAAAGAAGTTCAACATTTAAAGAACAAACTGAGAATACCTATTAAAATTTAATTGGGGCTGGGCCAGGTGGTGGCACATCTGTTTGAGCAGACATGTTACAGGGCACAGGGACCCAGGTTCAAGCTCCTGTCCTCAACTGCAGGGGGAAAGCTTTGCAAGTGGTGAAGCAAGGCTGTAGGTGTCTCTCTGTCTCTCTCCCTCTGTATCTCCCCCTTCCTTCTTCCCTCTTTTTTTATTTCTTTATTTATTTATGAGAAAGATAGGAGAAGAGAAAGAATCAAGCATCACTCTGGCACATGTGCTGCCAGGGATCGAACTCATACTTGAGAGTCCAAAGCTTTACCATTGCACCACTTCCCAGACCATCCCTCTTCCCTCTGGATTTCTGGTTGTCTCTATCCAATAAATAAAGATAACAAAAAAGTTTTAAAAATTTAATTTAATTTGATTTGATAGGACAGAGAAAAATTCAGAGGGGAGGGGGACAGAGGGATAGAGAGTGAGGCCTGGGGACACAGCATAATAGAAGTCAAATGACTTCTGTGCTTGAGGCTCTAAGGTGCCAGGTTCAGTCCCTAGCACCACGATAAGCCAGACCTGAGCAGGGCTCTATTAAAAAATTTTTAAAGGTTGGGAGTCCGGCGGTAGCGCAGCAGGTTAAGCGCACGTGGCGCAAAGCGCAAGGACGGGAAAGGATCCTGGTTTGAGCCCCGGCTCCGCACCTGCAGGGGAGTCGATTCACAGGCGGTGAAGCAGGTCTGCAGGTGTCTGTCTTTCTCTCCCCCTCCTCTCTCCATTTCTCTCTATCCTATCCAAAAGTTGCGACATCAACAACAACAATAAAAGAACAAGGGCAACGAAAAGGAATAAATAAATATATATATATATTTAAAAAAATTTTAAGGGCCGGGTGGTGGCACAGTGAGTTAAGAGCTTGAAGCTCAAGGACCAGAGTAAGGATTCTCGTTAGAGACCCCGGCTCTCCACCTGCAGGGGGTTTTCTTCACAGGCAGTGAAGCAGGTCTGCAGGTGTCTGTCTTTCTCTCCCCCATCTGTCTTCCCCTCCTCTCTCAATTTCCCTCTGTCCTACCCAACAACAACGATTGCAATAACAATAATAATAAATAATAACAACTATGATAAACTACAATGGCAACAAAAGGGAAAACGTTTTAATTTATTTATTTACTTTTTTATTGTTGTTGTAGTTATTGTTGATGTCATTGTTGTTAGGAAAGAGAGAAATTGAGAGAGGAGGGGAAGACAGAGAGGGAAAGAGAAAGACAGACACCTGCAGACCTGCTTCACCGCCTGTGAAACGACTCCCTTACAAGTGGGGAGCCGGGGCTCGAACCGGGATCCTTACACCGGTCCTGCACTTTGCCGCCATATGCGCCTAACCTGCTGCGCTACCGCCCGACTCCCTGGGGAAAAAATTTTTTTAAATATTTATTTATTTATTCCCTTTTGTTGCCCTTGTTGCTTTATTGTTGTAGTAATTATTGTTGTTGTTACTGATGTGGTTGTTGTTGGCTAGGACAGAGAAATGGAGAGAGGAGGGGAAGACAGAGAGGGGGAGAGAAGAAAGACACCTGCAGACCTGCTTCACTGCCTGTGAAGTGACTCCCCTGCAGGTGGGGAGTCTGGGGCTTGAACCAGGATTCTTACACTGGCCCTTGTGCTTTGCACCGCCTGCGCTTAACTCGCTGCGCTACCACCCGACTCCCCCCAATTTTTTTTTAATTGAAAAAAAAATTAAAAACTAGGGGCCGGTTGGTGGTGTACCTGGTTGAGCACACAAGTTACAATGTGCAAGGATCTGGGTTCAAGCCCTTGGTCCCCACCTAGAGGCGGGAAGCTTAAGCAGGGCTGCAGGTATCTCTCTGTCTCCCTTTCTCTCTATCTATCCCTCCACTCAATTTCTAGCTGTCTCTATCAAATAAGCAAAGATAATAATAATAATAAATTTTTAATTTACGGTTCCAAAAAAAACTTTAAAGTAAAATAAACAAATAAAATATAAAGAGAGAGAGAGAGACCCCACCTCCTGGACCACTACAAAAGCATCTCCGATAGAGTTTTGAGTGGGAAGAGGAGGTTGTAGTATGAGATACATATTACACTAGTTTGAAAAACATACATATAACAAAAGAAACTCCTTCCTTCCATAGAGACACTGTGGGGGAGCACGTGGTAGGACAATGGGTTAAATGCACATAGTACAAAGTACAGGACCTGCACAAGGATCCCAGTTCAAGCCTTTGGTTCCCCACTTGCAGGGGGTCACTTCACAGGCGGTGAAGCAGGTCTGCAGGTGTCTATCTTTCTTTCCCCTCTTTGTCTCCCCCTCCTCTCTCCATTTCTCTTTATCTTGTCCAATATAAAAGGGGGAAAAATGGCCTGCAGGGGCACCGAGCCCCAGCAATAACCCTGGAGAGAGAGAAAGAATAAAAGAGACCAAAGCACCAAAGCTTCCTTCACTGAAGTGGGGCCAGGCTCAAACCTGGGTCTCACACACATGGCAAAGCAGCTTACTGTCCAAGTGAGCTACTTGCTGGCCCCAATATTATATATATTTGCCTCCAGCGTTATCACTGGGGCTTGGTGCCTGTACTATGAATCCACTGCTCCTGGGGGCTATTGTTTTCCTTTTCGTTGCCCTTGTTGTTTATCGTTATTATTATTGTTCTTGTTATTTCTGTTGCTGTTGTTGGATAGGACAAAGAGAAGTCGAGAGAGGATGGGAAGACAGAGATGGGGAGAGAAAGACAGACACCCCCAGACCTGCTTCACTGCTTGTGAAGTGACCCCCCTGCAGGTGGGGTTCAAACGGGGATCCTTGTGTCATTCTTTGTGCCTCGTGCCATGTGCACTTAACCCGCTGCGCTACCACCTGCCCCTCCAATATTATATTTTTTACTGTGTATCCCCAGCAGATTCATGTGGAGTTGTCCCTAAGCTGTCGGTCTTATCCAGACATAATGCTCATCAACTGTGCTTTACAAAGCTATTTCAAAATGTATTGATTGTATAATTCAAATCTAATATAAAAGAATGTGCGATGATGCTTATCTTTTTCTTTTTTTTATCCTCCAGGGTTATTGCTGGGCTCGGTGCCTACACCATGAATCCACCGCTCCTGGAGGCCATTTTTTCCCCCTTTTTGTTGCCCTTGTTGTTGTAGCCTCGTTGTGGTTATTATTATTGCCATTGTTGACGTTGTTCGTTGTTGGATAGGACAGAGAGAAATGGAGAGAGGAGGGGAAGATAGAGAAGGGGAGAGAAAGATAGACACCTGCAGACCCTGCAGGTGGGGAGCCGGGGGCTCGAACCGGGATCCTTACGCCAGTCCTTGCACTTTGCGCCACATGCGCTTAACCCACTGCGCCACCGCCCGACCCCCCAGATGCTTATCTTTATTAAATGGAGACAGCCACAAATTGAGAGGAAGGGGGAGACAGAGAGGGACACCTGCAGCCCTGCTTCACCACAGTAGCTGTGTCCTTCACCCCTACGCTGTGGGGTAGGTAACTCATATTTTTCTGTGAACTATCTTTTCCAAGAAAAAAAAATTGGACAGAAATGCAAGCAACTTGCCAGAACACAGCCAACAGATAAAACCCGCCAGTATTTTGTGAGTAAAATATAAAGTCCTGTAGGACTTAAAACCCCAGAACAGCTTTTGCTCTGCTTGAGTCCGCCTAATCAGAGTAAGAATCACAAATTCCATGGGGCAACACCGCCCCCGAGTGGCTGTGCTTCATATTGGCAGCTACAAATCCAACTGAGGGAAATCAGCACTCTATATTTTTAATTAATTATTAAATTATTATTTATTTATTTTTCAATTAATTGTTGGATAGAGACACAGTGACAATGAGACGGGAGGGGGAGATAGAGAGGTAGAGAGACAGAGAGACACCTGCAGCCCTGTTTCACTGTTTTCAAAGCTTTCCCCCTGCAGGTGGGGGCTGGGGGCTTAAACCTGGGCCCTTGCACATTGTAATGTGTATGTCTAACCAGGTGCACCTCCGCCTGGCCCCACGAAAACTGCTTTCTTCTAGGGCACATTTCTTCCTGTTTTTCCCTTGCTAAGACTCTGCTGAGGGCTGTCCTTAAACATCGGTCTGCAGACAAGGGGGCCACAGGGGGGGCCTCCAAAGGATGTGAAGCATCCTTCTGTGATATATCCATTCAAGCAGGGTCCTAACATTGTCCTCAGGCGAGGGGCGACTCAAAACAAAAACAAAAAAACCAAACATGTTTCACGGGGCCTGGTGGTGACACACCTGGTTGAGCGCACATGTTACCATGCACAAGGACCTGGGTTTCTAACCCTTAGTCCCCAACTGCAGGGGGAAAAAGCTTTGCAAGTGGTGAAGCAGGTCTACAAGTGTCTCTCCCTCTCTACCTCCCCCTGCCCTCTCGATTTCTGGCTGTCTCTATCCAATAAATAAAGATTAAACAACAACAACAACAACAAAAGTGTTTACACATAGGGTACAAAGCACATATCCAGACAACAAAATGCCTTGAACTGCAGCCTGGTAAGTGGCATCGTGGATAAAGTGCTGGACTGGCAAGCATGGGGGCTCGAGTTTGAGCCCCGGTATTGCATGTACCAATGTGATGTTCTGATATTCTCTCTCTCTCATCATTAATATATAAAATAGATATTGGGAGCCAGGTGGTGGCACACATATTACCAAGTGCAAGGACCCGGGTTTAAGTCCCGGATCTCCACCTGCAGAGGGGAAATTTCATAAGTGATGAAGGTCTGAAGGTCGGTCTCTCTCTCTCTCTCTCTCTGGCCTCCAGGGTTATTGCTGGGGTTTGGTGCCAGCACTATGAATCCACTGCTCCTGGAGGCCATTTTTCCCATTTCATTGGATAGGACAGAGAGAGATTGAGAGGGGAGAGGGGATAGAGAGGGAGAGAGGGTCTACGGCCACACCATCCTGAACACGCCTCATCTCATCTTGGAAGCTAAGCAGGGTCGGGCCTGGTTAGTACTTGGATGGGAGAGAGGGAGAGAGAATGGGGAGGGGATGCTTTACAAGCAGTGAAGCAGGTCTGCAGGTGTCTTATTTCTATTTCTATCTCCCCTCCATTATCAATTTCTCTCTGTCCTTTCTTTTTCTTTTTTTTTTTAAATATTTGTTTATTTATTTACTCCCTTTTGTTGCCCTTGTTGTTTTATTGTTGTAGTTATTGATGTTGTTGTTGGATAGGACAGAGAGAAGTGGAGAGAGGAGGGGAAGACAGAGAGGGGGAGAGAAAGATAGACACCTGCAGACCTGCTTCACCGCTTGTGAAGCGACTCCCCTGCAGGTGGGGAGCCTGGGCTTGAACCTTATGCTGGTCCTTGTGCTTTGCGCCATGTGTGCTTAACCCACTGTGCTACCGCCCGACTCCCTGTCCTTTCTTTCTTTCTTTTTTTTTTTTTTCCCTCCAGGGTTATTGCTGGGACTCAGTGCCTGCACCATGAATCCACTGCTCCTGGAGACTATTTTTTCCCCTTTTTGTTGCCCTGGTTGTTTTATCATTGTTGTAGGTATTATTATTGTTGTTATTGCTGTCATTGTTGTTGGATAGGACAGAGAGAAATGGAGAGAGGAGGGGAAGACAGAGAGGGGGAGAGAAAGACAGACACCTGCAGACCTGCTTCACCCCCTGTGAAGCGACTCCCCTGCAGGTGGGGAGGGGGGGGAGGGGACAAACGGATCCCTATGCAGGTCCTTGCACTTTGCACCATGTGCGGTTAACCTGCTGCGCTACCACGTGACTTCCTTCTCTCTGTCTTTTCAAATCAAATAGAAAATAATAAATAACTAGATAAATAAAATAAATATTAAAATATACTTTGGGAGGGGAGTGCAGATAGCATAATGGTTATTCAAACAAACTGTTAGGCCTGAGGCTCTGAGGTCCCAGGCTCAATCCCCCACACCACCATAAAATACACACACACACACACACACACACACACACACACACACACACACACATTGCACCACTATGACCACCAACAATAGCAACAACTTTGGAGGCTGAGGAAATAGTGCAATGGTTATGCAAAAAGATTTTCATGTCTGAGGCACCATAAGTTCAATCCCCAGCATCACCATAAAGCAGGGCTGAGCAGTGCTCTGGTAAAAAAACAAATTTTGGAGGGTTGGAAAGAGAGCATAATGGTTATGCAAACAACTTTCATACCTGAGGCTCTGAGCTCCCCAGGTTCAATCTCCATTAGCCACCATAAGCCAGAACAAAGCAGTGTTCTTATAGTGAAATCAAATCATTGGCATTCTGAGTAAATTACAATCAAGAAGCTCTGCAGGTAGACCACTGGTTCACATTGGTCTGCCTAAGCTTCCTAGGCTCTATCCCTTACACTGAACATACCAGAGTGAGGTGGTTACTATTTTTTTTTAAATCTTAACTTAATTTTATTTTATAAGATACAGAGATGTTGAGAAAGGGGATGGGGAAGAGGCAGGGAGAGAGAGCGGCAGAGAGAAACCTGCAGCACTGCTTGTCCATTTGTGAAGCTTTCTCCCTGCAGGTGGAGGACTGGGGCTTGAACCTGAGTCCTTGTGTATGGTAACATACATTTAACCAGGTGTGCCCCTGCTGACATTTTCTTCCCCAGGAAACTCATAGTGACTGAATTCTACATGGAATCATCAGATATGTGTTTGAAAATTACCACATCATTGTTTGACTTTTAAAAAAAATATTTATTTTCCCTTTTGTTGTCCTTGTTGTTTTATCATTGTTGTGGTTATTGTTATTGCTATCGTTGTTGTTAGATAGGACAGAGAGAAATAAAGAGAGGAGGGGAAGACAGAGAGGGGGATAGACACCTGCAGACCTGCTTCACTGCTTCTGAAGCAACCCCCTGCAGGTGAGGAGCCGGGGACTCGAACCAGGATCTTTAGTCTGGTCCTTGTGCTTCACACTATGTGGATTCAACTATCTGCACTACCGCCTGACCCCCGACTTTTCTTTTCTTTTTTTTGCCTCCAGAGTTATCGCTGGCTCGGTGCCTACACCACGAATCCACCGCTCTTGGAGGCCATTTCCCCCCCTTTTGTTGCCCTTGTTTTATTGTTGTAGTTATTATTGTTGTTGTTATTGATGCCAGTGTTGTTGGCTAGGACAGAGAGAAATGGAGAGAGAAGACAGAGAGGGGGAGAGAAAGACAGACATCTGCAGACCTGCTTCACCGCCTGTGAAGTGACTCCCCTGCAGGTAGGGAGCCAGGGGCTCTAACCCGGATCCTTACACAGGTCCTTGTGCTTTGCACCATGTGCGCTTAACCCGCTGCGCTACCGCCCGCCCCCCCTTTTCTTTCTTTCTTTTTTTTTTTTTTTGGAAAGTATTTTATTTATTAATGAGAAAAATAGGAGAGAGAGAGAAAGAACCAGACATCACTTTGGTACATGTGCTGTCGGGGATTGAACTCAGGACCTCATGCCTGAGAGACCAACGTTTTATCCACTGCGCCACCTCCTGGACCACTTTTGTTTCTTTTTTTAAAGATATTTTATTTTGTGGTCCGGGAGTTGGCTCAATGTATAAATCCTTGGACTCTGAAGCATGAAGTCCTAAGTTCAATCTCTGGCAGCATGTGTACCAGAGTGATGTTTGGTTTTCTTTTTCTCCTCCTCCTATTTTTCTCATTAATAAATAAAATATTTTAAAAGGCAGATATAGATTTAAAAAGACATTTTATTTTTATTTATTCACTTTGGATAGAAACAGAGCAATTGAGAAGGAATGGGAGTTAGAGAGGGAGAGGAAGGGAGTCACCTGCATCACTGCTTCACCACTTGTGAAGTTTTCCCCCATCAGGTGGGAACCTGGGCCTTGAACCTGGTTCCTTACACACTGTAATGTATATGCTTAACCAGGTGTGCCACAGCCTGGGGCCAGGGTACTCTGACTTCTATCTCATGTGGGGTTATATATATATATATATATTGATTTTATTTATTGATTGATTCATGCATAAGATAGGCAGAAAGAAAGAAAGAACCAGACATCACTCTGGTACATGTGCTACTGAGATTGAACTCGGGACCTCATGCTTGAGAGTCCAAGGCTTTTTTATTTTTTAATTAATTAATTAATTAATTAATTCCCTTTTGTTGCCTTTGTTGTTTTATTGTTGTAGTTACTATTGTTGCTGTTATTGATGTCGTCATTGTTGGATAGGACAGAGAGAAATGGAGAGAGGAGGGGAAGACAGAGAGGGGGAGAGCCTGTGAAGCGACTCCCCACAGGTGGGGATCCTTGGGCCGGTCCTTGCGCTTTGCGCCAAGTGCGCTTAACCCACTGCACTACCACTCAACTTCCCAAGAGTCCCACTGGGCCACCTTCCAGACCACTGGTACTATCTTATACAAAATAATAATAATAATCTTGTGTGGTCTGAGAGGTGGTGTAATGGATAAAGTGCTGGACTCTGAAGCATGAAGTCTTGAGTTCAATTCCTGGTGAAAGAAATGCACGTGCCAGGTTGATTCTCTGGTTTTCTCTCGATTCCTATCGCCTTTATAAAGTAAATAAACAAACAAAAGAGGAGCTAGAGCTCAGCCAGTCAAGTGTTTGCCTCCCCATGTGCAGGGGTGCGGGGGTGAGGGGAGAGCTTGGGCAGCCCATGGGAGCAAAAATGCCAAGTGCTGATGACTCTGTTGTCAGTCACTGCTGAGGGATGAGGAGGTGATGCGGGGCTGCCATACTAGAGCTCTTAGCTGTGGCTGCAGCTGGCACTGAGTGACCTGCTAGTAGACAAGGCAAGTTCTGGTAAGATGACCGGGGACAGTGGCAAGGGTGATGGAATTGCAGGAGGAGACAACCCTTCTGTTTAGCTCTGTTATTTATTTAGTATATTATTATTTTTACCATAGGGTTGTTCTGCTCTGGTTGATGGTGGGTCCTGGGGACTGAACCTGGGACCTAGGAACAACAGACAGGAGAGTCTTTTTTTGCAGAACCATTATGCTGTCTCCCCTGCTTACAGGGAGGAAGCAGAGGGCCCGCGAAATGGACTCCGGGAGGGTAGACGTACACTCCGCCGGAAGTGGTATCCATTCGGTCCGCTGCTGAAGCTCAGAGGATGTTGGCTAGAGCAGGATCCCCAGGGTGCGCCCCCTCAGAAACCAGAGCTGCCCGGTGGAGCCCCGAGGATCTCCGGGAGTCCGTCCTCAGCGCCTTTGCCGTCAGCCCTTACTAAATATGGCGGCTCGCTCTTCCGGCGTGGCGTGAGGTCAAAGGTCCCGCAAGATGGCGGCGCCCAGGAGCAGCCACGGCGTGAGATGAGGATGGCGCTGGCGGCGCTGGCGGCGGGGCCTCGGCTCTCTCGTCGCGTGAGTGGGCTGGTCCCCGGGCTGGGGCGAGGCCACCGGACGGCGGCTGGCCGCTCGCAGGGCCGACGGGAGGCGGCGGAGGCCGAGGCGGACGCGCCGGTGTTCCAGTACGTGGGCGAGCGCGCGGCCCGCGCCCACCGCGTCTTCGTGTGGGGCTTCAGCTTCTCGGGGGCGCTGGGTGTCCCCTCCTTCGTGGTCCCCAGCTCCGGGTCCGTGCCCCGCGCCGGCTTGCGGCCGCGCCGCCGCATCCAGCCCATCCCCTACCGCCTGGAACTGGACCAGAAGGTGCGGCTTCCCCTCTCCCTCCAGCCCCGGTGCACCCACGGCGGGTGACAGGAACCCGTCCCGCCCGCCCGCTGCAGGGTCTTGGGGAGCCTGTGACCCCAGAAGTCAGATTTAGGAGGGCAGAGATCAAAAGGTCAGAGAGGGGCCGGCGACATAGCTCACCTAGGCAGTGCGCTATTCTGCAGGTGCCAGACCGGACTTCAGTCCCCGCCCTCACCGCATTGAAGGAAGCTTCGGTGCTGTGGTGTCTCTGTCTGTCTGTCTGTCTGTCTGTCTCTCTCTCTCTCTCTCTCTCTCTCTCTCTCTCTTTTACTATTCATTGAAACATACATATTTTCATGAGAGTGTGAGAGGCCAAAGCCCTGCTCAGTTCTGACTTGTGGTGGTGCTGGGATTGAACCTGCCACCTTAGAGACTCAGGAACGGAAACCATTTGTATACAGTTATGTTGTCTTCCCAGCCCACTATTATTAGCTTTCTTAACAAAAATTTTTATTATATTTATTTATTTATTGGATAGAGACAGTCAGAAATCTAGAGTGAAGGGGAGATATAGAGAGAGACACCTGCAAACCTGCTTCATCACTTGTGAAGCTTCCCACCTGCAAGTGGGGACCAAGGGCTTGAACCTGGGACCTTGTGCGCTAATGTGTGTGCTTAACCAGGTGTGCCACCACCTGACCCCTTGCTTTTTTTTTCATAAAGATTTTAATTATTTTATTTTATTTTTTAAATTTATTTTCCCTTTTGTTGCCTTTGTTTTTTATTGTTGTTGCAGTTATTGTTATTGATGTCGTCATTGTTGGGTAGGAGAGAGGAGGGGAAGACAGAGGGGGAGTGAAAGATAGACACTTGCAGACCTGCTTCACTGCCTGTGAAGCGACTTCCCTGCAGGTGGGGAGCTGGGGGCTCCAACCGGGATCCTTATTCTGGTCATTACACTTGGTACCATGTGTGCTTAACCTGCTTCGCTACCGCCAGACTCCCTTCTTTTTTTTATTTATGAGGAAGATAGGAGGGGAGAGATAAATAATCAGACATCACTCTGGTACATGTGCTGCCGGGGATTGAACTCAGTTACCTCATGCTTCAGAGTCTAGTGCTTTATCCACTGAGCCACCTCCTAGACTACTATTATTAGTTTTTTATTAATAATTATTTTGCCTGGCCACTGATCAGTCTTAGAATATACCCTATGTTGTCTCTTTCACTCTCTTTCTCTGCCTCTAAACAAATAAATATGAATAAAAAATAAAAGGCCAGAGAAGGGTCGGCAAAATAGCTCCCTTGGATAGTGCGCTGCTTTGCCATGTGCACAACTCAGGTTTGAGCCCGGCCCCCACCACATTGAAGAAAGCTGCAGGGCTATAGTCTCTTTCTTCTTTATTTTATTATTACTTTTTTTTTTTTTCCTCCAGGGTTATAGCTGGGGCT
Organism: Erinaceus europaeus; assembly: GCF_950295315.1. Lineage (NCBI taxonomy): Eukaryota > Metazoa > Chordata > Mammalia > Eulipotyphla > Erinaceidae > Erinaceus > Erinaceus europaeus. The sequence continues at coordinate 29,165,864 of NC_080176.1, forward strand.
TGATGCCAGCACTACGAATCTACTGCACCTGGAGGCTATTTTTCCCCATTTTGTTGTCCTTGTTGTTATTGTTATAGCTGTTGTTGTTGTTGGATAGAACAGAGAGAGATCAAGAGAGGAGGGGGAGACAGGGGAGAGAAAGCATGACCCTCCTGCAGGTGGGGAACTGGGGGCTCAAACCAGAATCCTTCGCTGGTCCTTGTTCTTTGCTCCATGTGCGCTTAATCTACTGCACTACCGCCCAGCTCCTCTCCCCTTTTATTTTCTGCCTCCAGGGTTATTGCTGGGGCTGGGTGCCTGCACCACGAATCCACTGCTTCTGGAGACCATTTCCCCCCATTTTTGTTGCCCTTGTTATTATTACTGTTATTGTTGCTGTTGTTGAATAGGACAGAGAGAAATTGAGAGAGGATGGGAAGATGGGGAGAGAAAGACACCTGCAGACCTATTTCACCATCTGTAAGCGACCCCCCCAGCAGGTAGGGCACCGGGGATCCTTACTCCGGTCCTTGAGCTTCCCGCCATGTGCGCTCAACCTGCTGTGCTACTGCCCGGCCCCTATTTTTATCATCTTAGCAATATTTATTTTGCCTGGTGTCAGTCTCTTCTCAGAACATGCACCATGTGATTTCTTTTATATACTCTCTATGCCTGTCTCTAAAAAAAACTTAAGACTGTCAGGGAGCAAACTGTTGTATTTACTGTCAAATCTAAAACATTAATCTTCTAATAAAGGGGGGAAAGTTAAAGAAAATAATTGTCAGGGAGGTCTGGAGGGATAGCTCATGAGGTAGGGCACCTACCTGGACACCGTCCCTAGTGCCATGGCATGGGGTGGGGCCACTCTGGTTCATCTCTGAATCTCAGAAGTAGCTGGGAGTGGCTCATAATAACAACAGTGAGAAGTCAGGGAAAAAGTGGGCCTGTGGGCTGGTGGCTGGCTGCAGTCAGTGACTGCTGAGAAAGGAGAGGCTTAATGGAGTAGTTCTACAAGAGAAAGAAGATCTAAACAGGTCAGACTGGTTGCACAGGAGGTTTCTGACTGAACTCAGATTGGGAAAGACCACAGCACAGGGCAGTGCCAGGGGTCTGCCTGCCTTTTCTCTGAAGCCAACATTCTATAGAGTTGTTTTGGGAGTGTTTCATGTTGGTTCTTTGCTGTGTATGGTTGCAGATAATCTTCAAGGGGAGGAGGAAAAGACAGAGGTTTTATTTCTGACTTTTGCCGAGGACAGTAAAGAATCCTTATTAAACTTAAGGTTTTAACTTATTAATTAATGAAAAGGCAGTAGAGAGAAATTGAGAGTCCAGTGCTTTACCTCCCAGACCACTCTTTGTGTTAAGTTTTATTTATTTTAAGATTGATTTGCTCATTAATGAAGGGAGAGAGAGCCAGAGCATCAATCTGGTACATGCAATACCAGAAAGAAAACTCAACTCAAGACCTCATGCTGGATAGTTCCTTTTTTTTTTTTTTTTTCCCCTTTGACCAGCTCTGGCTTGTGGTGGTGCTAGGCATTGAACCTGGAGCCTTTGGTGCCTCAGGCATGAAAGTCTTTTTGTGGGGGTGGGGAGTGGGTTGTCAGGTGGTAGCGCAGCGGGTTAAGCACATGTGGCGCAAAGTGTAAGGATCCTGGTTGGAGCCCCTGGCTCCCCACCTACAGGGGGTCGCTTCAAAAGCAGTGAAGCAGGTCTGCAGGTGTCTGTTTATCTTTCTCTCCCCTTCTTGGTCTCCCCTCTCTTGATTTCTCTCTGCCCTATCACAACAATAATAATGATGACAACAACAAGGGTAGCAACAAGGGCAACAAAATGGGAAAAAATGGCCTCCAGGCGCAGTGGATTGATAGTACAGGCACCGAGCCCCAGCAGTAACCCTGGAGGCAAAGAAAAGAAAAGAACCTCTTTTTGCAGAAACTTTGTGCTGTCTCCCAGCCTGACAGCTTGTCTCTTAATGCTACAAACCCCTGCTTCTTCTAGCGTTTGCCCTTCTTCCGTAGCCAGTCAACAGCGTCAGGTTGAGCCTGATGTCAAGTTTCGAGACCTCCTTTGAATCTGGAGAGGTGGCAGTCGTTAACTCTGGAACTCTTTTTCTTTCTTTCTTTTTTTTTTTAATTATTTTTTGTTGTCTTTATTTTTATTTTTTTTTCTTTTTCTTTTTTTAATATTTATTTTGTTTATTCCCTTTTGTTGCCCTTGTTGTTTTATTGTTGTAGTTACTATTGTTGTTGTCGTTGTTGGATAGGACAGAGAGAAATGGAGAGAGGGAGGGGAAGACAGAGAGGAGAGAAAGATAGACACCTGCAGACCTGCTTCACCGCCTGTGAAGCGACCCCCCTGCAGGTGGGGGGCTGGGGTTTGAACCGGGATCCTTATGCCAGTCCTTGTGCTTTGTGCCACATGCGCTTAGCCCGCTGCACTACAGCCCAACTCCCTTGTTGTCTTTATTTATTAGATAGAGACAGCCAGAAATTGAGAGGGTAAGGGGAGATAGGGAGAGAGAAAGAGACACCTACATCATTGTCTCACCACTTGCAAAACTTTCCCCCTGCAGGTGGGAACCAGGGGCTCGAACCTGGGTCCTTGCGCATTATAACATGTGTGCTCATCCAGATGTGCCACCACCAGCCCCCACTCTGGAAACTTTTTTTTTCAGATTTCATCGGCTGCCTGTGGCTATGGCTTCACACTGCTTTCCTCGAAGACCAAGGATGTCACAAAAGTATGGGGGATGGGACTCAACAAAGACTCTCAGCTCGGCTTTCACAGCAGCCAGAAAGACAAAAGTGAGTCTTCTTCCCTTGGCTTCTTACTTCTGTGATTGGCTTGAGAAAGGACTCTGTTGGTGGGGGGGGGCGTTGTGTTTCTCTCTTTTGAAATTTTATTTTATTATTAGAGACAGAAACAGAGAGGAGACGGAGAGATAGAGGCAGAGAGATACCTGCAGCCCTGCTTCACCACTCGTGAAGCTTTCCCCCTGCAGGTGGGGACCGGGGGCTTAAACCCAGGTCTTTATTATACTGTAGTGTGTGCTCTTAACCAGATGAGCCACCCCCTCTTGTATTAGAGCTTAATGGTTTACAGTGTAGCTGTTGATGTTAACACATAGGCACAATTTCTTTTTTTTTTTTTTTTTAAATATTTATTTACTGGGAGTCGGGTGGTAGTACAGTGGGTTAAGCGCACGTGGTGCAAAGCCCAAGGACCGGCATGAAGATCCTGGTTCGAGCCCCCGGCTCCCCACCTGCAGGGGAGTCGCTTCACAGGTAGTGAAGCAGGTCTGCAGGTGTCTGTCTTTTTCTCCCCCTCTCTGTCTTCCCCTCCTCTCTTCATTTCTCTCTATTCTATCCAACAATGACGACATCAATAACAACAGCAATAAAACAACAAGGGCAGAAAAGGGAATAAATAGATAACAAAAATATTTATTCCCTTTTGGTGCCATTGTTTTATTGTTGTAGTTATTATTGATGTCGTCGTTGTTGGACGGGACAGAGAGAAATGGAGAGAGGGGGAAGAAAAAGAGAGAGAAAGACACCTACGGACCTGCTTCACCGCCTGTGAAGTGACTTCCCTGCAGGTGGGGAGCCGGGGGCTTGAACCGGGATCCTTGTGCCAGTCCTTGCTCTTAGTGCCATCTGTGCTTAACTCACTGTGCTACCGCCCGACTCCCCTAGGCACAATTTCTTATCTTCCTGTGACAAGTGTCTGAAGAACACTCACCCCCTTCCCTTAGGTTCATTTTATTTTATTGTATTTTTTTGGGGGGTGTAGCACAGAGAGAGAGAAATTGGGAGGGGAGGGGGAGTTAGAGAGGGAGAGAGAGGACCAGGTGGTAGCACATCTGTGGTTGAGAACAGATGTTACAGTGCGCAAGGACCCAGGTTTGAGCCCCTGGTCTCCATCTGCAGGGGGAAAGCTTTGCAAGTGGTGAAGCAGGGCTGCAGGTGTCTCTCTTGTCTCCCCTTTCCCTCTCAGCTTTTTTGACTGTCTCTATTCAACATATAAAGATAATTTAAAAAGGGGGGGAGTGAGGAAGGTAGACAGATACCTGCAGAGTTGCTTCAATGCTTATGAAGCGTCCCCCCTGCAGGTGGGGAGTGGGGGCTCAAACCTGAGTCCTTGTGCATGGTGACGTGTCCAGTCCACGGGGTGTGCTGCCACCCCACCTCAACTTAGGTTCTTTCCACCACCATGCACCAGGATCCCAACTCTGTCCACTCCTTCCGTCCCCTCCTTTCCCAGAGTCCTTTGCTTTTGTGCTTTTTTGTTTGTTTGTTTTGTTTTTCAAGAGTGGAATTACCTAAACCAGGCCAACCAGCAAGAGAGATCGAGTCATGGGGCAGCTCTGGGGAATGAACTCGAGGCCTGAATCATGGATCAAGTTTTCACACTGTTTTGATTTGGGGGCGGGGGGCACATCACAGCAGTAGTCTACCACCCATGGAGTTGCCCTGGTGTCATCTGTGGATCTCTAGCATGGCTTTGGGCTCGGACTCAGGGCCACGCACATGGAAGAGAGGTGTGTGTGTGTGTGTGTGTGTGTGTGTGTGTGTGTGTGTATGGAGCTTGCCCTGCTGCTGCAGCATCTCCCTTGTGGTATTGGGGCTTCTGTCCAGAGAACTTCTTTTCTGGCTTCATTTAAGTTTTTTTAAATTAATTAATTAATTTATTTATTCATGAGTGAGATAGGAGAGAAATAACCAGACATCACTCTGGTACATGTGCTGCCGTGGATTGAACTCGGGACCTCATGGTTGAGAATCCAGTGGCTTATCCACTGCACCACCTCCCGGACCACTTAAGTTCTTATTAGACATTTTCTTCCCCCTTGATTTTATTTACTGAAGAAACCACACTGTTTCTCCCGCAGAATCTTCTGCTCTGGACTTTGCTGAATATGCCCTCATGATGCTGTCACTTGATAGTTGGGGTCAGAGACACCTGCAGCCCTGCCTCACTGCTCAGTGAAGCTTCCCCCCCCATCCCCTGCAGGTGAGCACCGGGGGCTTGAACCCCAGGCCTTGGCCACTGTAGTGTGTGCGCTTAACCAGATGCACCATCACCTGGCCCCCATGAGAGTCTCTTAGCATAACCATTATGCTATCTGCCCCCACCCTCTGTCTCTCACCATCTGTCTTTCAAAAAGAAAGACATGGGGAATAAAAAGGTGGCCAGCAGTGGCAGAGCCATGCAGGCACCAAGCCCCAGCAGTAACCCAGGTGGCAAAAAAGAAAAACCAAGAGGCTGGGTGGTGGTGCATCTGGCTGAGTGCACAGGTTACAGTGCGCAAGGACCTGGGTTTGAGCCCCCCGACCCTTACCTGCAGGGGGGAAGCTTCACAAGTGGTGAAGCAGGGCTGCAGATGTCTTTCCCTCCCTATCACCCCCTTCCCTCTCGACTTCTGGCTGTCTCTATCCAAATAATTAAATAAAGATAATTTTAAAAGAAAAGGAAAACCCAAGTCCCCACACCATCACCTGACAGAGATTCCCCGTGCTCTCCTGGAAGCTAACTTGAATGTAATACAGGCAGAGTGTTGTGGTAGGCAGGGAGTTGGGTGCCGGGGTCCGGCTGAGAACTGTAGTGCCTGGAACCCTCAGTCAGCACCCCCTCGGGCTGGGGAGCCGGGTTAGAGGGCGCAGGCAGCGCTGAGCACTCTCTGCTTCCTGTTTCAGCGCGTGGCTATGAGTACGTTCTGGAGCCATCACCAGTGCCTCTGCCCCTGGAGCGTCCGCAGGAGACCCGGGTGCTGCAGGTCTCATGCGGGAGGGCCCACTCCCTGGTGCTGACAGACCGAGAAGGAGGTGACTAGACTGGGTGGGAGGGTTTGCGGGGAGTGGGGGGTAGAGGGTGGGGGGGCAGTGGTACTGTCCTCGTGACATGGAGGTCCTGAGTGGCAGAACCAGGGCCTGGGTGGGGTGGGGCATTAAGAACTTGGAACGTGGTGCAGGCTGTTGGGGCTGGTCTGTGACTGTCACAGTTGGAGAAGGACACCTAGTGGCATCCAGGGTGAGGTGTTGGGCTGGGACCACTTGACAGGTGCCTCCTCCCCCCGCGGTGCTGACCTCACAGGAGCCCAGACCCTCACGCTGATGTGCCCTTGTTCTTTTTTTTAAATATTTATTTTATTTATTTATTCCCTTTTGTTGCCCTTGTTGTTTTATTGTTGTAGTTATTATTGTTGTTGTTGGATAGGACAGAAAAATGGAGAGAGGAGGGGAAGACAGAGAGGAGTAGAGAAAGATAGACACCTGCAGACCTGCTTCACCGCCTGTGAAGCGACTCCCCTGCAGGTGGGGAGCCGGGGTTCGAACCCAGATCCTTATGGCGGTCCTTGTGCTTTGCACCACCTGTGCTTAACCCGCTGCGCTACAGCCCGACTCCCCCTCACGCTGATGTGATTTAGCCAATAAATGACTCTTTGCTACTCTTCAGTCTTCAGCATGGGAAACAATTCTTACGGGCAGTGTGGACGTGAGGTGGTCGCAGACGAGGTTTACAGGTGAGTCTCCCTCAAGGGCACCCCTTCCTCAAGTTGTATTTTGCACTAAGTATGAGAGACATTCACATTATCACGTGAGAGACATCCAGGGCAAGAAGAAGCAGGTTCTCCTATCTTGGGAGGACCAGTGGGAACTCAGGGGCAGCGAGAGTTCTCATTCCTTATTTTGTAGAGAAACAAGAGGTGAGAAAGACAGAAGAACCAGACAGAGGAGAGACCCCACAGCCCTGCTCCACCATCCATGGGGCTCCCAGGGTGGTGTCCATGGTGCTGAGAGAGGAGAGACCCCACAGCCCTGCCCCACTATCCATGGGTTTCTTGGGTGCTCTGCATGGTGCTGAGAGAACAGAGACCCCACAGCCCTGCTCCATCATCCATGAGACTCTCTGGGTGCTATCCATGGTGCTGGGAGAGGAGAGACCCCACAGCCCTGCTCCATCATCCATGAAGCTCCCTGGGTGCTGTCCATGGTGCTGAGAGAGGAGAGATCCCATAGCCCTGTTCCACCACCCATGAGGCTCCCTGGGTGCTGTCAATGGTGCTGAGAGAGAAGCAATCCCCACCACCCTGCTTCACCACCCATGAGGCTCCCTGGGTGTTGTCCGTGGTGCTGAGAGAGGAAAGACCCCACAGCCCTGCCCCACCATCCATGGGGCTCCCTGGGTGCTGTCCATGGTGCTGCCACATGTTGCCCTGCGTCCAACTCAGAACCATACACATGGTAGAGCTTGTTCTCTACCAGGTGAGCTCACTCCTGGTCTAGTCTTGTTCATCTTAAAAAGGCTCCTTTTAATTATTACACATGAGAGTGTTTCAAATGAGACAAAGAAAGAGACAAACCAGAGCAGCACTGGGGATTGAACTGGGAGCCCCATTTCATAGAAGTCTGATTTTCGACTAGTTTAGTTTTCTTTTCCAGCTCCTATCCTGTCCTGTCCTGTCCTGTCCTGTCCTGTCCTATCCTACCTATCCTATCCTATCCTATCCTACTTTCCCCCCGTGCCTTCCTAAATATTTACTTATTTATGAGAGGAAGAGAGAATCAGAGCAGTACTCTGGCACATGTGATACCAAGGATCAAATTCAAGACCTCATGCTTTCAAATCCAGTGCCTTTATCTACTGTGTCACCTCCCAGACCACAGCAATCCTATGCCTTTTAAAGATAGTATTTAGTGGGGCCAGGCAGTGGTGCACCTGGTTAAAAGTACACATTACAGTGCACAATGACCCAGGTTCAAGCTCCTGTTCCCCACCTGCAGGGAGAAAGCTTCACGAGTGGTGAAGCAGGGCTGCAGGTGTCTCTGTCTCTCTACCTCTCTATCTTCTCCTCCCCTCTCAATTTCTCTGTCTAGCCAATAAAAAATAATAAAGTAAATAATTTTTTTTAAAAAATACATTATTTGTTGTTTTATTACACAGGATAGGGGTAGAACCAAGGTATCATTCTGTCTCATATACTACCAGAGATTGACATCAGGACCTCATGCTTGAGAGTCCAGCACCCTATTTGCTGCTCCTCCCCTTCTTCCCTCTTCAGACCCAGTTCTCTTTGCTTTAAGAAAATTTCCTCTGGGGCAGGGTGGTGGCACACTAGGTTAAACGCACTGAGTACAAAGCACAAGGACCCTCGCAAGGAATCCTGGTTGGATTCTAAAGCATGAAGCGGGAGGGGAGCTGGGGGCAAGACCAGAACCTCACTGGGATTAGATGACTCTGACTTGACCCGTTTGTCTTTTCCCCAATTTGCTCCCCCCCAGTGAAAGCCACAAAGTGCACAGGATGCAGGACTTCGATGGACAGGTAGTGCAGGTGAGAGCCGGGGTCCCTGAGCCCCTTGTCCTGCCTCCCTCTTCCCAGCACTGTAGTGAGGGAGGAAAGCAGGGCGGAGGATGGCACACCAGGCATATGTGAATGAGCACACTGTTTTAGAAAAAGCTCTGCCTGCTGGGCTCTAGGCCAGGTTGCACACAGCCATCCACTTGGCCGAAGGAGGGAGCCTATCACTAGATGGAGAGGAAAACAGCCCCAGAGGGGCCAGTGGCGCACCTGGTTGAGCGCACATTACAATGCATAAGGCTCTGGGTTCAAGTCCCTGGTCCCCACCTGCAGGAGGAAATCTTTGAGAGTGGTGAAGCAGGGGTGCAGGTGTCTCTCTGTCTCTCTCCCTATCTCCCATCCTTCTCAATTTCTGGCTCTATCCAGTAAATAAATAAAGGTAATAAAATATAAATTACAAAAAAAGAAAACAGCCTCAGCATGGAGGGGGGCAGTTGGGGCTGGAGATGACAGTGTAAGGGGTCTATAAGGGGCTCAGGAAGTGTGAGGAGGGAAGAGGTTCCAACCAGAAAGGGATTCCAGCCAGAGGGGTGCAAGGCAGATGCGGAGCTAGTGACGTATCGGAAGTAATTATTATTTTAAACGAAGTTATTATTGTTATTATGTTTTAGATAGAGACAGAGAGTGGGGGGCTAGATAGCATAATGGTTATGCAAAGAGTCTCTCATCCCTGAGGCTTTTTTTTTTTTTTCAGATTTTTATTTATTCATGAGAAAGATAGGAGAGAGAAAGAAAGAACCAGACATCACTCTGGTACATATGCTGCTGGGTATTTAACTCTGGACCTCATGCTTGAGGGTCCAGTGCTTTCTCTACTGCACCACCTCCTAGACCACAATTATGACATTTTATTTTATTATTTATTATTATTATTATTTTGTATTTTATTTTATTTTTTTCATTTGTCTTTATTCCCTTTCAATCCTTTCCATACTAGTTGCTGTGGCTATGTGTATAACTACAGGCAAAGGCCTTTCATTATTATTATTATTATTTTTAAATAATTTATTTCTTTATTGGGGAATTAATGCTTTACATTCAACAGTAAATACAATAGTTTGTACATGCATAACATTCCCCAGATTCCCATTTAACAATACAACCCCCACTATGTCATTCATCATTTTTCATGGACCTGTATTCTCCCCACCCACCCACTCAACCCAGAGTCTTTTACTTTGGTGCAATACTCCAATTCCATTTCAGGTTCGACTTGTGTTTTCTTTTCTAACCTTGTTTTTCAACTTCGGCCTGAGAGTGAGATCATCCCATATTCATCCTTCTGTTTCTGACTTATTTCACTCAACATGATTTTTTCAAGGTCCATCCAAGATCGGCTGAAAACGGTGAAGTCACCATTTTTTACAGCTGAGTAGTATTCCATTGTGTATATAGACCACAACTTGCTCAGCCACTCATCTGTTGTTGGACACCTGGGTTGCTTCCAGGTTTTGGCTATTACAAATTGTGCTGCCAGGAACATATGAGTACACAGATCTTTTTGGATGGATGTGTTGGGTTCCTTAGGATATATCCCCAGGAGGGGAATTGCAGGGTCATAGGGTAGGTCCATTTCTAGCCTTCTGAGAGTTCTCCAGACTGTTCTCCACAGAGGTTGGACCAATTGACATTCCCACCAGCAGTGCAGGAGGGTTCCTTTGACCCCACACCCTCTCCAGCATTTGCTGCTGTTACCTTTTCTGATGTATGACATTCTCACAGGAGTGAAGTGATATCTCGTTGTCTTTATTTGCATTTCTCTGACAGTCAGAGACTTGGAGCATTTTTTCATGTGTTTCTCGGCCTTTTGGATCTCTTCTGTGGTGAATATTCAGTCCATGTCCTCCCCCCATTTTTGGATGGGGTTATTTGTTGTCTTGTTGTTGAGTCTGGCAAGCTCTTTATATATGTTGGTTATTAAACTCTTATCTGATGTATGGCATGTAAAGATCTTCTCCCATTCTGTGAGGGGTTTCTTGGTTTGGGTAGTGGTTTCTTTTGCTGTGAAGAAGCTTTTTAATTTGATGTAGTCCCATAGGTTTATACTTGCCTTAGTCTTCCTTGTAATTGGATTTGTTTCATTGAAAATCTCTTTAAAATTTATGCGGAAAAAAGTTCTGCCAATATTTTCCTCTAAGTATCTGATAGTTCCTGGTCTAACATCCAAATCCTTGATCCACTTGGAATTTACTTTTGTATTTGGTGAAATACAGTGATTCAGTTTCATTCTTCTGCATGTTTCAACCCATTGTTTCCAACACCATTTGTTGAAGAGACTCTGCTTTCCCCATGTAATAGTCTGGGCCCCTTTGTCAAAGATTAGATGTCCATACATGTGGGGCCTCATTTCTGTGCTCTCAGTTTTATTCCACTGGTCAGTGTGTCTGTTCATGTTCCAGTACCAAGCAGTTTTGATGACAATGGCCCTATAATACAGTTTGAGATCTGGGAGTGTGATGCCTCCAGTTCTGTTCTTTTTTCTCAAGACTGTTTTGGCAATTCTAGGTCTTTTCTGGTTCCAGATAAACATTTGTAGCATTTTTTCTATTCTCCTAAAAAATGTGCTTGGGATCTTGATGGGGATAGCATTAAATCTGTAGATGGCTCTAGGTAATATATTCAATTTGATGATGTTAATTATTCCAACCCATGAACATGGAATATCTTTCCACTTCTTTGTGTCTTTTTCAATTTCTTTGAGTAGTAACTCATAATTTTCAGTATACAAGTCTTTCACTTCTTTGGTTAGGTTTACTCCTAGATATTTTATTGTTTTTGTTGCTATAGAAAAAGGAACTGATTTCTGGATTTCAATTTCTTCTAACTTAGTGTTTGCATAGAGGAATGCCACTGACTTTTGAATGTTAATTTTATAGCCTGACAACTTACTGTATTGCCTGATGATTTCCAAAAGCTTCTTGCTGGATTCCTTAGGTTTTTTCATGTATACTATCATGTCATCTGCAAATAAGGAGAGTTTGACTTCTTCTCTTCCAATCTGTATGCCTTTAATTCCTTGCTCCTGCCTGATTGCTATGGCAAGAACTTCCAACACTATGTTGAATAGTAATGGTGATAGTGGGCAGCCCTGTCTAGTACCTGATCTGAGGGGAAATGCTTCCAGTTTTTCACCATTGAGTATGATGTTGGCTGTAGGTTTGCTATATATAGACTCCACTATCTTGAGGAATTTTCCATCTATTCCCATTTTTTGTAGTGTTTTGATCATAAAGGGATGTTGTATTTTGTCAAAGGCTTTCTCTGCATCTATTGATATGACCATGTGGTTTTTGGTCTTGCTTTTGTTGATGTGGTGGATCACATTGATTGATTTACGTATATTAAACCAACCTTGCATGCCTGGGATAAACCCCACTTGGTCATGATGGACAATCTTTTTGCTATACTGCTGTATCCGGTTGGCTAGAATTTTGTTCAATATTTTTGCATCTTTGTTCATCAGGTATATTGGTCTGTAGTTTTCTTTTTTGGTTGTGTCCCTGTCTGCTTTTGGTATCAGGGTGATGTTGGCTTCATAGAAGCTGGCAGGGAGTATTCCAGTGTCTTCAATCTTCTGGAAGACTTTTAAAAGTAGAGGTATGAGTTCTTCTTTGAAGGTTTTGTAGAATTCATTTGTAAAACTGCCTGGTCCAGGACTTTTATTTTTGGGAAGATTTTTGATAACTGTTTCAATTTCATTAGCTGTGATGGGCCTGTTCATGTTATCCACTTCCTCTTTACTTAGTTTTGGAAGTTGGTAGGTATCTAGGAAATCATTCATTTCTTCCATTTATTCCAGTTCTCTAGCTTGGTGGCATATAGTTGTTCATAGAAGGCTCGCATGATATGTTGAATTTCTGCAGTGTCTGTTGTGATATCTCCTCTTTCATTTACTATCTGATTTATTTGGGTCTTCTCCCTTTTTTGTTTTGTGAGTCTGGCTAAAGGTTTGTTTACTCTTTTGTTTTTGTTTTTGTTTACTCTTTCGAAGAACCAACATTTACTTTCATTGATCTTTTGTATGGTTTTCCTATTCTCAATGTTATTTATTTCTGCCCTAACTTCAGTGATTTCTGTCCTTCTGGTTGCTTTAGGATTCCTTTGTTGTTCTTCTTCTAGGTCTTTAAGATGTGCAGTCAGGCTGTTTATTTGTGCCTTTTCTTGTTTCCTAATGTGTGCTTGTATAGCTATGAACTTCCCTCTTAGGACTGCTTTAGCTGTGTCCCAAATATTTTGATAGCTTGTGTTGCTGAGGAGTTATTCTGATGCAGTCTCTGCCCCCAGGTTTTTCTATGCCCCGCAAAATCCTAGAGTGCCCCCTTTCAACCAATCCTGGCCCTACACGGCACTCCTGGTTGTCGCCCAATAAAAAGCCCCCTCACCCCTCCCCTCTCTCTCTCTGGGCTCTCGGCTCTCCCTCTCTGAGGTCTCACTCTCTGCTCTCCCCCCGTGGTCGGCCATTGCTGGCTGGCTCCACGTGGTCTGAACCAAACCCCCCCCATCCTATAATAAAGATTTGTGTACCCCTTTGCTCTGGACATCCGCTCTCTTCTCCGTGGTGCAGCCTGACACCAGACCACCGCAACAACAAACTTGTGTCTTCATTTTCATTGAACTCTCAAAACATTTTGATTTCTTCCTTGATTTCCTCTTTGACCCAGAAGTTGTTAAGAAGTGTACTGTTGAGCTTCCACATTTTGGGACTGTTACTAATCTTTTGTTGATAAGTGTTAGTTTAATTCCACTGTGGTCTGAGAAGATGCTTGGGATGATTTCAGTGCTCTTGAATTGGCTGATGCTGTCTTTGTGGCCTAACATATGGTCTATCCTTGAGAATGATCCATGTGGATTTGAGTAAAATGTGTATTCCAGTTTCTTGGGATGAATGACTCTGAAAATGTCCAATAGTTCTAGTTTATCTATCTCTTCATTTAGCTCCCTTATGTCTTTACTGATTTTCTTCCTGGATGATCTGTCAAGTTGAGATAGTGGGGTGTTGAAGTCCCCTACTATGATTGTGTTACTGTTAATATATTGCTGTAGCTCTTTCAGTAGAAGTTTGATGTATTTAGATGGCTTCTCATTGGGTGCATAGATATTAATAATTGTTAAGTCCTCTTGATTGACTGATCCTCTGAGCATTAAGTAGTGTCCATTCCTATCTTTTTTAATCTTATCTATTTTAAAGTCTATCATGTCAGATATGAGAATAGCTGTTCCTGCCCTTTTTTGTGGGCCATTGGCTTGTATGATAGTTTTTCATCCTTTCACTTTAAGTCTGTGTTTGTCTTGGTGAGTTAGGTGAGTTTCCTGTAGACAACATATTGTTGGGTTGTGTTTTCTGATCCATCTTCCTACTCTGTGTCTTTTAATAGGTGAATTCAGGCCATTGACATTTATTGATATCAAAGATTGAAGATATTTTAATGCCATTCTTGTAGAGTTTAGAGTGTTTTGCTATATGTCCTATTTGTGGTGGTCTGGTTGTTTATAGGAGACCTTTCAGAACTTCTTTCAGGGCAGGCTTGGTGATGGTTGCTTCCTTCAACTGTTGCTTTTCTGAGAAGGTTTTGATGCTTCCATCTAGTCTGAATGACAGTCTAGCAGGATATAGTATTCTTGGCTGAAAGCCTTTCTCATTGAGCACTCGATAGATATCTTGCCATTCTCTTCTGGCCTGTAGTGTTTGTATGGAGAAGTCTGCTGCTAATCTTATGGGTTTTCCTTTGTAGGTGACTCTTTGTTTTTCTCTTGCAGCCTTGAGGATCCTTTCTTTATCCTTATTCCTTTCCATTCTAAGTATGACATGTCTTGGTGTCTTTAGGTCTGGGTTAATTCTGTTTGGGACCCTCTGGGCTTCTTGAATCTTTATGTCTTTGGTGTTGTCTAGACTAGAGAAGTTTTCAGCTATTATGGCCTGGAGAATGCTTCCTTCCTCCCCTTCTCTTTCTTCCTCTGGTAAGCCAATAATGCGTATATTGTTTCTTTTGAAGTCATCCCATAGGACTCTGTTGTTGTTTTCAGCATCTCTTAATCTCTTTTTGAGATCTCTTACTTCTTTTTTAGTTGTCTCTAATTCATCCTCAATCTTGCTAATTCTGTTTTCAGCCTCATAGATTCTATTCTCTCTGCCCTCTACTGCTTTCTGGAGTTCATCTATTTTGTTGCCCTGCTCTGATACTGTTTTAGCTTGTTCAGCTAATTGCCTTCTTAGCTCAGCGATTTCAGCTTTCAGCTCTCTAATAACCATGAGATAATTAGAATTTTCTTCCATATTCTCATTTGTTGTTCCTACATTTCTGATTACAATTTTTTCAAATTCTTTACTCACTCCTGTTATTATTTCCTTAGCTAATGTTTGGATGTTGAACTCGTTGTTTTGTGCTTCACCCTCTGGAGGACTTTTAGCTGGACTCTTGTCCTGGTTCGAGTCTCCAATATTTTTTCTTGTTTTAACCATTTTATATATTATGTTATGAGTTCCCTTTATCAGTACTTTTCAAATTATCGATCACTATTGCCTGGATTGACTTGTGTCTAAGTAATTTAATTAAAGGGTTCACAGTGGTGGAAGTTAACAGTTTTTTCAAACCCTGAGTTGGAGCTCAGTGGTGTAAAAGCCTCTTTTTTTTTTTCTTCCCTGTAGGCTATGGGAGCCTGAGGGCTTTTAAACTATCAATAGGCTTCTTAGCTTAATCACTGACTCCTGACCAAGGATAAAGCAGGGTGTGGCAGAGATAATCCAGTGGTTATGCAAAGAGACTTTCACAGCCCCTCAGCTATGCCACCGAGGTATAGGTCTTCTCCTGAGTTTCTCGGTTAGATCTCTGTCCCCTGGTGTCCCTCCCTGTTGCTGCTCCAGATTCTGAGGGTAGTAGCAATGGAGACTCAGAGTTGCACTTGGTGAGTCTCTGGGGAGTTCTTTCCTCCCTTCAGCTGTCCCCTTGTTGTGGAGCAGACTGGAGGTGGTGTCTCCACTGATAAACTGTTGAACTGTTAGCAGTCACTTAATCTCTCCTTAGGCCCCTCTCTCCTCTCTGTCACCAGCCACGTATGTTTGTACTCACGGGTGATTTACTGGGTTCCTGTGGTCATTCTAGTCCTGTCTTGTTTCGGTCCGGGTGGTCTCCTTTGGTATTCCTAGTTGATCCGGGAGTGGAGAGGAGAGGAGAGGAGAGGAGAGGAGAGGAGAGGAGAGGAGAGGAGAGGAGAGGAGAGGAGAGAAAGCTATCTGCTGCTCGTAGCTCCTCCTCTGAAAGTCGAATCTTTATTTATTATTTTTAAAAATATTTATTCATTTTCTCTTTTTGTTTCCTTTTTTATTGTTGTAATTATTATTGTTGTTGTTATTGATGTCTTAGTTGTTGGATAAGACAGAGAGAAATGGAGAGAGGAGGGGAAGATAGGGAGAGAAAGATAGATACCTGCAGACCTGCTTCACCTTCTGTGAAGCAACGCCTTGCAGGTGGGGAGCTGGGGGCTTGAACTGGGATCCTTACACTGGTCCTTGCGCTTTCCAACACGTGCACTTAACCCGCTGCGCTACTGCCCGACTCCCTATTTTTATTTTTTAAATAATTTATTATTGGGAGTTGGGCAGTAGCGCAGCAGGTTAAGTGCACATGGTGCGAAATGCAAGGACCAGCATGAGGATCCAGGTTTGAGCCCCCGGCCTCCCACTTGCAAGGGAGTCGCTTCACAGGCGGTGAAGCAGGTCTGCAGGTGTCTGTCTTTCTCTCCCCCTCTCTGTCTTCCCCTCCTCTCTCCATTTCTCTCTGTCCTATCCAACAATGACGATATCAATAATAACTACAGCAATAAAAGACAAGGGCAACAAAAGGGAATAAATAAATATAAAATTTTTTATAATAATAATTTATTATTAGGTAGAGACAGAGATGTTGAGAGAGAAAGGAGAGATAGAGAAGGAAAGAGACAGAGAGATTCCTGCAGCCCTGCTTCACCACTTCCTGCAGGTGGGGGGCTGGGGGCTTGAACCCGTATCTTTGTGCACTATAAGGTATATGCACTTAACCAGTTGTGCCACCACCTGCCCTCCCCCATTATTCTTCCTTCCTTCCTTTCTCTCTCTCTCTCTTTTTTTAAGATTTTGTTTATTAATGAGAAAGATAGAAGAAAAAGAATCAGACATTGCTCTGATACATGTGCTGCCAGAGATCAAACTTGGGACCTCATGCTTGAGAATTCAAGGCTTTATCCACTGCCACCTCCTGGATGACTCCAATCCCCCCCTTTTTAAAAATTTAATCTGTCTAGTTATATATATATATATATATATATATATATATATATATATATATATGCCTTATTTATTTATTTTTACCAGAGCACTGCTCAGCTCTAGTTTATGATGGTGTGGGGGATTCAGCCTGGATCTTTGGAGCCTCAGGCATGAGAGTCTCTTTGTATAACCATTATGCTATCTACCCCCACCCTCCAGTTACTCTCTAAATATAAAACAAGAGCAGGAAGAACTGGGCCCAGGAGACTGCTCAGTAGTATGTGTGCACGTGGCCCTGGGTTTACCCCCTCCCCCCACATTCAAGAAAGAAAAAGCTTGTGAACCACTGTTAAATCAAGAAAAGTTATTCTTGGGGAAAAAATGTCAGTGGGGCTGGAGAAATTGCAGACCCAAAGGAAGAAGGGAGAGAGATGGCAGAGCCTGAACTGAGGGTGAGTTGGGCCAGCGAGGTGGGTGGGAGGGAGACAGATATTGGCTAAGCTGGGGGACACGGAGGCAACAGCGGTAGTGGTGTCTTGGGGTCTGTCAGCCAGACCTGGGGCCTCTGTCTGTCCTCAGGTCGCCTGCGGCCAGGACCACAGCCTGTTCCTGACAGAGAAAGGAGAAGTCTACTCCTGCGGCTGGGGTGCAGATGGACAGACAGGTACCGTGCTGCCTGCCCCCACTCCCTCATCATCTGATAATCCTAGAGGTCACTTCTGTCCCTCCCCTGCAGGCATCTGTGGTCCCAGGTTCAATCCCCGACACCAAATGTAAGCCAGATTGGAGCTGAGCAGGGCTTTGGTATAGAAAAGCCAAAGTGAGCTTAAATGAGGAGGAGGCAGACAGATAGCAGATGCACAGACCCTGTGTCTGTGAAGCCGGCAAATTCTGTCAGAGGAATTGGGCCAAGAGTCAGACCTGAAAGCCCACATGAGAATGTGTGAAGCCCAAATGGGAGTGGAAGACGGGGACAGTCATAAATCACTGTGTCCAGCGGCGGCTGCCTGGATTTCCCTTTGACCCAGTGTGTCTGGGGCCTTTTATCATCCTTCTTAGACCCCTTCCAGCAGCCCTATCACCTCACACCAGCGTCCCCCAGGAAAATACCTGCCAGGGAGCCCTATGGGGGCTGGGGGTGGGTGAAAAAATTGAGGAAAAACCAAGTTGGGACAATGAATGACCTCCCACCCCTGGATGCCTTGGATGGGTGTTCTATTAGGTTCATTGTGTAGTGATGCTTCATTTTTCTTTTCTTTTTTTTTTTTTTAAGATTTTATTTATTTATTAGAAAGATAGGAGAGAGAGAAAGAACCAGACATTAATCTGGTACATGTGCTGTGGGGATTGAACTCAGGACCTCATACGGGAGAGTCCAGTGCTTTATCCACTGTACTACCTCCCAGACCACTTTCTTTTTTCTTTTTCTTTCTTTTTTTTTTTTTTTTTTAACCAGAACCCTGTTCCTTTTTTTTTGCCTCGAGGGTTATTGCTAGGGTTCGGTGCCAGCACTACAAATCCATTGCTCCTGGAGGCTATTTTTCCTATTTTTGTTGCTCTTGTTGTGGTAGTTATTGTTTTAGCTGTTGTTATTGGATAAGGCAGAGAGAAATCAACAGAGGAGGGGGAGACAGAGAGGAAGACACCTGCAGACCTGCTTCATCCGTTGTGAAGGGACTCCCCTGCAGGTGGGGAGTTGGGGCTCGAACCGGGATCCTTATTCCAGTCCTTGCACTTTGCGCTGTGTGCACTTAACCCACTGTGCTACCGCCCAGTCCCCAGAACCCTGTTGTCAGTTCTGGTTTATGGTTGTGTGGTGGTATGCGGTATTGAATCTGGAACCTCAGAGCCTCAAGCATGAGAGTCTGTTTGCATAACTATTATACTATCTCCCCCACCTTTCTTTTTTATAAAAAAATGTTTTTGTTTTTATTTTATCTTTTTGCCTCCAGGTTTATTGCTGGGGCTCAGTGCCTGCACCATGAATCCACTGCTCCTGGAGGCCATTTTTTCCCCCTTTTGTTACCCTTGTTGTTGTAACCTTGTTGTGGTTATTATTATTGTTGATGTCGTTCATTGTTGGATAGGACAGAGAGAAATGGAGAGAGGAGGGGAAGACAGAGAGGGGGAGAGAAAGACACCTGCAGACTTGTTTCACCGCTTGTGAAGCGACTCCCCTGCAAGTGAGGAGCCAGGGGCTCAAACCAGGATCCTTACGCCGGTCCTTGCCCTTTGCGCCACATGCACTTAACCCGCTGTGCTACCACCCGACCCCTCAAAAATGTTTTATTTAGGGAGTCGGGCGGTAGTGCAGTGGGTTAAGCCCACGAAGCGCAAGGGCCGGCTTAAGGATCCCTGTTCGAGCCCCTGGCTCCCCGCCTGCAGGGGAGTCCCTTCACAGGCGGTGAAGCAGGTCTGCGGGTGTCTGTCTTTCTCTCCCCCTCTCTGTCTTCCCCTCCCCTCTCCATTTCTCTCTGTCCTATCCAACAACAACAGCAATAGCAACAATAATAATAACTACAACAAAAAAACAAGGGCAACAAAAAAAAGAAAAAATAATAAATTAAAAAAAAAGTTTTATTTATTTTTTTTAAATTTTTTTTTCTGTCCCTCCCCCCCTATTTTTTTTAAATTTTTTAAAATTATTTTTTTATGTAAGAAAGGAGACATTAACAAAACCATAGAATAAGAGGGGTACAATTCCGCACAATTCCCATAACCCGATCTCCATATCCCATCCCCTCCCCTGATAGCCTTCCCATTCTCTGTCTGTCTGGGAGTATGGATCCAGGGTCGTTGTGGGTTGCAGAGGGTGGATGGTCTGGCTTCTGTAATTGCTTCCCTGCTGAACATGGGCGTTGATCCATACTCCCAGTCTGCCTTTCTCTTTCCCTAGTAGGGTGGGGTTCTGGGGAAGCGGAGCTCCAGTACACACTGATGGGGTCATCTGTCCAGGGAATTCTGGTCAGCATCTTGTTGGCATCCGGAACCTGGTGGGTTCTTTAGTTATTTTAATGAGAGAGAGATACAGGAGGTAAGTGGGGGGGGGGGGCACTGCTCAGCTCTGGCTGATGGTAGTGCTGGGGATTGAACCTTGGGCTTCAAGAGCCTCAGGCAGGAGAGTCTTTTTGTCTCCCCAGCCTTTTTTTTTTTTTTTTTTTTTGCCTCCAGGGTTATCTCTAGGGCTCAGTGCCTGTACTACAAATCCACTGCTCCTGGAGGCCAGTTTTCCATTTTTGCCATTGTTGTTATTGCTGCTATTTGTTGTTGGATAGGACAGAGAGAAATAGAGAGAGGAGGGGAAGACAGAGAAGGGGAGAAAAAGATGGAGATACCTTTTCATGGCATGTGTTCAATCTGCTATGCCACTGCCTGGCCCCAGCAGCCATTTTTAATTTCTTTTTTCTTTCTTTTTTTTCCCCGTCCGGGTTGATGCTAGGGCTTGGTCCCTGCATGGCGACTCTACTACTTTTAGTAGCCTTTTTTTTTTTCCTTTTAAATAGAGACAAAAATTGAGAAGGAGAAAGGGAGAGCGACACCTATTGCTGCTCCACCGCTCGTGTAGGTTCTTTCCCCGCCACCAGAAGGTGAGGACAGGGGACTTGAACCCTGGTCCTTGTGCCTGGTCGCATGTGCACTCTACCAGCTGCACCACTGTTTGTCGCCCGCCCAGTAGACTGGGAGTCAACATTTGCTAAGTGCTCAAGCTTCAGGAGGCCTAGTAAGCGTTGGTTCAGAGGCTCTGTAACTGCAGCCATGTTCCCTGTCGTCTCCACAGGACTGGGCCACCACAACACGACCAGCGTCCCCACCAGGCTGGGCGGTGACCTGGCCGGTGTGCCCGTGGTGCAGCTGGCCACCTACGGTGACTGCTGCCTGGCTGTGTCCGCTGACGGGGGCCTGTTTGGCTGGGGCAACTCTGAGTACCTGCAGCTGGCTTCTGTCACCGACTCCACCCAGGTATGGTGGGGACCCCCACCCCCCACCCCTAGTGCCTGGAGAGATGGCTCACTGGGCAGAGCCTACACAGCACCTGGGTTCGAGCCCTGTCCATAGCACCAGAGGAAGCTCCCGCATCATCTGCTGCTCCTCCTACCTCTCTGCCCTGTGCCATTTCATTTACTTTTTGGCTCTGGCGTCTCGGGCGAGGATGGTTTCACTGTTACCAGCATCCTCCACTGCAGATTGTGCTCTGAGCCCCTCAGTAGCCCAGAGCAGCACGGAGGCCATTGCTTCTCTAAAGAAACAGCAGGGAGTCGGGCAGTAGCGCAGCGGGTTAAGTGCATGTAGTGCAAAGCACAAGGACCAATGGAAGGATCCCAGTTTGAGCCCCCGGCTCCCCACCTGCAGAGGAGTCGCTTCACAGGCGGTGAAGCAGGTCTGTAGGTGTCTGTCTTTCTCTCCCCCTCTCTGTCTTCCCCTCCTCTCTCCATTTCTCTCTGCCCTACCCATCAACGACAACATCAATAACAACAGCAACAATAAAAACAAGGGCAAGAAAAGGAAAAATAAATTAATAAAAAAATAATAAAAATTAATAAATAAAAATAAAATGAGGGCAGGGGTAGATAGCATAATGGTTATGCAAACAGATTGTCTTCCTGAGGCTCTAAAGTCACAGTTTCAACCCCCTGTACCATCATAATCCAGACCTGAGCAGTGCTCTGGTAAAAGAAAGAAAGAAAGAAAGAAAGAAAGAAAGAAAGAAAGAAAGAAAGAAAGGAAGGAAGGAAGGAAGAGCAAAGGGGGCCAGGCGGTGGTCCACGGAGTTAAGTGCACATAGTATGAAGTGCAAGGACTTGCACAAGGATTCTGGTTCAAGCCCCTGGCTCCCCACCTGAAGGGGAGTCACTTCACAAGCAGTGAAACAGGTCTGCAGGTGTCTGTCTGTCTCTCTACCTCTTCTCTGTTTCTCTCTGTCCTATGCAATAAAATGGGAAAAAATGGCCTCCAGGAGCACGAACTCATAGTGCAGGCACCGTGTCCAGCAATAATCCTGGAGGCAAACAAACAGAACCCAGCCGTGCATCCTCTGGGGGTTCCTGTGGAGACAGAGGCAGCCGGAAGCAGCCCAAGCTGTGGGTCAGGAACTAGGTGTGTGTGTGGGGGGAGATAGCTGGGTTTCCCGACCACCCAAGGTCTTCTCTCATCTTCCAGTTCAGGCTTCTGCTGGGGACAGGCAGTGTCCAAGGCCCTCTTGGTGGCTGCTGGTGGGACGCAGACCCCGGCCCCTCAGCTGTGGGCCGGGCCTTCCTGGGCTCTCGGCCTTCATGGCCACCCTGACGTGGGTGCCTCTACATGGTAGCCGGCCTAGAGGAGTGGTAAGAAAGTGGCCAGCTCACCGTCTCTGAGTCTGGGCGGTGACGTTGCCTCTGTCTTGCTGGCTTTCTGCTCCATGGCTGTGGCCCAGGCCTATGGGGGCCACACTGGCTCCCTTTACTCTCCCAGTCCCTCCCCTCCTCACTCTGGGCGGCTCTGGCTGGGGGACCAGAGCTCCCGCCCCCTTCCCTGCCTCTGTACCCGCCCCAGCCGGCCCCCACTGGTAGCCTGGAGGAGAGAGAGAAGGAGAGAACGAGAGACACGTGCAGCACTGCTCCACCACATGTGAAACTTACCCCTGTAGGTGGGGACCTGGAGCTTGAACCCAGGTCCTTGAGCATGATAACTTGTGTGCTCTCCTGGGTTTGCCACTGCCTGGCCTCATGAATACTGTTTTTGTTTTGTTTTGTTTTTGTTTTTGCCTCTGCCTCTAGGGTTATCACTGGGGTTTGATGCCTGCACTAGGAATCCACTGCTCCTAGAGACTATCTTTTTTCCACTGTTGTTGCTATTATTGCTGCTGCTGTTGTTGGATAGGACAGAGAGAAATCCAGAGGGGGGAGAGAAAAACAGACACCTGCAGACCTGCTTCACCCCCTGTGACGCGACCCCTCCCCCCACAGGTGGGAAGCTGGGGGCTCGAACTAGGGTCCCTGAGCTGGAACTTACTTGCTTCGCACTATGTGCGCTTAACTGGTGCGCTACCACCTGGCCACCATGAACACGTTTTTAAGGTGGCTAGGAGATAGCCCACCTGGCAGAGTGCACGCTTTACCAGGCACAAAGACCTGTCTTTCTAACTGTGCTTCCCTTCCTCCGTCCCTCCCAGGTGAACGAGCCTCGGTGCTTGTCCTTCCCCTCGCTGGGGCGGGTGACGCAGGCTGCGTGTGGAGGCACGGGCTGCGCTGTGCTTAATGGTGAGACCTTCTCAACCGCCGGTCCCCAGGGCACTTATCAGCAGTGGGGCCCCAGGAAGGGAAAGATGACAGCCGTGATTTACTTAGTATTTGTTTACTTTTCTGTGTGTGGAGCCAGGGCCTGCTCCCTGCCTGCTGCTTTCTCATCTAGACAGCACCTGAGCTTCCCCTGGTGACTTGGCCCCTCCCCCTGTGGTGCCAGGGCTCAAACCTGGACTGCAAGCCTGGTAAAGCTTGTGAAGTTCCTGGTGAGCCTGTTAACCGTGGATACTATGGAGACAGATAGACAGCAACAGAGCTGAGTAATTCAGCAAATCCCTGAGTAGGACATTGGAGGACGGGCCGGGGGTTCCCTTTGCACCCCCTCTGCAGGGAAGGTGGCGGAGCCACCGCACTTGGCCTAGGCTTCTGACCGGTGTGAAAACTCTGGGGTGTCAGCAGGGAGCCTGTCCTTCTGGGCATCCTTGTGTCCACGGGACGCCCCCCCTCCCTGGGCCAAGCTGGTGATCTGTTTCTCTTGGGGGTGCTGGGGCATGCCATGATCTGGGCTCCGGCAGGGGAGGCGGGAATTCCTCAGCCCTCACTCTGATTGCCCTTTGGGGGGGGGCAGGAGAGGGGCATGTCTTCGTCTGGGGCTACGGCATCCTGGGGAAGGGCCCGAACCTGGTGGAGAGCTCACGGCCCGAGAGGATCCCGCCCTCGCTCTTCGGCCTGTCACCCTACAGGCCCGATGTCCACGTGGTCCGCATCCGCTGCGGTCTCAGCCACTTTGCTGCCATCACCAGTAAGTTACCAGCACTCCCCCCCCACCCCCAGAGGAAGATGAGGTGAAACATGGCCAGCGAGAAGGGCAGAAGTGGGGCTGCAGAGAGCTGGATGCGGCTCTCGCAGCGTTTCGTTTGCACCCTTTCTGTGCTGTCACTGTTGATGATGACTCGATGACAAAGGGAAACAGGCCGGGGAAATAGCTTACCTGGACCGTGAGCTGCTTTGCCATGTGCACAACCCCGGGTTTGAGCCCAGCACCCCACAGCATTGGAAGAAGCAACAGGTGCTGTGGTATCTCTCTGCCTCTCAGTCTCCTTAAAAAAAATTGATTTAATGATAGGGAGAGGGAGCAGGGAGGTGGCTCACAGGGTTAAGAGCATATAATACGAAGAGCAAGGATCCCAGTTCATGTCCCCGGCTCCCCACCTGCAGAGGGATCATTTCATAAGCAGGTCTGCAGGTGTCTTTATCTTGCTCTCTCTCTCTCTCTTTTTATTCTTATTTATTGGGTAGAGACAGCCAGAAATCGAGAAGGAAGGGGATAATAGGGGGAGAGAGAGAGATACCTGCAGCCCTGCTTCACCACTCACAAAGCTTTCCCCCTGGTCCCAGGTGGGGACCAGGGACTTGAACCTGAGTCCTTGTGCACTGTAACATGGACACTCAAGCTGGTACGCTCAAGCTGGTAATACTTGGCCCCTATGTCTGTCTTTCTCTGTCCCTCTCTATCTCCCCCTCCTCTCTCAATTTTTCTCTGTCCTACCCAATAAAAATGGAAAAAATGGGGGGTCGGACGGTGGCGCAGCGGGTTAAGCACAGGTGGCGCAAAGCACAAGGACCGGCATAAGGATCCCGGTTCGAACCCCGGCTCCCCACCTGCAGGGGAGTCGCTTCAGAGGCGGTGAAGCAGGTCTGCAGGTGTCTATCTTTCTCTCCCCCACTCTGTCTTCCCCTCCTCTCTCCATTTCTCTCTGTCCTATCTAACAACGAATTGCGTCAACAAGGGCAATAATAATAACCACAACGAAGCTACAACAAGGGCAACAAAAGGGGGAAAAAAAAATGGCCTCCAGGAGCGGTGGATTCATGGTGCAGGCACCGAGCCCTAGCAATAACCCTGGAGGCAAAAGAAAAAAAAAATCTTACTGGGCTAGAGAGATAGCATAATGGTTCTGTCAAAAGACTCTAAGGTCCCAGGTTCAATCCCCAGTGCCATCATCAGCCAGAGCTGAGCAGTACTCTGATTAAAGTAAAAATAATAGTAAAAAATACCATTTTAATCCCATGGTAATTTTTTTGAGTTAAAAAAAAAAAAAGACTGATTTACTTATTGATGAAAGAGCCAGAGTGTCACTCTGCACATGTACTGCTGGGGATCAAACGGGGGACTTGGTAGCCCCTGGGCCACCTCTCTTTTTATTTAGACTGGGTGGTGGGGGACACAGAGCACTGCTTAGCTCTGGCATAGACATTGCTGGGGATTGAACCTGGGCCTCTGACATTAGGTCCTGAGCCTGTATGCTGAACTCTGTCTGCAGCTCCAGGAAGGGCTTCTGTTATAAACCCCTGGGCAGGAAGGCTGCTTCAGGCCTTGTTTATGAACTCACACTAGGTGAGGATGGTCCTCTAGCCACCCAGCCAGAGCCCCAACTACTGGTGGTCACTCTTTCAGATACTGTGGGGCTGCTGTGACCTCACACGCAGACCCCAGCCCCTGGCCCAGAGCCTCCAGACCTCAGCTCTAGTCCCCAAATCTCACCATCCTAGCTCCCAGCCCTGGCATCTAGGCTATAGCCCAAGCCCCCAGTCCCAGTCCTTGTCCCAGTCCTTGTCCCAGCCCCTGCCCCCTGTCCCAGGACCAGCCCCAACACCCCCGTCCTGCCCTACCCCCATCCCAAACCCAGCACCTGTCCCAGCCCCTGCCCCCCATCCCAGCCCCAGCCCTGTCCCAGCCCCTGCCCTCTGCCCCAGCCCCAGTGTCCCCTCCCAGCCCCCTGTCCTAGCCTCAGTGCCCTGTCCCAGGCCCCAGCCCCCCTTCCCAGCCCCCCTGTCTGAGCCTCAGCCCACCTTTCCTTTCTCCTTGCAGACAAGGGTGAGCTGTTCGTGTGGGGCAAGAACATCCGTGGCTGTCTGGGCATTGGCCACCTGGAGGACCAGTATTTCCCATGGAGGGTAAGGCCAGGCTGCTGCCCCTGGGTGGCCCTGGACCCAGCACGCTGCCCTCACTCCCCCATCTCCTCCCACCCTAGCGGCCTCTTTGCCCTTCTCCTTCCTGGGCCCCTGAGGGAACAGGGAAGGGAGCTGCCTGCTTGGGGGTTCCTGGGCCCATCCTGTGGGAGGCCGGCCTGCAGGGGCTGCGGAGCAGGAAGCACAGGCACACGGTGCTGAGAGAGGGAGCTGGCCTGGCAGGATGGCCAAGGGTCTGGAGGGCAGACCCACAGCCAGCCCAGGGGATGGGGGACAGGGCGAGGGGGCAGGGTCAGGCTGGGCACATATGTGATGTAGATCTCTAAAGCAGAGGTCGGAGTCGGGGGCAGTCAGCCCGCACACACTGAAAAAAGGCACAGGTGGGGAGGACCTGGGTTCGAACTCCTACTCCCCACCTACAGGGGGGAAGCTTCACAAACAGTGAAGCAGGTCTGAAGGTCTCTCTCTTTCCCTCCCCATTCCCCCTTCCCCTTTCAATTTGTCTCTTTAAAAAAAAGTAGATATATTTAGAACAATTACAGGTGAGAAGCCTGGGACGCAGCACAGTGGCTAGAGCATTGGACTTGCAAGAGTGAGGTCCAGAGTTCAATCCCCAGCATCACATGTGCCAGAGTGATGCTCTGGTTCAATCTTAAAGAAAGAAAAAAAAAGTGAGAGGCCAGGTGATGGTGCACCTGGTTGAGCACACACGTTTGAGCTCCCGGTCCCCACCTGTAGGGGGAGAGCTTCGCAAATGCTGAGGCAGGGCTGCGGGTGTCTTTCTGTCTCTCTCCCTCTCTCCCCCTATCCTTTCGGTTTCTGGCTGTCTAGCCAATAGATAAAGATAGTAAAGATGAGGTTTTTAAAAGTGATATTCTATAGAAATCCATTAAAAAACAATTATTTTTCTAGCTGACTTTTTAGTGGGGAGAGAGGTCACTTCACTGAAAGTTTTTTCAGAAACAGAAAGGCCTCAGTCTCTGCAGAGCTGCTGACGAAGCCGACAGACCTCTAGAACCGGGCTGGATCAGACGTGGGCTGGGAAAGTGACGACAGCCCAGCCACAGCATGCACACCTCTCCTTCTGGGCCGCTCATCCATCAGAGGGGCAGTGATTAGACTCAGGCTGCTAGGGGTTAACTGTTCTCCTTTTTCTCCCGACTTCTCTACCCACTACAGGGTTCCTGGGTCCTTGTGCCTAGTGACACATGCGCTCAACCTGGTGCACCAACCACCAAGTGTCCCCTTCAAATTAATTTTCTTTTTTTAAATATTTATTTATTCCCTTTTGTTGCCCTTGTTTTATTGTTGTTATTGATGTTGTCATCATTGGATAGGACAGAGAGAAGTGGAGAGAGGAAGTGGAAGACAGGGGGAGAGAAAGATAGACACCTACAGACTTGCTTCACTGCTTGTGAAGTGACTCCCCTGCAGGAACCGGGGACTCGAACCAGGATCCTTATGCCAGTCCTTGCCCTTTGTACCACCTGCACTTAACCCGCTGCACTGCTGCCCGACTTCCTGAAATTAATTTTCCTTAAGAAAAAATTACTGATTTATTAATGAGAAGGGTGGAGAGAGAGAAAAAAAAATCAGAGAACCCCTTTGGCACAGGCAATGCTGGGGATCAAACGTAGGACCTCATGTTCTTAGGCCTGGTGTTCTAACCACTGTGCCTCCTCCCTGAGTTGCAAAATGAGTTTAGAGTAGAAACCATTACATGGGGGCAGAAATAAAAGCAGCTGAGGGCAATCTTCTGGCATGGAGCATCTCAGTGCCTGGTAGACAAGTGGGTCCCCCCAGAGGGCACTAGAGGCCGGCCACCCTGCCCCCACCCTGGCCGGTGCCCCCCAGGGCCCCCTTGCTGCTTCTGCAGGGGTGCTGGGGGCTCTCCAGCAGCAGGGAGCAGGAGCCTGGGCTGAGGTTGCTAGGAACCCTTAAGTCCCAGCCCCAAGCGCCTCTTGTTGCCTTAGCTGTCACCCTAATGGGTGTCACTGAGGTCATTTGTATAGGAGGGAAGTGGTGAGTGGGGCTTGGTCACCACCCTGCATTTGCTGGTGGCCATGGGCCCTTAATGGACTTGTCTCCCTGCCCGGTTCACCGTCTGGGCCTGTTTAGCCAGGCCATCTGGTCTTGCCGTCCACCTTAAGCTCAGTAAACGTCCCAGGCTATCGCACCCCCCTCCACCCCTCGCCGTCGCCACGCGCCCCAGCTGTCAGGCTGCCCGCAGAGCCCTGCTAGGGGCAGGGTGGCAGTGTCCAGGCTGCTGGTGGCCATTGCTTCTGTCTCTGTGTCTAGAACCTCCTAGAGGAAAATGAGAAATCAGCCGCCTGTCATTGCCCGGGTTGTCCCCGGTAGAGCACATGGCCCGGCCGTGCTCGAGGACCTGGGTTCAAGTCCCCAGTCAGCACATAGGACACAGTGCACAGGGAAAGCTGAGCTTCACAGGTGGTGAAGCAGTGCTGTGGTGTCCCTCCCCTCCCCTCCCCTCCTTTTCCCTCCCCTCTGCTCTCCTCTTCTTTACTTAGAAAAAATGAGGGGGAGAGAGTCTGCTGGTAATGGGGGTATCACCCAGGCATGAAGTCCCAGCAAAAACCCTAGAGGCTAAAAGAAAAACCTTTTCAGGGGCTGGGCAGTAGCACAGTTGGTTAAGCGCACGTGGCGCAAAGCGCAAGGACCAGTGGAAGGATCCCAGTTCGAGCCCCCAGCTCCCCACCTGCAGGGGAGTCGCTTCACAGGTGGTGAAGCAGGTCTGCAGGTGTCTATCTTTCTCTTCCCCTCTCTGTCTTCCCCTTCTCGATTTCTCTCTGTCTATCCAACAACAGTGACAACAATGATAGTAACAACAACACCGATAAACAACAAGGGCAACAAAAGGGGAAAAATGGCCTTTAGGAGCAGTGGATTCATAGTACAGGCACCGAGCCCCAGCAATAACCCTGGAGGCAAAAAAAAAAAAAGAAAAAAGAAAAGAAAAAGAAAAAGAAACCTTTTCAACAGCCCGGGAAGTGGCTCAGTAGTAGGGCACTTGCCTTTCATGTGAAGCCCTGGGTGCCGCCAGAGGCAACAAAGACAAGGGCAGGTGGGGCTCCATGAATGGTGGAGCTGTGTCTCGGTGTCTCTCTCTCTCTCTCTCTCTCCTTTTCATCTCTCTCAAAAATAGACACTTAACACTCATTCATACATAGGTGCACATAAGTACACACACAGAAACACGTGAAACAAACCCTGGGCTGGGGAGGTGGCTCAGCCATGTTGCTGGTATATAAGGCCCTGGGTTTGGTGCCTGGCATGGCATTGAAAAAGTCACTTTCCAGGGCAGAGGGGACCCAGCCAGGATGACACAGAAGGACATTTGGAACCCTCTTCTTGATGAATTGTCACTTTGCACAAGAGACACGTGAATCAGTTCCCTATGTGAGATAGTCACCGTTGACTGTTTTTTTTTTATTTCCTTTTGTTGCCATTGTTGTTACTGATGTTGTTGTTGTTGGATAGGACAGAGAGAAATGGAGAGAGGAGAGGAAGACAGAGAGGGGGAGAGAAAGATAGACACCTACAGACCTGCTTCACCACCTGTGAAACGACTCCCCTGCAGGTGAGGAGCTGAGGGCTCTAACCGGAATCCTGATGGAGGTCCATGCTCTTTCTGCCACATGCGCTTACCCCGCTGCACCATTGCCAGGCTCCCAGATTACTCATTATTTTAAAAACTTTTATGTTAATGAGAGATAGAAAGGGAGAGAGACCAAGAGATTAGAGCCCTGCTCAGCTCTGACTGATGGTGGTGCAGGGAATTGAATTTGGGGCCTCAAAGCCTCAGGCAAGAAAGTCTTACAGATGGATCTACCCTATGACCCTGCAGTTCCTCTCCTGGGGATGTATCCTAAGGAACCCAACACGTCCATCCAAAAAGATCTGTGTACACATATGTTCTTGGCAGCACAATTTGTAATAGCCAAAACCTGGAAGCAACCCAGGTGTCCAACAACAGATGAGTGGCTGAGCAAGTTGTGGTCTATATACACAATGGAATACTACTCAGCTGTAAAAAATGGTGACTTCACCGTTTTCAGCCGATCTTGGATGGACCTTGAAAAATGCATGTTAAGTGAAATAAGTCAGAAACAGAAGGATGAATATGGGATGATCTCACTCTCAGGCCGAAGTTGAAAAACAAGATCAGAAAAGAAAACACAAGTAGAACCTGAAATGGAATTGGCGTATCGCACCAAAGTAAAAGACTCTGGGGTGGGTGGGTGGGGAGAATACAGGTCCGTGAAGGATGATAGAGGACCTAGTGGGGGCTTTATTGTTATATGGGAAACTGGGGAATGTTAGGCATGTACAAACTATTGTATTTACTGTTGAATGTAAAACATTAATTCCCCAATAAAGAAATTTTTTAAAAAAGAATCAAAAAAAAAAAAAAAAAAGAAAGTCTTACAGAACCATCATGCTGCCTTTGTGCCCTTTAAGATGAGTTTATCAGATAGAGAGAGCACGCTGGGGACCAGGCGGTGACGCACCTGGTCGAGCGCATATGTTAAATTGCACAAGGACCCTGGTTCAAGCCCCTGATCCCACCTGCAGGGGAAAAGCTTCACAAGTGGTGAAGCAGGGCCACAGGTGCCTCTCTGTCTCTCTACCTCCCCTCCCCTCTCAATTTTTCTCTATCTCTATCTAATAATGAGTAAATATATAGAGAGAGAGGAAGAAAAAGAGTGAGCGAATGCTGGTAGATGTGGTGCAGGGGTGGAGTTCAGGTTGCTGTGCTTGCAAGCTTAGTGTTCTCCCTGGGACATAGTTAATCCAGGAAGTCAAGCCTGGCTGGCTTCCTGGAGGAGGTGATTCATTAAGTTTAAGGACTTGAGAGCAGGGCTACTATTACTAGTTCACAGTTAATACAATT
Source organism: Erinaceus europaeus (assembly GCF_950295315.1). Classification (NCBI taxonomy): domain Eukaryota; kingdom Metazoa; phylum Chordata; class Mammalia; order Eulipotyphla; family Erinaceidae; genus Erinaceus; species Erinaceus europaeus. Next base: position 29,196,552 of record NC_080176.1, read on the forward strand.
GTTGGTACACGTGTAAAATTTCTCAGTCTTCTGCAAAATGCTGCCACCCGAAAGTGGTTCTTGAGCCCCCACACCATAGACCCTTGGTGCTGTGTGAGCACCCTCACCCTCAGGGTGCTGGTTGCTGGCGCCAAGGCCAGGAGAAGGCTGGATGGCCCTGGGGGAGCTGGCATAGGGTCAGGCCAGAGCTCTCCCCAGGTCCCAGCCTGCTGCCCTTCGTTTCCAGGTGACGATGCCCGGGGAGCCCGTGGATGTGGCCTGTGGAGTGGATCACATGGTGACCCTGGCCAGGTCCTTCGTCTAAACCCTTGGACTGCCCGGCCGAGGCGCTGGATCGGGGACCCGTGTGAGTGTCCCTGGCCCCTCCCTCCTCCAGCTGACGTGTAGCCAAGCATTGGCAAGGGCCCCAGCCTTGCTGAGGGTGCTGGCAGCCTGGGGGGCTTGCCTGCAGGTCCCCGACTGCCTGGACACCTCCAGTCAGCTGCCTACAGCCGGCTCCCTGAGGGAACCCATGCTGAACCCCTCAGCCTGGGGTCTTCTCTCTGGAAATAGTGGTGGGCACCAGCTACAGACCCTGTGGAAACACAATTGTTACCTGCCCTGAGGACGTCCTAGAAAGATGACAGACCCCCCACAGGAGGGACATCAAGACCCAGTCTCTCGAGAGCTGAGGTCTCTAGACTCAAGCCTGGCCTGAGTGCCCACTGAGGAAAGCTCCAGAAACTACCAGACAGCAAGGCGTGGGGAGCATGACTTGTCTTTGCCTTCCAGAAAAGTGTCTTTTACGAATCTCTTTTGGAATAAAGTATTTTCTGGCTTAATCTATCATTTTTTTAAAAGAACAAATGGAAGGGGGTACGGTAGTGGCACACCTTGTTAAGTGCACACATCACTGTGCACAAGGACCTAAGTTTGAGCCTCTACTCTCTGATGAAGCAGGTCTGCACAATAGAAAAAATAAAATAAAATATAGCCTCCAAAGATGATGGAGTCATAGTGCTAACACCAAGCCCCAGTGATAACCCTGGCAGCAAAAACAAAGAAGTTGTCTTTATTCCCCCCCCCCCCCCCCCGATTTTACCAGTTCATGTAGAGATCAACTTTCAGGAAGATGAAGCTTTTAAAATTTTTTTTACATTTATTTATTTTCCCTTTTGTTGCCCTTTTTTAGTGCTGTAGTTGTTATTGATGTCGTTGGATAGGACGGAGAGAAATGGAAAGAGGAGGGGAAGACGGGGAGAGAAAGATAGACACCTGCAGACCTGCTTCACTGCCTATGAAGCAACTTCCCTGCAGGTGGGGAGCCGGGGGCTCGACCCATGATCCTTACACTGGTCCTTGTGCTTTGCGCCACATTTTTAACCCGCTGTGCTACCACCCTGAAGATGAGGCTTTTCCATGAGGCCGATGCTGATGTTTGAACATGAACTGGGAATCGTATCAAACGGGGAGCAGTGGGTGGTCCATGTGGGGGTGGCCTCTGGCAGGGAGGCAGCCCAGGACCCCTCCTCTGAGCCCTAGCCATTACTCCTGAGGGGGGGGCCAGTTCTTTTTTTTTTTCATTTTATTTATTAATGAGGGATAGGAGAAAGAGAAAGAACCAGACATCACTCTGGTATGTGTGCTGTCGGGGATTGAACTCAGGACCTCATGCCTGAGAAACCAACGTTTTATCCACTGTGCCACCTCCTGGCCAACAAATTCTCTCAAATTATTTTAGGGGACAGTAGGTGGTGCACCTGGGTTGAGCACACATTACTGAGCAAGGATCCAGGTTTGAGACCTTGGTCCCCACCTGCAGGGGAAAAGCTTTATGCAGGTCTCTCTCCCCCTTCCCTCTCGATTTCTGGCTGTCTCTATCCAATAAACAAATAAACATAAAAAATTATTTTAGGGGCCAGGTGGTGGCAATGCACGAGGACCTAGGTTAAAGTCCCTGGTCCCCACCTGCAGGGGGGAAGCAGGTCTGCAGTTGTCTCATCCTCTCTTAAAATAAAGGGGGGGGGATCGGGCGGTAGCACAGGGTTAAGCACAAGCCCCCGGCTCCCACCTGCAGGGAGTCGCTTCACAGGCGGTGAAGCAGATCTGCAGGTGTCTCTTTCTCTCCCCCTCTCTGCATTTCTCTCTGTCCTATCCAACAACGGCAGCAATAATAAAAACAAGGGGGAAAGAAAGCAAAAAAAAATTTTTTTTTTAATGTAAACTGTTAATAAGAAGAAGCAAAACTTTGGGGCTGGGTGGTGGCACACCGGGTCCTGGTTCAAGCCCCTGGCTCCCCACCTGCGGTGTGTATATGCGGGGTCGCTTCACAAGCAGTGAAGCAGGTCTAAAGGTGTCTGTCCTTCTTTCTTCCCCTCTCATTTTCTTTTTGTCCTAGCCAGAAAATGGCCACAGGTGCAGTGAATTCATAGTTCAGACACTGAGTGAGCCCTTGTAGGCAGAAAAAAAGTTTTTACAGGAGCCAGAACTTTACATTTTTTTTAATATTTATTTTCCCTTTTTGTTGCCATTGTTGTTTTTCATTGTTGTAGTTCCTTATGCCAGTCCTTGCGCTTTGCGCCATGTGTGCTTAACCCGCTGCACTACTACCCAACTCCTGAGCCAGAACTTTCTAGGGCTCAGTGTGGAGGCAGTGGAGCACTTTCCCCCCTTCTGTCTCCAGGGCTGCTTTTCCTGCTGGGCAGGGAATGGGGGTCAGCAGGCCCTGCCTGCCCCCTTACCCCTACCCTCCATGGAGCCATCAGGGAGGCCAGAGTCCCAGGCAGGAACTGCTGGCCTCAGACCCTCCACTGCGTGGGCAGTGCCTTGTCAGTAGAAGCCATTCCTGGGGTGGTATGTCCACAGGGGGTGGGGGTGGGGGGTGGGTCCCGGGCTTGGGAGGGGAGGAGGGAGGCCCAAGCCCACCTGTCCCATGCCTGCCTCCCCCACCCCCTCCAGAGTTGGGAGAAAAATGACGAAGGAGCCCATTTCTGTTTTCCCCACTTGGTCACCTCCCACACCTGACTCCCACAAAAAGTGGGAGTCCCTATTCAGGGGTGACCTATTAAGACAGCCTGAGCGGGAGTCAGGTGGTAGCACAGCGGGTTCAGCTCCCCATGTGCAGGGGAGTCGCTTCACAAGCGGTGAAGCAGGTCTGCAGGTGTCTTTTTCTCCCCGTCTTCCCCTCCTCTCTCCATTTCTCTGTCCTATCTAACAGTGACGACATCAATAACAGTAATAATAACTACAACAATTAAAAAAAAAACAAGGGCAGAAAAAGGGAATAAATAAATACAAAAAAGAAGGTGGCCTGAGGGACAAAAGACTTGTTCTACGGTCCTCACCCAGGGCCCCAGCATCTGCACAAAGTCAGTCATCAGCCAGTTTTTTTTTTCCCTTCTGCATTTGGTGAACACTTTACAAAGTACAAAATATACTGTCTTTTTTTTTGGGGGGGAGGGAACAAGGTTTTTTTTCTCTCCGTCATACAGTACATGAAATCTCGAGGGGGGTGAGTTTCTCCAACAAAGAAAGTCAGTGTGAGGGTCCCCAGAGAATGGGCCCCCTTCCCCTGCTGGTCCCCTTCTCCCCCAGGCTGGGGTGGGGGGCGGGGGCAGATAGGAGTCCACTGCTGATTGCTGGTGAGCCAGGGCTTTGGGGAGGCCCCCATGAGCCCCGCAGCATCTGTGCACGCACCCCCACCTCGGGATAACGGAAATGATTTTGGCATCAAGGAGGGTGGGGGGTGTCGGCCGTCGGCCCCCTGCTGAGTTCAGAATAGGTAAACTGAGGCAGAGGACGGGAGACACACTGAATTGTAAGAGGGTTAGGGAGCTGGTCGGGCGTGTGTCTCCCCACAATCATGACGGGGCCAGATGCTTCTAGTACTGCTAGAGCCCCTTGCAGAGTGGGGTTCCCTAAGTCCAGGGGGTGTTGGGGCGGGGGACAGTCTACCAGGGGTTCCTGGTAACCCATCATGTCTCAGCCTGCCCCTGGGGGAGCAAGCCAAGGAGGCCTCTGAGGACGGACTGGGCTCAACTCAGCATGAGCGCATGTGTGCACACACACATCACATGCGTCTGACTGCACATGTGTGACCATGCAGGGCACGGTGCCCCAGTATGAGCAGGGGCCCCCCTGCACCTCTGGCTCTCACAGCACCCCAACATGAACTCAAAGCTAAGAAGAACCTCTACCCACGCACACCCTACCCTGCCCCTGTGCCCAACCCTGTGCCCATGTGGTGTGGGGGGGGACATGTGTATTGAGCAGGAAGTGGCATAAAAAAAATCCATTCAGGGCTGGAGGCTCCTGCCATCACGGGGTCCCCATGTACAGACCCAGAGGCCCCCCTGCAAGATCCCCAAAGAGCGTGAGCAATCAGGGAAGGTGACTAGCAAGCTGATGGTGCCTTTGGCCAGGGTACAGGGGCCACCCACCTTCCAGACACCAACCTGCCCGATGGCGGCCTACCTGTAGGGGGTCTTTCTGGCTCCTCCTTTTCCCCAAGATTTAGGGGGGACCAGGGAGAATGCTGGTGGCTTTGGGGGGGAAGGTTGGAGGCCCTGAATCTCAGGGAAGGGAGCGCTATTCACCTCTTGCTAACAGCAGTGGTGCAGGCAGCTCTCTCTGAGGTTGGAGGGTGGGGGGTCCGGATACCCCCATGGGGGAGGGGAAGGGGTCTGGAGGTCACATGATGCCCTATGGTGCTGGGTCAGGGTGAAGGGGGGCTGAGCAAGAAAGGGGGTTCTTGAGAGCTGGAGGGGCATCTACAGAGACTTGAGAGGGTGCCCTCCACCCCTGGTTCTGTGTGCGGGGTGGGGGCTGGGGCTGGCATTCAGGCCTCCATGTCTGCTCACCTAGAAGCCGCCCAAAGGCAAAAGATCTGCCCCAGCACCCCACAGGGCCACACCCCCCATGGCCCTCGTGGCTCCAGACACATCAGCCTCAGGGCCCTCCAAGCGGGCCTGGGGGGTGAGCACCTGTACCCAGCAAACTCTTGAGATGATGCACCACCACCCTATACGCTGGGAAAACTACACACCCCTCAGAAAGCACACCTCCTAAAAGCCAAGGAGACAGAACTGAGGCTCGCTGTTCCCTGAGACACAGGGAGGACATGCCGCTGGGGCTCACCACAGGTGGGGGGGGGGGCTCATGGCATCCTCTCTACCTCCCCCCTACCGTTAAGGCTGTCACCCCCTCTCAGTGAGGCCTGAGAGAAGGAGCTGAGGTTTCTAAGCTGATGGGTGGGAAACAGCACAGGAACAGCAATCAGAAACGGGGGGGACAGGACCCCAAGAACGGCTCGGGAGGGGGGTTCGGCTGGCCTGCAGGGTGGGTGGGGTACAGTGGAGGGGAGGAGCACCCCAGGGAGGGGGCACTGTTTCATTACAAAGCAAGACTACTCCAAACAAAGCAAGGGTGGTCAAGGTGGGGGGGGGTGAACAGGGGTGCAGGAAAGGGCCAAACCCAGCTTTTAAGAGAGACGGGGAGGAAAGGGGGGCCCCCCACTACCCCCACCCCCACCTGGGGCTCAGTCCTGGGCTGCTGGTTTTGTTTTGTTTTCTGAAATCAGAACTGGAGGGAGGGGACGGGGGTTAGGGAGGGCAGTGGCTGTATTGCCTGGATACACGGATGGGAAGTCAGAGGTGGCTCAGCCGGGTGGGGGTGGGAGGTAGGGGCCTCACACGCTCACACACGTGGAGGGGGCGCCCACACAGTATATATTAACGTATATATTGCTCCAGTCTATCTGCTATTTACAGGGTTTCTCTATGGACATAGAGCACAGGTATGTGCACAAGAGACACGCCTGGGCGGGGGCACACGTTTCGGGGTGACAGGGCCGACACAGGCAGGCAGGGGGAGCGACAGGGATGGGGACCTGGCAGGGGTGCGGGGGGGGGTTCACGCACAGCCATCCCCCCACACACCCCCTAACACTCTACATATTTTGGTTGTTTTAAGCAAAATGAACAAGGGGAAAGGGGGAAAAAAAAGGGGGGGTCCTACTTAGTGCTGGGGTCTCCGGGCACCTGCCAGGAGCCAGACATACACACTAGCTGGTGGGTTTCTGGCATTCAGGGTAGGAGGTGTTCCCATATGAATTCTTCAATGGACCAAGGAAAGGTCCCTTCTCTGAGACAAGGTCTGAGGTGGGGGGTGGGGTGGGGGAGGGTTTGGCTCCTGCTTACATGCAAAGCAACCCCCCAAAGAAGTGAAGGTGCCAGGGTTCACCCCATTCCCCCACCACGACTGGAATACCACCCGTGACCCATGGGTCCCTCCTCAGATGCTCACACACCAGCGGGGCTGCCCCCCTTCTTGCTGGCTGGGCAGCCCAATGTGGGGGACCCCTCCCCACCGAGGAACCCCGTCATATAATAGATCTCTGCCCCCCACCCCCACTTTGTATATCACAAGGGGACCTAGGCCTCTAGGTAGTGTCCAGTGCTCAGAGCCAGGTGACAGCGAGTCTCTATCCTCAACCCCCCACCCCAAACTTAGCCACCTTACCCCAAAACTGGTACAGCCTGGGTGCAAATTAGGTTAAATTAAAATGAGGAACGGTTTTCTCTATTAAGGCTCAGTTTGCTGCCTCCCCAGCGAGGGAGTCATGAACACCATGGGCCCCGGGCTGGGAGGGCAGGTGACCTGAGGCTCAGAGGCCTTCCAAGACCCCCCAAAGTAGGAGGAGGGGCAGGACAACTGGGGGGGGGGGCCTGTGCTGGTCTCTCAACTGCTGGGGAGGCCCCCCCACTGGAGTCTGTCTGAGGGAAGTGGGGGTCCAGGGCTCATACCCCTGGCTGCTGGGTCTCCTGGGGGGCTGCCCCTCCTCCCAGGAGTTAAGGGTGGAAACAGGATCCCCTCTTGGCAGTCATGCTGAGAGTCGGGGTGCAGGCCCTGTGGTTGGCAGGTGAGGTTCTGGGGGACCCCCGCCCCCAGCCCCATCCTGGGTCTGAGCTTCGGTGACCACACACTACGCCCCCCACCCCAACCCAGGGGTGGACATTCACTCTGCAGGAACCACCCCCCAGCAGATGGGACCAGCGCCAGAGACCACGCAAACAAACAGCCCCACCCTCACAGGGGTCTTAGAAGTGCCCCCCTAAACTCAGCCGCTGCTCAGCCGGCCTCCCAAAATGCCAACAGAATGGGTACCCCAGCTTCCTTCTGGGAACCCCTCATACACTCCCCAGAACCCCGCCACTGCTTTCCAGGGGATCAGGCAGTTCTCCATGAATCTGGGGGGTGAGGGGGACAGCGGCTGGCAGGGTCCACATTAGGGTGGGGGACTCCTCCCCCCCCCTCCGCCCCCAAAGAAGCCTAGGGACCGAGTTTCCAGTCTTGAGAAATAACTGCAGGGAGAATCTTCAGGGTGGGGCTGAGCCCAGGCCAAGGGGGGCAGGGAGCGCAGGGAGTCCTCTTCTAGTGCTTCTCCGCCTGGGTGACTTTTAGGGCGCTGATGACCCCGCTGATGTTTTCTTCAGGGACCTGGAAGGGGTGGGAGGTGGACAGGTGAAGCCCTGTCCTGGAGTTTGGTCAGTGGCAGGGGTGGGGTGGCGGTTAAAGGCATGTGCTCTCACCAGTGCATGGTCGAACTTGAAGGTGCTGATGTAATAGGCAGGGATGTCGGCTGCGGCCAGGGGCTCAGAGATCTGTGCCACGATTCCACACTCATCTGCAGGGGTGGAGGGGGACAGGAGACCCTGACTCAGTGTCTTTGGACCCAGTGCCCCACCCCCAGTCTCCCTGGGAACCCCTGCCTTCTCCATTCTCTCTCCTAGGCCCTGGATCTGCCCACCTCTGCTCCCCATCTGCCTGTTTTCAACCCTCCACCTCAGTTCACTCTGGAATGTTTCTTTTTCTTTTTTAAATTTATCCCCTTTTGTTGCCCTTGTTGTTTTATTGTTGTAGTTATTATTGTTGTTAATTGATGTCGTCGTTGTTGGATAGGACAGAGAGAAATGGAGAGAGGAGGGGAAGACAGAGGGGGAGAGAAAGATAGACACCTGCAGACCTGCTTCACCGCCTGTGAAGCGACTTCCCTGCAGGTGGAGAGCCGGGGGCTTGAACCGGGATCCTTATGCTGGTCCTTGCGCTTTGTGCCACGTGCACTTAACCCTCTTCGCTACGGCCTGACTCCCCTCTAGAATGTTCTGGAATGAAACTAGGGCTGCTGTGGTATCTCTCTCTCCCCCCTCAATATTTATTATTCTTTAATCTGATAGGATAGAGAGAAATTGAGAGGGGAGAGGAAAGAGAGAGAGACATCTTTCCCCCCTGCAGGTGGAGACTGGGGGCTCAAATCAGGTTCTTGCGCGTTATAACATATGCACTCAACCAGGTGCGCCACCACCTGGCCCCTATTATTTATTTGTTTGTTTGTTTATTTATTTATTTTAAAGAGAGACCAAGGGCCGGGTGATAGCGTACCTGGTTGAGTGCACGTTACAATGCACAAGGAAGGACCTGGATCCAAGTTCCTGGTCCCCACCTGCAGGGGGGGAAAGCTTTGCAGGGAGTGGTGAAGCAAGGCTTCAGGTGCCACTGTGTCTTTCTCTCTAACTCCCCTTTCCCTTTCGATTTCTGGATGTCTCTATCCAATAGAGATAATATAAAATAATAATAAAGGGAGAGCGACAGAGACAACAGGAGAGAAGGAATCACAACACCAGAGCTTCCTCAGGTGCCTCAGTGCTTCCCCTGTGGAGATGAGTTTGGGCCTGGGCCGTGTGCACAGCAAGGCAGGTACCCTCCCTGATGAGCTACCTCATTAGCGGATTATTATTATTATTATTTTTTTTTCCCAGAGCACTGCTCAACTCTGCCTTATGGTGGTGTGGGGGATTGAACCTGGGACTTCGAAGCCTCAGGCTTGAGAGTCTCACTGGATAACTATTATGCTGTCTATCCCTGTCTGGGATTAATTTCTGACACACCTTGAGCTACCCTCCTGGCCCCTGCTGTCACTTCCCCCCTTCTCCACCATGGAGTGCAGACACAAGCTGGACCCTGGGGGTGGGGAGGAGGTGTCTCACCGAAGCCCAAGGGCTGACCCCCAATCCGGACCATCTTCCAGAGCTCCCCAGAGGCGCTGGTGAAGAGGAGGTTGCTGGGGAACCTGGGGAGAGCAGGAGAGAAGCCAGCGGAGTCACTAGATGGGAGGACCTCCTGGAACCTTCTAGAATCAGGTGGAAATGGGACACAGGAGGGAACAGCAGTGCTGGGCTTGGGAATAGCAGATACCCATGTTCCGTCTGTGCAGGCTGCCCCCTTTCCCATTTCCAAAGGGGGCTATGGGAGGGATGGGGTATCCTGAGGGAACCCCACTGTGGCCCCTATCAGGGCAGGGCTGGAGTGGGGGTGAGGCTGCTGGTCTGAGAGGGAGGGGTTGTGGGAAGGGCCCAGGAGGGGCAGAATGGGGCATGCTGTGTCCAACTTGGAGTCTGCCCTCCCCACCAAGGCTGAGCACCCCCTATTTCCCAGGAGCCCCACTCACCTCTGCTGGGTCTGCACGTCCATGACCAGAGAAATGTAACCCTCGATGAGGGAGAAGGAAAAGAACCGAATATTGCCACATTCGTCACCGGCAGCCATGGGGTCCTTCACCCTGGAGGTGGGGGAGCAGGTGAGGCCTGAGAGAGCTGGGGGCCAAGTGCCAGCATGACTGTTCCTTGTGGGGGACCTGAGAGTTTGTGGGAGGCAGATCATCCCCCCGAGATTTTCAGAGGCAGCCATAGCCCTTCCCAGTGACAGAGACCTTCAGCATGGGCCTTGCCCTGGCATAAGGTGATACCTGGGATCAAGCCTCCAGCCTCTGGGGCCCCGGGAATATTCTAACAGGTTGAACTCTGTCAATTGGTTCTCCAGCTTGTTTAAAACATAACTGATTTTTATCGTCATTATGGCTTTACAACTCCAGGATGACTTTCTTTTTTTTCAGATTGCAAAAGACAGAGGGAGGAAAGACATGACATCACTGAGCTTCCTCCAGTGCAGTGGGGGCTGAGATGGAACCTGGGTCAGACACGTGACAGAGCAGGTAGATTATCCAGGTAAGCTATCAAGCTATCTTCCCAGTCTTTAATTAAAAAAAAAAAGAGGGGCCAGGTGGTGGCGCACCTGGTTAAGTGCACACATTACAGTGTGCAATGACCCAGGATTGAGCCCCTGGTCCCCACCTGCAGGAGAGAGCTTCATGAGCAGTGAAGCAGGTCTGCAGGTCTCTCTCTCTCTCTCTCCCTCCCTCCCTCCCTCTCTATTTCCCCCACTCCTTTCACTCTCTGGCTTTCTCTGTCCAATAAATAAATAGAAAATATATATTAAAAAAAAAAAAAGGCTGGGAGACAGCATAGTGATTCTGCAAATGACTTTCCTGCCTGAGGCTCTGGGGCTCCAAGTTCAATTCCTATCACCAGCCAGAGCAAAGCAGTGCTCTGGTAAAAAATAAATAAATAAATAATAATAATAATAACTGTTTTGGGGCCAGGCAGTGGCACACCTGGTTGAGCGCATACATTACCATCTGCAAGGACTGGGGTTCTAGCCACCACTCCCCAGGTGGGAAGTTTCACAAGCAGTTGAAGCAATATTGCAGGTGTCTCTCCCCTTCTCTATCTCCTCTCCCCTCTCAATTTCTCTGTCTCTCTCAAATACCTAAATAAATAAATCTATTTGAAACAGCAGTGAGAAAGACAAAGACAGAAGGGGGGGGGTAAGAGATGCACCCAGTTGAGTGCCTACGTTACTTTGTGTAAGAACCTGAGTTTAAGCCTCCGGTCCCCACCTTCGGGGAGAAGCTTCACGAACTGTGAAGCAGGGCTGCAGGTGCCTTCCTTTCTGCCTATCTCCCCCTCCCTCCTCTCTCTCTCTAGTGCACTCAAACCAGGTGCGCCACCACCTGGCTCCTCAATTAGTTTCTACCCCTTTCCCCTCAAAAATAAACAGATAATGAGAGGGAGAGGGAAACGGAGGAGGGAAATGTTCAGCTCCGGTCCCACGCAGTGCTGGGAAATGAACCTGGTGGCTCTCTGGTCCCGCCCCACCAACCGGGAGGCCCCGCCTCTATAGGGACCCGCCCATACCGGATGTCCCGCCCACAGACCCCGCCCCTACCCGCCCGAGTAGAACATGACGTCCATGAGCAGCGTGGCCACCGTGGGCAGCGTGTCCGGGTCCAGGCTGGTGACGCAGAAGCTGTTGCTGGGGCTGGACAGCGGGTGGATGACCGGCCTCTGGACTGCGGGCAGAGGGGTGGCTGAGCACGCAGGGACGGCAAGTCAACTCCTACCCCCCACCCCCAGCCCTGGGACTCACCCATCTTGGACTTGACGAAGCCATTGGTGACACCCAGGTCCTCTGCTGCCACCGGCTCGCCGTTGACCACGCGCAGGATGGTGAACTCCGAGGATAGCGTGTGGGTGACAAAGGGCAGGTCCCGCTCGCGCACCTGGGGTGAGGGCCAAGCTGTGAGGAGGGAGCGACACCCCTAGGCCCCCATTCCCCGGCCCCCTTCTCCGCTCCCTTAGTTCTAATAAAAGTCAGGTGCAAGGGGGCCGGGCGGTGGCTCAGCGGGTTAAGCGCACGTGGTGCGAAGCACAAGGACCCGCGTAATGTTCCCGGTTGGAGCCCCCGGCTCCCCGCCTGCAGGGGAGTAAGTAGCTTCACAGGTGGTGAAGCAGGTCTGCAGGTGTCTATCTTTCTCTCCCCGTCTTCCCCTCCTCTCTCTATTCCTCTCTGTCCTATCCAACAACAATTACAGCAATAACAACGATGACCAAGGGCAACAGAGGGGAAAAATAGCCTCTAGGAGCAGTGAATTCATAGTGCAGGCACTGAGCTCCAGCGATAACCCGGGAAAAGAGAAAAAAAAAAAAAAAACACCACCAAAACTGCCTATGTTCCCTCAAGTCAATGTAAATACAATGCTTACTAACAAAGCCATGAAAATTTGACCTCTTTCTTTCTCTCTCCTTTTTCCTTCCTTCCTTTCTCTATTTTTTTGTTATACCAGAGCACTGCTCAGCTCTGGCTTATAGTGGTGCTGGGGATCGAACCTGCACCTTTGGAGCCTCAGGCATGAGAGTCTCTTTGCATAACCATTATGCTATCTGGAAGCAAAAAAAAAAAAAAAAAGTCAGGTGCAGGGATGAAGTGGGATGGAGGCCACAGCACCAGAGCTGCTTCTGGTGTCACAGCACTTGCCCATGTGGTGCTGGGGCTTGGACCCGGGCCCCATACACTCTTCCTGGTCAGCTTTGTCCAGGGCACCCAGGATGGGTTCTGGCCAGTGAGGCACAGGGAGGGCTGGGTCACCCCCCAGGAGACAGCAGTGTCCCCAGCAGAGCTAGGAGGGAGCCAGACCCCCAGGCCCTCACCAGGATGAAGTCGGTCTGGTAGGTGGACAGCATGAACACTGAGATGTTCTGGTCGGCCAGCGGCGCGATGACGGACTTGGCAATCTTGGTGACGCCGATGGGCTGTGAGCCGGGGAAGCCACCACCACCAGACACCACATTCAGGGCCAGCCAGGTGGCGTCTGCCACGCTCAGATGCTCCGAGGACGGCAGCTCTGTGGGGACAAAGGGGACAGGTGACAAGGTGGGATGACAGAGGCGACGGACTCTGGGTCTCCATTCTGCTCAGCTTCCAGGATCTCTTCCTGGCAGGAGCAGACGGGGAGGCTTGGGGACAAGTGTCTTCAGTTGGGCAAAGAAATGATGAGTCAGCATCATTATTATTACTGTTGTTATTATTAAAAGAGAGGAGGAGGAGATAGAGAGTGAGAAAGAAAGACACCTGAGATCTGCTTCACTCCTTGTGAAGCTTTCCCTCTGCAGGTGGGGAGAAAGGATTCGAACCTGGATCCTTGCACATGGTGATGTGTGCACTCAACCTGGTGTACCACTGACTGGCCCTCTTATATTATTTTCTAGATAGAGCAGACAGACTGAAAGAGATCACAGCACCTTCCTTCAGTGCAGTGGGAGCTAGACTTGAACCTAGGTCACGCAGATGGCAAAGCAACATGCTATACAAGTGAGACATTTGGCTGGCCTTTTAATTTTTTTTTTATTTGCCTCCAGGGTTATCACGGGGACTTGGTGCCTGCATTATGAATCCACTGCTCCTAGAGGCTATCTTTTCCCCTTTTGTTGCCCTTGTTGTTTATTATTGTTGTTGTTATTGCTGTCGTTGTTGGATAGGATAGAGAGAAATCGAGAGAGGAGGCGAAGACAGAGAAGGGGAAAGATAGACATCTGCAGACCTGCTTCACCACCTGTGAAGTGACTCCCCTGCAGGTGGGGAGCTGGGGACTCGAACCAGGATCCTTACATCAGTCCTTGTGCACTTAACCCACTGCGATATCACCCAGCCTCCTGGCCTGACTTTTTATTTATTTTTCCTTCACTGAACTCAACCTGCTTTTTATTTGGACAGAGAGAAGGAGAGACATCACTGCACCAAAGTTGTCTCCTGGGGGGGGGGGGGAGAGCACTGCTTCACCACCCATGGGCCTTCCTGGGTGCTGTGCATGGTGCTGAAAGAGGAGAGACCCCCCCCACCCAACCCTGCCCCACCCTCCACAGAGCTCCCCAGGTGCTGTGCCTCCTTCTTGCTGAGGTGTGTGTTCTACTTGACGGTTATCTCCTGGCCCCTCTCCCCTGTTGGGAAGTAACACCGCAGGCTGCTCTTCTTAGGCCTGTTTGAACCCTGGAAGGAGTCCCTGATCTATAAGGGGAAGCGTGAAGGCTAACCATTGGCTGTCCCCTCTTCTCAGGCTCTGCTGGCCTGGTTTAAACACACTTTCTGTGTCCCGCCTCCAGGACTCTAGAGGAGCCCTGTTATCATTTTGTCTCAGGAAGCCTGGGGACAGTTTCCAGTGGCTCCAAGGGGCCCCAGGGCCTAACTCCTCGCTCCCTCTCCTGCACAGTCAGCCCAGGTCCAGCTCTGCTGCTGACTGCTACGGCTCAACAGCCTTCCATAGCTCCCACTGTCCAGAGGAGGTTCAGACATGCCCTGCTTGCCTCTGGGTTGTCTCAACCTCTTGTCTCCATATTGGTTTTTTCCAAGGCTGAACCTGGTCCCTCCTTCTGTCCCCTCAGTCACACACCCCTGATCTGACATGGCCTCTGCCTCTCCAGCTTCAGTGTCAATAGAATTCCTCCCCCAGGAAGCCTGCCTTGACTGCACAGGTCAGCAGAAGCCCCTTCTGAGTCCCCTATAAAAAGCTGTTCCATGGAGGGCTCCCCATATTCTCCTAGATCTAACCAACTGCAGTGGGATTCTGGGATATGGCCCAGGTGTGTGCACATCTGGACTCTGCAGCACCCTCCCACCCTCCCTGCCTCCCCCTCCCCACAGCCAGCTCAGACCCCATGAATGTTCCCCCAGAAGCTGTAGACAGAGCTCCAACCTCCACATCTGTCCGTTCCCAGCACTACCTACTCTAGGAAGCCCTTTCAGACTGCGCTTCCCGGCAGCACTTCCTGTTGACACTATCATCCTGGTTTTCTGCATCTCTGTCCCCCAAGAACCCCAAGTCCTTGAGGGGCAGGGGTTGGAGCCTGGCTCATAGAAGCACCTGTAAGTGAGCACAGGTGTGAGGCCCTGGGCAGGTTCCAGAACATTCCTGGTAAGTCTTCAGCTCTGGAGCCTGTCAAGGCAGGAAGAGGGGCACCAGCCAGGTTGGGGGGGTGGGTAGGTGTGTGTGTGGGGGAGGAACAGACTCTGCTGCCTCCCTCACCCCCCAGTGGAGGCAAAATAAGCAGGTGGGGTGAATCAGCAGGTGGTGCAGTGGACAAAGCACTAGACTCTCAAGCATGAAGTCCTGAGTTCCATCCCTGGCATCATATGTGCCAGAGGGAGGCTCTGTATGTCTCTTGTCTTTCTAGTTAATAAGTGAAATTTGAAAGGAAGGGGGAGAGCGCACACTTATTACCATGTACAAGGAGCTGGGTTTAAGCCCCAGCTCCCCACCTGCAGGGGGGAAGTGTCACAAGCAGTGAAGCAGGTCTGCGGTTATCTCTATCACCCCCCCCTTCTCAATTTCTGTCCTATCAAGTAAAATGTATTTACTGTATTTATTTTAATTTGTATTTATTTATTTTTTGCCTCTAGGGTTATTGCTGGGGCTCCGTGCCTGTGCTATGAATCCACTGCTCCTAGAGACCATTTTTCTCATATTGTTGCCCTTGTAGTTGTTATTTTTAAAATGTTTTATTTATTTATTCCCTTTTGTTGCCCTTGTTGTTTTATTGTTGTAGTTATTATTGTTGTTGGATAGGACAGAGAGAAATGGAGAGAGGAGGAGAAGACAGAGAGGGGAGAGATACCTGCAGACACAGGCTTCACTGCCTGTGAAGCGACCCCCCTGCAATTGCAGAGCCAGGGGCTTGAACCGGGATCCTTATGCCGGTCCTTGCACTTTGCGCCACGTGTGCTTAACCCGCTGCACTACTGCCTGGCTCCCGCCGTAGTTGTTATTTTATTGTTGCCGTTGTTGTTGTTAGATAGGACAGAGAGAAATCAAGAGAGGAGGGGAAAACAGAAAGGGGGAGAGAAAGATAGACACCTGCAGACCTGCTTCACTGCCTGTGAAGCAACCCCCATGAAGGTGGGGAGCCGGAGGCTTGAACCAGGATCCTTGCGCCTGTCCTTGCGCCTCACACCGTGTGCGCTTAACCTGCTGCGCTACTACCTGGCCCCCAAGTAAAATGTATATATAATTTTTAGATGGCCAGCAGGAGTGGTGAATTCAAAATGGAGACTCTGAGCCCCAGCAATAACCCTGGTGGTAAAGAGAGAGACAGAGAGCAGAGAGAGCCAGAGGGCACACACAGGCAGCCAGTACTTACCCAGGAAGCCCTCCTCATCCACGATGATGGTGTAGTCCTCTGGCGTCTCTGTCAAGCTGAAGAATTTGCACCTGGAAGAACAGACAGACATAGCCATGAGTTAGTTCCCTCAGGGCTCTGGGAAGGTTTCCCACCTCTAACCTAGGGGGGGCACCCAGAGAGTAGGGGAGCCTCCAGTCTCTCCCTCTGCTCCCCCCAAGCTCAGGGACCTCTGAGTCGGCTAGCCTCTCAGATGCTGCTGAGCCCCTAGGAATGGGGCTTCCCCATACTTGAACTCAAAGGCTCTATTTCCCCCTCGCATCATCTGAGAAACTCCCACAAACTCTGAAGGTCAAATTCAATTCAGGGATGGGAGAGGGTATGTCTGTCAAGGGTGCTTTTTTTTGTGGGGGGGAGTGCAATGTCTGCACTATCCAATGTCATCTCTGGTCATATGGTTTAGCTTGGAGCAATGTCACCATTAAAAAAAAAAAAAGATTTTATAGAGATCTAGAGGTATAGGGAGACAGACACCTGCAGGGGGCCAGGTGGTACTGCACTGGGTTAAGCACACTGCACAAGGATTGGTGCAAGGATCCCAGTTCGAGCCCTCAGCTCCCCACCTGCAGGGGGATCGAGGCAAAAAAAGAGAGAGAGAGAGAGAGAGAGACCTGCAGCATTACTCCACCACTTGTGAAGTATTCCCGCTGCAGGTGGGAAATTGGGGCTTGAACCTGGGTCCTTGCACACTGTAACATGTGCATTCTACTAGATGTACCACCACTTGGCCCCTTGTCACTATTTTTAAGCAGCACTGGGAGTCAAACCCAGGGCCTCTGTATAATGTATAATGTATAATGCCACTGAAGAGCTTCCCCAGGTCATGCCCTTCCTTCCTTCTTTCTTTCCTTCCTTCCTTTTTGCTCATTCATTCATTCTGTATTTCATCTTTATTATTCATTATCTGCTTCCGGGGCTTCACTTGATTTTGAGCCTGTAAGACTCCAGTGTTCTTATTGGCTCCTCCCTCCCTTCTTTCTGACAGAGGGTCTGAGATGAAGAGGAGAGGCACCGCCACACTGGAAACCAAATCTCCCCTCTGCATGGTTCTTCCATGTGGTAGCTGGCCGGGGGCACGGGGTTGGGGGTCCTCAAACCCAGGTCCTTGCACCTGCTGCACTCCATCGGATGAACTATCTGCCAGCCCACTAATTCTTTATTTTAGAGTAAGAGGGAAAGAGAGAGGCGAGGACATCACACCACCACTCCATCATCCTTGAAGCTGCTCTTGCTGGTGTTTATGCTGCTTCTTGGTGGCAGAGGCTCAAGGGTGCCTGCACATGATAGTGTGGGCTCTGCCCAGTGAGATAATTCCCAGTCCACCTGTTCTTTTATTTTCATTCTTATTTTCATGTTTTTTAAATATTTATTTATTCCCTTTTGCTGCCCTTGTTTTTTATTGTTGTAATTATTATTGTTATTATTGGATAGGACAGAGAGAAATGGAGAGAGGAGGGGAAGACAGAGAGGGGGTGAGAAAGACAGACACCTGCAGACCTGCTTCACTGCTTGTGAAGCGACTCCCCTGCAGGTGGGGAGCTGGGGTCTCGAACTGGGATCCTTACGCCAGTCCTTGCGCTTTGCGCCACCTGCGTTTAATCCGCTGTGCTACCGCCTGACTGCCCACCCATTCTTTATTTTAGAGAGAGGGTAGAGACAGCACATCACAGCTCCACCATCCATGGAGCTCAGTGGCTGTCCATGGTGCTGAGAGAGGAGAGACCCACAGCCCTGCTCCACCATCCATGGGGCTCCCTGGGTGCTGTGGACCCCACAGCCCTGCTCCACCATCCATGGGGCTCCCTGGGTGCTGTCCATGGTACTAAGAGAGGAGAGACCCTCACAGCCCTGCTCCACCATCCATGGGGCTCCCTGGGTGCTATCCATGGTGCTGAGAGAGAAGAGACCCTCACAGCCCTGCCCCACCCTTCATGGAGCTCTCTGGGTGCTGTGCATGGTGCTGAGAGAGAAGAGACCTCACAGCCCTGCTCCACCATCCATGGGGCTCCCTGGGTGCTGTGCATGGTGCTGAGAGAGAAGAGACCCCACAGCCCTGCTCCACCATCCATGGGGCTCCCTGGGTGCTATCCATGGTGCTGAGAGAGAAGAGACCCTCACAGCCCTGCCCCACCCTTCATGGAGCTCTCTGGGTGCTGTGCATGGTGCTGAGAGAGGAGAGACCCCATAGTCCTGTCCCATATCCATGGGCTCCCTGGGTGCTGTCCATGGTGCTAAGAGAGGAGAGACCCCACAGCCCTGCCCACCATTCAAGGAGATCCCTGGTGCTGGGCCTCATGAAAAGTGCTGGGGCTGGGTGGCTGCAGGATGGGCTGCTGCATCCTCGACTAAGAGCTTGTGCCCTTGGGGGTGACAGAGGCCACTGGGGATCTGTCACCATTGCTCTAGTCACCAGTATTGGAGCCAGCCCCCATATTTCCTGCTAGCCACCCCCCTGCTTCCCTCTCTCCCTACTGTTATTCCTCTTCCTGTGTCTCCTAGACCCCCAACTCTTCAGTCTCAGGCCTGTAAAGGGTGACATGGGTGGTTGATATCCATTCCACTGTCCAGAGTATCCCTCCAGACCCAGTTTGAGACCCTACAGGATCTTTCTTCCCCCCCAGCCTGTCCTTGTGCCACTCTGCCTCGATTATCCCCCAGGAGAAGACAGCAATGGCTGGGGGGGAAGAAAGGCTCTGAGGTCCTGGTGACCAGAGACCCAGGTTCTGATCCCAGTGTGACATGGCAGCACTATGGACAGTGATGGGCCTGCGAGGGGTTAGGCAGTTCCCAGTCAGCTCCTGTCAGAACTCAGGACAGATTCAGCCACCAAGCTGCAGATGCTGCCATGATGCCACCCTGACTTCCCTGGGCAGACGACCTCACCAATGTGTCCTGGAATCTCACCTTCCCAGAGCCCTGTCCCACTAGGGAAAGACAGAAACAGGCTGGGGGTGTGGGTTGACCTGCCAACATCCATGTCAGTATTGAAACAATTACAGAAGCCAGAAATGTGAATTCCAAATAAACCTTGTGCTGTAAAGTCACTATTCAGTGCCACACCAGAGTTTTATATAATTATACAAAGTTTTAATATATTAAAAATTATATATATATATATATATTTGACCTCCCACCTTCTGCACCCCACAAAGAATTTTGGTCCATACTCCCAGAGACATAAAATATAGGGAACCTGGGAGTCGGGCATTAGTGCAGCAGGTTAAGCACACGTGGTGCAGAGTGCAAGGACCGGTGCAAGGATCCCAGTTTAAGCCCCCAGCTCCCCACCTGCTGGGGAGTCGCTTCACAAGCAGTGAAGCAGGTCTGCAGGTGTCTATCTTTCTCTCCCCATCTTCTCCTCTCCATTTCTCTCTGTCCTATCCAACAGTGACGACATCAATAACAACAATAACTACAACAATAAAAAACAAGGGCAACAAAAGGGAATAAATAAATATTTTAAAAAATAGGGAACCTTTAGGAAATCTGACAGTTGTATACAGATGTATATACCACCTTAAACAAGATATAGAATATTTTCATCTTTCCAAAAAATTCCATTGTGTCCCTTTCCAGTTTGTTCTTCCCTGTAATTATCGTTTTGTCTGTTGTATTTTGTGTAAATAAAATCATATACATTAAAAAAAAGGATATTAAGTGCACATGGCACGAAGCACAAGGACCAACTTAATGGTCCTGGTTCAAGCCCCCGGTTCCCCACCTGCATGGGGAGTCGCTGCACAGGCGGTGAAGCAGGTCTGCAGGTGTCTATCTTTCTCTCCCCCTCTCTGTCTTCCCCTCATCTCTCCATTTCTCTCTGTCCTATCCAACAACGACGACAACAATAACTACAATAATCAAACAACAAGGGCAACAAAAGGGAATAAATAAATAAATATAAAAAAACAAGAATAGGGAACCTTCCGGTGGAGGGGATGGGACAGGAGACTCTGGAGGTGGGAACTGTGTGGAATTATACCCGTTATCTTATAATCTTGTTAATCATTATTAAATCCCTAATGCAAATAAAAAAAGAACCCAGGACAGAGGTGTTTTCCAGGCTGCCGCTGAGTCCTCACTCATCAGAGCTGAGCAGTGCATAGCCGGTGTAACTGTCAGTCTCTCTCTTTCATTGCCCCCAGAGTTATCACTGGGGCTCAGTGCCTGCACGACTACCTACTGCTCCTTGTGGCCATTTTTTTCTTTCCTTTCATTTGATAAGACAGAGAAATCAAGAGGGAAGGGGGAGATAAAGAGGGAGAGAGAGAGAGAGACAAAGAGACACCTGCAGCCCTGCATCACCACTCATTAAGCTTCCCTCTTGTTTGGTGGAGGGCAGTACTCCATGGGCTAGACTACAGATGGTGGCAGGTAGCTGGGAGGCAGAGCTGTCTGTCCCACTCCTGGCTCATTCCTGCTGTCTATGGCAACTATGTCTCTGGGCCCACTGGCTTCTCCCTCTTTCTCTCTCTTCTTTTTAAAAAGTTATTTTATTTTTCTAATTTTTTAAATTATCTTTATTTGTTGGGTAGAGATAGCCAGAAACCAAGAGGGTAGGGGGAGATAGACAGGGAGAGAGACAGACCTGCAGCCCTGCTTCACCACTCATAAAACTTTCCCCTTTCAGGACCGGAGGCTTGAACCTGGATCCTTGCACACTGTAACGTGTGCTTAACCAGGTGTGCCACCACCTGACCCCCTCTCTTCCTTTCTTTTATATTTATTTATTTATTTTGGATAGAGTCAGAGAAATAGAGAGGGAAGGGGAAATCGATACCTGCAGACCTGACTTTGCACTTGTGAAGTTTCCCTCCTGCAGGTGGGGGTCAGGGGCTCGAACCCTTAGGGATGGTAGCGTGTGTTCTCTCTACCAGATGAGCTACCGCCCTGCCCCTAGGTCCATCAGTTGTGATTGGAATAATACTACCGAAGAGGAGGTCTCCCTGTACCTTATTATTATTATTTTCCCAGCGTACTCACTGTTCAACTCTGGCTTATGGTAGTTTGGGGGATTGAACCTGGGACTTTGGAGCCTCAGGCATGACAGTCTCTTTGCAGAACCATTATGCTAACTACCCTTACACCCCCCCATGTCTTGTTATGACAGGAAAGAAATCATCTGCTGAGGCCACAGGGGGCTGGAGAATCAGCGTCAGGGTTACTCTGCCAGCAAGTTCTGGGGCGTCCTGCAGAGGTGGAATTGCAAAAGGCACAGGGATCTGAGGGTCTGCAGGAAGCAGCTCAGGCCAGGGGCCGGTACATCCAGTTACTCAGCAACTCTGGGGCTGGCAGGTGGTGGCTTTTGCAGGCCAGCACAGTGTACTGGTGAGCTTTGGGGCTGGGAGAGAGCTCACTTGCTAGTGTCCATGCCTGTGTGGAAGGCTGCAAGTTGGAACCCTGGCACCACACAGGAGAACCACAGCACCAGGAGAAGCTCCAGAAGATGGTGGTGTAGTGTTGTGCCTTCCCCTTTCTTTCTGTCTTTGTCTCTCTTGATTGCTGAAGTGGAAAGAATGAAACAACTGGCCTAGAAGTAGGGGAATCATACATGTGTGAGGCCTCCTTAGGGCAGGAATTTAAAAAAAAAAAAAGAGATGATGCATTTTATGTTCAAAAACTGAGCTGGGAAGGGAGAGTCTGCAGGAGACCTGTAGGAGGTGGGAGGAGGGAAGAGTGCCTGAAAAATGTGCACAAAGGTGGGCTGTGAGGCCAGAGATGGCGACTCAGGGGGGCAGGGGGACCACCCTGAGGCCACTGGGAGGGGCCAGACACTGTGGTCACAAGGACCGGTGGTGGGGGGCAGGGTGGACAGACAGGAATCTCAGAACAGCTGTTGGGGGAAGGAGGGCTTGGAGTACAGTTGAAGGCTCTCATGCAGGTGCCAGG
Source organism: Erinaceus europaeus (assembly GCF_950295315.1). Taxonomy (NCBI): domain Eukaryota; kingdom Metazoa; phylum Chordata; class Mammalia; order Eulipotyphla; family Erinaceidae; genus Erinaceus; species Erinaceus europaeus. The sequence goes on from NC_080176.1 coordinate 29,218,319, forward strand.
GCTTGAACTTGGGTCACTCACATGACACAACAGGCTCTCTCCCAGATCAGCTATCTTGCTGGCCCTGGGGGGGGGGAGGGGGGTTCAAGCTTTAAAAGGTAGGGAGCACTCACAGAGCAACCTGCCCCGTTGCACCTGGCTATCATGTGACACCCGAGGGGACCCAACTGGGGGCCTCAGGGCCTGACCCTACACTTACAGGTGGCAGAAGGTGGAGGGGGTATATCCCCCACGGATCAGTCTCAAGGGGGCTCTCGCCAGTATTGACCCCCACCTCCCTACCAGGAAATGGAACCTGGAGGCGCTATTTCAGGAGCTGTTGACTCGTTGCCTGGCAACCCTGGTAGAGCCCGGGTCACTCAGTGTGGTGGCCTGGGTGGAGCCCACCACACATGACCCCGGCCAAGCCAGCCACCCCCTCCCACAGCCAGGAAATCCCTCTACCTGGTGGACCAGCTCAGACCCCCACGTCTCCCTGAGACAGGTTCCACGTTTTGCCCTGAACCCCAAGCTCCTGAGAGGCAGGATTAGCCAGACAGTGAACAATGGTCCCTTTCCCCAAATGCCACAGGCACTTTGTCTTCCTCTATTTTTATCTTTTATAAAAGACTTATTACTGATGAGCAAAAGAAAGGAGGAGGAATAAGAGAGGAGAAAGAAGGAATAAGAGGAGGGGCAAGGAAGGAGGGAGGGTTGAGGAGGAGAAGCAGAGTCACTCTGGCACATGTGATGCTGGGGATCAAACTTAAGGCCTCATCCTTGAGAGTCCAACACTATCCACTATACCCCCACTGGGGTATCATCAAATTAAAAAAAATTTAACGAAAGAGATAAAGAGGGCAGGGTAGATAGCACAATGGTTATGCAAAGACTTTTGCGCCTAAGGCTCCAAAGTCCCAAGTTCAATCTCCTGCACCACCATAAACCAAAGCTGAGTGAGAGAGGGAGGGAGAGAAAGAGAAAGACAGAGAGACAGAGACTTGAGCTCTGCTCAGCTCTGGCTTTCTGGTGGTGCTGGGAACTGAACCTGGGATCTTGGAGCCTCAGGCAGAGGAGAGTGTTTTGCAGAACCACTGTGCTGTCTCCCGAGCAGTGTTGAAGCTCAAACATGGGAACTCATGCCTGAAGGTCCAGAGCTCTGGCCGCTGTGCCACCTGCTGGGCCGCCTTTTAATTTCTTAAATCCAGTGCCAGGGTTTAGACCCCACCTGAGCTCTCCCACGGAGCCACTTCCTTCACCCAATTTGCATTTTACTCTTGAGAGAGAGAAGGGGCTAGGCGGTAGTAGCACAGCAGGTTAAGCGCAATGGCACAAAGCACAAGGACTGGTGTAAGGATTCTGTTTTGAGCCCCCAGCTCCCCACCTGCAGGGGGTCACTTTGCAGGCAGTGAAGCAGGACTGCAAGTGTGTCTGTCTTTTCTCTCCCTGGCTTTCCTTCCTCTCTCGATTTCTCTTTGTCCTATCCAATAGTAACAACGGCAACAATAACAAGGGCAACAAAATGGGAAAAATGGCCTCTGGGAACAGTGGGTTTGTAGTGTAGGCATTGAGCCCCAGCAATAATCCTGGAGGCAAAAAAAAAAAAAAAAGAGAGAAACACACACACACACACACCAAAGCACCCACAACTCCACCATCCAAGGGGAGGAGTCTGGGGCTTCACAAAGGGAAGCAGATGCCTCGCTGCAAAGCCACCCCCAGCCCTGTCTGGCCCAGCTCACCCCTTCTCTCTCATGGACAACAGAACACCCCAGCCCACTCCTCGCCTCCTTGCACCTTCCCTCCAGAGACCCCAAGCACTCGGCTTCCCTATTTTCACACAAACATTCAGGAAGGCCCCTTAGGCCACCCCTGGACAAGGTCCTCAGCGGGTCACTGCCCACCACACAGCCCTTAACCCTGCCTGGGACCCTGCCTGTGAGTTACCTCCCCCACCCAACCCCCGTTGGCCCCGCAAGGCCTGGGCTCCTGCTCTGTTCCCTGCAGCCAGACACTCTTCCTGGGAATGACCCCAAATTCTCACTCTTGGTCTGCAGCTCTATAGGCTCAGGGGGAACTGGCCTGGCCTCTTATGTCTCCCCAATTCCCAGAGGAGAGATTCTGAGACTCTTGTGGGGGGGACCATGGCTCAGCCACCCCCCCCCCCCCACCTCCACTCCATGGCTGAGTCAGCCCCAGGGTACATTCTCCGCCAGACAGCCACACAGGAAACTGGATCTGTTTACTTGTGGATTCCGAGCCCAGCAGAGCGAGGCCTCATGCAGGCCAGTCCTGGGCAACCTGGGCACTGAGCCCTGGTCAGGGAAGCCCTGTCTGTACCCCACCCCGATAAGAAGTGGAGGTGGGGAGCAATTTCAGGTAAACCTGCCCAGTGAATATACACAGTGAGCCTTCAGGTTTATAAACCAGATGGACCAAAGAGGAAGAGGAAGATGGCAAGGGCTTGACTTGTGGGGAACTCTCTATAAGCAACCCCCATTCCTACCAAAGAGGGAGGGGCTGGGCCAGAAGTTCAGGAGGAGGAGGAGTGCAGGACTTGTCCTGATTTCAATTCCTGGAGCCACCAATGATGGAACAGTGGTCTGCTCTCTCAGTTGAAAAAAAAGAAAATTGGGGGTCGGGTAGTGGTGCACCTGGTTAAGCACATATAGTATGAAGCAAAAGGACTCATGCAAGGAACTAAGTTCATGTCCCTGCTCCCCACCTGCAGCAGGGATGCTTCATGAGCAGTGAAGAAGCAGGTCTACGGGTTTTTCTCTTTCTCCCTCTCTATCTCCCCTCCCCTCTCAATTTCTTGGTCCTGTGGGGGGGAAAAAAAAGGAAAAAATGGTCACCAGGATCAGTGGATTTGTAGTGCAAGCACTGAGCCCCAGCGACTGGAGGCAAAAACAAAACAAAATTAAAAAAAACAAACAGTAGAATGGTGATGCAAAAAGGCTTTCATTTTTTAGGCCCCCAGGTCCCAGGTTCAGTCCCCAGCACCACCTCCAGCCAGAGCTGGACAGTGTTCTGGTTAAAAGCTGGACAGTGTTCTGGTTAAAACAGGCATGTGGCACAAAGTGCAAGGACTGGCGGAAGGATCCCAGCTCGAGCCTCCGGCTCTCCACCTGCAGAGGAGCTGCTTCACAGGCGGTGAAGCAGGTCTGCAGGTGTCTGTCTTTCTCTCCCCCTCTCTCCATTTCTCTCTGTCCTATCTAATAATGACAACATCAATAACAACAACAATTAAAAAAAGACAACAAGGGCAACAAAAGGGAAAAAAAAAAAACAGGAATCACCCAAACAGCATTCAATCCCCGGTGTTTCACTCAAGAAAGAGCAAATGGCCCAGGAGGTTAACTCCGTGGACAAGTGTTGGGTTCTCAAACATGAGGCCCTGAGGCTGACCCCTGGCATCATATAAAGAAGAATCACTCTCTGGTTATAGTTCTCTCGTTAATAGTTATCTTTTGGGAGTCGGGCGGTAGCACAGCGGGTTAAGCGCACATGGCGCAAAGCACAAGGTCTGGCGTAAGGATCCCGGTTCCAGCCCCTGGCTCCCCACCTGCAGGTGAGTAGCTTCACAAGCGGTGAAGCAGGTCTGCAGGTGTCTTTCTCTCCCCCTCTCTGTCCTCCCCTCCTCTCTCCATTTGTCTGTCCTATCTAACAATGATGACATCAATAGCAACAACAATAAAATAAGGGCAACAAAAGGGAATAAATACATAAATATAAAATAAAATATTTTTAAAAATATCTTTTTTTTTTTTTTTTGCCTCTAGGGTTATTGCTTGGGCTCAGTGCCTGCACTACAAATTCACTGCTCCTAGAGACTATTTTTCTTCCTTTTTTGTTGTCCTTATTGTTGTCATTATTGCTGTCATTGTTGGATAGGACAGAGAGAAATGGAGAGAGGAGGGGAAGACAGAGAGGGGGAGAGAAAGATAGACACCTGCAGACCTGCTTCACTGCTTGTGAAGTGACTCCCCCCCACAGGTGGGGAGCCGGGGGTGGAGCTGGGATCCTTGTGCCCGTCCTTGCTCTTTGCGCCATGTGTGCCTAACCCTCTGTGCTACCGCCCAGCCTCCAATTTTTTTTTTTTTTAATTTTTCCCTCCAGGGTTAGTGTTGGCGCTCAGTGCCTGCACTACAAGCCCACTGCTCCTGGAGGCTATTTTTTTTCCATTTTGTTGCCCTTATTGTTATTTTTGCCATTGATGTTGTTGTTGGATAGGACAGAGAGAAGTCGAGAGAGATGGGGAGATAGAGAGGGGGAGAGAAAGACAGACACCTGCAGACCTGCTTCAGTGCTTGTGAAGCGACCTCCCTGCAGGTGGGGAGCCAGGGGCTCAAACTGGGATCCTTACGTGTGTCTTTGTGCTTTGCGCCACGTGAGCTTAACCCATTGTGTTACTGCCTGACCCCCAATAAGTATCTTTATAATGTTTATCTGGATCATCTTTATGGTCTGGGAGTGAAGAGCTAGCTGAATGAGTAATACTCATGTTTTGGTGTCCCTAGGTTCAGTCCCCTGCACCATGGACAGCTACCAGGGAGCCCATGGATGGTGGAGCAGGGCTGTGGGGACTCTCCTCTCTCAGCACCATGCACAGCACCCAGGGAACTCCATGGATGGTGGGGCAGGGCTGTGGGGTCTCTCTTCACTCAGCACCATGGACAGCACCCAGGGAACTGCACGGGTGGTGGTGGGGGTCTCTCCTCTCCCAGCACCATGGACAACACCCAGGGAACTGCATGGATGGTGGGGCAAGACTGTGGGGTCTCTCATCTCTCAGCACCATGGTCAGCACCCAGGAAGAGCTTAGTTCATGGCTGTGCAATGCTGTGGTCCCTTGCCCTCTCCCCCTCCAAGAATACACAGTATCAAACAAGCCAACGCAATTGAAGACAGGTCTGCAGTGGGCTCACAGCTGAAGATGGCACTGAAAGATGAGGACCCTCCCCACTGGGTGTCTGGGTCTGGCAGGACTGTGAGCCTGCTGCCCACCACACCCCAAGGCTGTACCCTGCCCACACACTCAACTGCAGGACAATGCCAGGGATCCAGCAGGTACTTTGAGATGGAAGTCCTCCCAACTGAGCCTCCTTTCTGTGCCCTGAGGGCTTTGCCCGCAGATGGTGGGGCATTTGTGAGGACTACATATTGTCATCAGCCATGGTGACCTTGGCAACCCCCACATACAACACAGAGATGAATAGCTTGCTGGCTAAGAGGAGGAGGAAGATGGAGCAGAGGATGACATTGCAGGGAGCTGGTGAGAAACAGCATGGCTGGGACTGTCCTGGTTTGGACATTAGACATTCAGCAGCCCCACCCCCTAGAGAAGAACTGTCAGTTCTGACAGGTCTGAAGCCTCAGAGTGGGCTGGACAGTCCCTCCTAGTGCTAATGAGACATAGGAGGAGGGGAGACAGCTTAGCTGGTTGAGCGCAGGGCTTGTGAGCCCAAGGCTCCTAGTTTGATCCTCAGTGTTGCCCTGTGCTGGAGTGGTGCTGTGGGCTCATTCTCATATGACAAGTGAAGTGAATCAAGTCTGGAAAAATAAAATGGAATACAAGCCGAGGGCCTGCAGGAGGGCTACTCAGGGCCCCCACCCCCCTGCAGCCTCCTTCCAGCTGGGGCCAATGCAGGTGGAGCAAAACACAGGCTGTGACCTCCGGCCAGGTCCCCACTGCTGGATACCAAGTTGGCAGCTTGAAGTAGACCTCTAACCCCTGGAGTCTTCCAGCTGCCAAGCCAAGAGCTGGGGCTGCAGCTTCTTGGGAGGCCTGGCCTGCTCAATCCTGCCCGATGTCTGTACCCTGCACCCACCCCATGCCACCCCCGCCCGGAAGAGCCTGGAGCCAGGAAGGAGTGTGAATCTCCACTCTTTGCAAGCTGGGCAACCCCAGGCATGTCCTGTGCCTCCCTGTCACCACCTCTGTCTCTCCCTGCAAAATGGTGGCCCCACACAGTAGACAGAACACTAGGCTTGCACATGTGAGGTCTCCAGTTTGACCCCCACCAGTGCATGTGCCAGAGTGACACTCTGGTCCTCTCTTGTGTTAATTAATGAACCTTAAAAAAAAATTGTGGTTCAGGCGCAGTGGACTCTCAAGCTTTGGACTCTCAAGCATAAGGTCCCAAGTTTGATCGCTGGCAGCACATGTGCCAGTGATGTCTGGTTCTTTCTCTCTCCTCCAATCTTTCTCACAAATAAATAAAATATTTAAAATTAAAAAAAGAAAACCCTCATTAAAAAAAAAGTTGGGGCAGGGGTAGGGGTAGATAGCATAATGGTTATGCAAACAGACTCTCATGCCTGAGGCTCCAAAGTCCCAGGTACAATCCCCTGCACCACCATAAGCCAGAGCTGAGCAGTGCTCTGGTTAAAAAAAAAAAAAAAAAAAAAGTTGAGGAGGGGAGATAACACAATGGTTCTGCAGAAGACTTTCAAGCCTAAGGCTCTGAGGTCCCAGGTTCAATTCCTGGCAGCACCATCAGGCAGAGTTCTGGTAAAAAGTAACTTAAAATTTTTTTTCAGGGAGTCAGGCGGTAGCGCAGCAGGTTAAGCGCAGGTGGTGCAAAGCGCAAGGACCGGCGGAAGGATCCCAGTTCAAGCCTCTGGCTCCCCACCTGCAGGGGAGTCACTTCACAGGCGGTGAAGCAGGTCTGCAGGTGTCTCTCTTTCTCTCCTTCTGTCTGTCTTCCCCTCCTCTCTCCATTTCTCTCTGTCCTATTCAACAACAATGACATCAATAATAACTACAACAATAAAACAAGGGCAACAAAAGGGAATAAATATTAAAATTTTTTCCCTAATTTCTCTCATTTTATATTACTACCCTAAATCAAAACCAGAAAATATAGTATAAAATCTAAAAACATCAGCCATGCATATAGATTCATAAATCCTTATTAAGGTGAGGAAGACAGTATAAGCGTTCTGCAAAAGACTCTCCTGCCTGAGGTTCTGAAGTCCCAGGTTCAATTCCCAGCACCATTAGCAAGAGCTGAGCAGAGCTCTGGTTTCTTTCTGTCTCTCTCATTCAAATCAATAAACAATATTAACATTTAATCAGTATTTAAAGAAGAGAAGGAGAAAGTAGAATAAAAAGGAGAAGAGTGGGAGAAAGAAGGAAAAGTGACCTGAGAAGTGGTGTAGTGGTTAGAGCTTTGGATTTAAGAAAAGGAAGGGGGGCTGGGGAGATAGCATAATGGTTCTACAGAAGACTTTCATGCCTGAGGCTCCAAAGTCCCAGGTTCAATCCCAAGCACCAGCATAAGCCAGAGCTGAGAAGTGCCTGGTAGCTCTGTGTCTTTCATCCTCTCTCTCTTTTTTAAAATATTTATTTATTCTCTTTGGTTGCCCTTTTCTATTGTTGTTATTTTTATTTTTTTAAGTATTTCCTTTTTGTTGCCCTTGTTTCCATTGTTGTTGTAGTTATTGTTGTTGATGTCATTGTTGTTGGATAGAACAGAGAGAAATGGAGAGAGGAGGGGAAGACAGAGAGGGGGAGAGAAAGATAGACACCAGCAGACCTGTTTCACCGCCTTGTGAAGCTACTCCCCTGCAGGTGGGGGCTCGAACCAGGATCCTTATGCCCGTCCTTGCGCTTTGCCCCACATGGGCTTAACTTGCTGCGCTACCGCCCGACTCCCTATTGTTGTAGTTATTATTGATGTTGTTGGATAGGACAGAGAGAGGAGGGGAAGACAGAGACGGGGAGAGAAAGATGAGACACCTGCAGACCTGCTTCACCGCTTGTGGAACGACTCACCTGCAGGTGGGGAGCCCGGGGGCTCAAATCGGGATCTTTATGCCGGCCCTTGCACTTCAAGCCACCTATGCTTAACCCGCTGCACTACCGCTAGACCCCTGGCATCTCTCCTTCTAGCTGAATGGGGAAAGTGACTCGGAACAGTGAAATCACATACATACACTCACCCTCTACATCTCTCAGAGGAAGAAGGTGGGGTGCCAGCAGCTAGCGCCCCGCTGGAAGCTTCCCCAGGAAGGGAGGTGCATGAAAGGTGAGGGGGTGGGAGTCTCTGGGCTCCAAGCCGCCAGGTTCTCTGGACCTACATGGCAGCTGGTGACCTCAGCGCCCACAGCCTTGGCAGCCGCTTCTAGATCCTCTAAGGGTCACAGCGGCCAGTGGCTGCCCACTCACCAGCCTGGGGCCAGATGGTGAGGTTTTAAAAAATATTTATCTCAGGAGTCAGGCAGTAGCGCAGCGGTTAAGTGCACATGGCGCAAAGCACAAGGACCGGCATAAGGATCCCGGTTCCAGCCCCCAGCTCCCCACCTGCAGGGGAGTCGCTTCACAAGTGGTGAAGCAGGTCTGCAGGTGTCAAAAATTTTTTTATCTCATGAGCTAGAGAGAGAGAGAGAGAGAAAGAGAGAGAGAAGCAGAGCACCATTCTAGCACATGCAGAGTCAGGGATGGAACCCAGAACCTCATGCTTGAAAGTCCAATACTTTACTTGTTGGTATGCTTCTAAATTCTGTTTCTAAGACCCCTTCTGTTGCATTGCTTGCGTTATAGTCTATTTTCATAATCATTGTTTTCATTGGTTTAATCCCCACTGGTTCGTGCGCTATTTTCCTTCTCCCCACCCCCTATCCTACGTACTTCCTCTTCCTGACACTTCCGCCTCAGGAGATATATAGGACAGAATTGTGATTAGAGATTAGATTGTTGAACTGCATCCCTGCTCGTCAATAAAGATTGAACTGCGTTCCCAGCTCAGCCATGAGTCCCTGTTCATCTGTCTCCCACCCGTGAAACTAGCCCGGCAAATAGCACCTTGAACAGGGACTGGCATTTACCCACTGTGCCCCCTTCCCAGGTGCCATGTGGTATTCCCATGGAGTGTGTGCAATGTGTGTGTGTGTGTCTCTCTCTCTCTCATTAAAACAAAATGGAAGTGGGTGGGGGTAGATAGCATAATGGTTATGCAAACAGACTCATGCTTGAGGCTCCAAAGTCCTAGGTTTAGCTGAGCAGTGCACTGGTAAAATAATTAACAATAATAATAATAAAATGAAATTGAGCTGGGTGGTAGTGACAGTGTCTCTTGACTGTGGGGAGCACAGGTGTGCAGTGAGAGGCTTCCTGTGAGCTCACTGGCGGGACTGGCCCTGAGCACTGTACTCAGGCCCCCAGGAAAGTCAGCAGGAGAGGTGGGGGCTGTGGGCTCCCCAACCAGAGCACTGGGTCGGGCAGGCTTAGAGTGTGCAGTGGTTACATTTGGTTCCCCAATGGTTGGACCTTGGGACCGGGCACACTCCAAATTGTGTGGGGTGTAGGTGAGGGGGAGGTTATTGGGGTTGAGGCTCTTCAAGTGAGAGGGGTGAAGCCATTGGTCATTAGGTGGGGGGTGAAGGATGGGAGGGTGGCCCTGAACCTTTGGCTGTGTCTCCCTGGGGTATGGTCAAAGAGGTGGTCATTGACACCTAGTTCACTTCCACTTTATACTAATGAAAGACAGAGAGAGAGAGAGAGAGAGACAGACAGACAGACAGACAGAGATCAGAGCCCTGCTCAGCTCTGGCTGCTGGTGGTGCTATAGATTGAACTTCAGGCCTCAAAGCCTCAGGTGTGCAAGCTTTTTTGCACAACCATCATGCTATCTCCCCAATCCAAAATATTTATTTATTCTAATGAGAGATACAGAAAGATGAGGTGGGGAGAGAAACACCAGAACCCTACTCAGCTCTGGCTGATGGTGGTGCCGGGGACTGAACCTGGGACTTCAGAGCCTCAGGCAGGAAGTCTCTTGCAGGGCCATCATGCTGTCTCCCCAGCCCCACTTCCCGCCCCCCCCCCCTTAAGATATATTCATCAACACACGTGAGAGACTCAGAGCAGCACTTTGGCACATGGGATGCCGGGGATCAAACTCAGGACCTCACCTGTGTCAGCTTGCAAATCTGATATCCCCCCTCCAATACATAGCGTCTGCAGCCCTGTCCTCGAGGCCCTGACTGCCCCAGGTGGACAGAACCCCGTGCCCTCTCTCTCCTGCACCACAACCCACTCCACATGCTGCCAGCTTCTGCCCTCCCTGCACCTGTCAACCCAAAGCGAGCAACACTGCTGTGACTGCGGGTGACAGACAAGGCCCCAGCTGCTAATGCCAGGTTTCAGATGTCAGCAGCCATCCAAAAGGGCATGCAGTCTAGTGCCCCATGGCCATGTTTATGCCAACAGAGAAGCACATGCACGTTGCTGGGCCCTGTACGCACCCTCGTGTGCAAGAATACCCCCTCCTCCAATAATTGGTTCTCAGCATGCTTCCCTGTCACAAATATTTGATTCAACTGAAGACAGACACAGGCTTTTGATTTCACACACTGAGTGACTAGGGAGGTGGCCCAGTGGTTGAACACAGAACTGGCAAACATCCAGGCCCTGGGTTGGATCTCTGGCACTGCATTCTCCATGGTGGCACTCTGGTCTATTTATTTACTTAGGACAGAGAGAAGTTGAGGGGGAGGAGGACGTGGAGAAAGAGACAGACACCTACAGTACTGTTTCACTATTCATGAAGCTTACCCCCTGCAGGTGGGGGCCGGGGGCTCGAACCCAGGTCTTTGTATACTGCGACATGTGAGCTCTACCAGGTGCACCACACCTCCCAGCCTCTTTGCTCTCTTTCATCAAAAGGATTTCCCTCCTTCCCTGGTAGAGACAGAGAGGCAGAGAGTGAAAGAGACCACAGTGCCAAAGCTTGCTTCAGTGTGGTGGCACTGGGCTCAAACCTGGGCAGTGCAAAGCTGTACTCTGTCCAGGTGAGCTATTCTGCTGACCTCAGTACATTTTTTAATTTTATTTATTCATGAGAAATGATAGGAGAGAAAGAACTAGATTATCACTCTGGTACATGTGCTGCCAGGGATTGAACTTGAGACCTCATGGTTGAGAGTCCAACACCTTATCCACTGACCCACCTCCGGTCCGGACCACCAACTATTTTTCTCCTTCCTTCCTTTTTTTTTTTTTTTTTTTTTTTACTAGAGCCCTGCCTAGCTCTGGCTTATGGTGGTGTGGGGGAATGAACCTGGGAGCCTCAGGCATGAGAGTCTGTTTGTATATCCATTATGCTATCTCCCCTGCCCTATCTTTTAAAAAGTGTCTTAAAATTGTCTTTGTTTATTGGCTAGAAACAGTCAGAAATTGAGGGGGGGAGATCGAGCCAGAGAGACTCCTGCAGCCCTGCTTCGCCACTCACAAAACTTTCCTTCTGCAGGTGGGGATCGGGGGCTCGAACCCAGGTCATTGTGTACTATAACATGTGAGCTCAACAAGGTGCGACTAGTCCCCCCACCCTCTTTCCTTTCTCTTGTGTTCGGTTGCAGGAGCTTCCCTACACTGGGTCCAACCAGTTCAGACAGAGACAGAGCACGGTACTTCAGCTTCCTCAAGGGCGTGCTCGGGGTCAAACCTGGGTCGCAGCATGACAAGGCAGAGAAGCCCTCCCAGGTGAGCTATCTCAACTGACAAACCATAAAAAAATAGTTGTGGGAGTTGGGTGGTAATGCAGCGGGTTAAGCGCATGTGGCGCAAAGCGCAAGGACTGGCATAAGGATCCTGGTTTGAGCCCCCAGCTCCCTGACTGCAGGGGAGTCACTTCTCAGGTGGTGAAGCAGGTCTGCAGGTGTCTGTCTTTCTCTCTCCCTCTCTCCATTTCTCTCTGTCCTATCTAACAACGACAGCAATAATAATAACAACTACGACAAAAATTAAAAAAAAGAAAAACCAAAAACCCAAACAAGGGCAACAAAAGGGGGGGGGGACTGTTTTGTGGGGGTGGGGGTGACTCCATTGCAGAGGGCAGCACAGACAACTCTGAGGCCCCAGGTTGAGTCCCCAGCACAGGTAGGGTCTACACCAGAGTGACGCTCTGGTTTTGCTCAATAAATAAATAAGTCCTGAAGATACAATAAATAAGTCCAATAAATAAGTCCTGAAGATACAGTTTAGCATGCTGCTTGGTTCGTGTGGCTGGGCCAGGCCTTCTGAATTCCAGCCTCGTCTCTCTTACCTACGGTCTGTTAGGACACAACTTGTGGGGCTGGGCTGTGGTGTACTTGGTTGGCAACATGTTACCATGTGCAAGCCACCGGTCCCTGAGAGGGGAAGAGATACCTAAGGCAGTGCTGCAGGTGTCTCTTTCTCTCCCTATCTCCTCCTTCCCTCTCAATTTCCCTTTAGTCTGTCAAAGGAGGGAAGGAGGAGAAAGAGACCATCAAAGTCCTGTAGAGGCTCAGAAGAGAATCAGTCCTTCCCAATTGTGACTTCTGATCTTGGAGGTTGACTGTGCCACAGAGCTCAACGGATCCTAAGGCTTGGATGTGCCCCTGAGGTGAGGACAGAGGGTTCCTAGTCTTTTCTACTCATCCCAGAGACATGGATGATGCAAGAATCATGCCAGCCCTGGTGGCTTTCTGGAGGAGGTGATACATTAGGTTTAAGGACTTGACAGCAGGGTTGCTGGACTAAAGTGGGAGCAACCTGGTTTGCTACAACTGTCCAGGATAATTAGTTGCACTGTTCCTGGTTATTATTATTTTTCCTCCAGGGTTATCTGATGGGCTTGGTGCTGGCACTACAAATTCACTGCTCCTAGTGGCCATTTTCTTTCTTCTTACAGGATAGGACATAGAGATTCAGAGAGGAGGGGAAGACAGAGAGGGGGAGAGAAAGACAGACACCTGCAGACCTGCTTCACCGCTTGTGAAGAGACCAACCCCCCTGCAGGCAAGGAGCCAGGGGCTCGAACTGGGATGCTTGAGCAGGTCCTCGTGCTCCTGTGCTCCTGGTTCTTCTCAACAGAATTATTCCCCATCTGGAATGAGTGATTGCAAATTTTATTTACTGCATTGGCTACCTGTCGCCGAAGGAATTATCTCCAAACCTAGTGGTTTGAACTAACAGACTTATATTCCACACAGTTCCTATGGGTGAAGCATTCACATTCACACTTACCCAACAGGGCATTTCTGGTTTAGGGTCACTCTTGAGGGCACAGTCAAGGTGCTGGGTGGGGCTGTGCTCACCAGAGGCCTTCCCCGGATGTGGGGATCTGTTTTCTTTTTGCCTCCAGGATTATTGCTGGTGCTTGGCACTACAAATCCACTGCTCCTGGTGGCCATTTTTTTCCCAGAGAGAAATAGAAAGGTGTGGGGGAAGATAGAGAGAAAAAGAGAGACACCTGCAGATCTGCTTCACTGCTTGTGAAGCTTCCCCCTCCTGCAGGTGGGGGCCAGGGTCTCGAACCTGGATCCTTGTGCTTCGTATTCTGTGTGCTTAACGTAAGGCAGGTGTGCACAGGCTGAGCACCCTAACAGGCCTCAGCCCCTCTCCTCTACTCTGGGCTGCTTGAGCACCCTCACAACATGGCTGCTTCACAATATGGCTGCCAGCCCTTCAAGAAGCAAGAAGGGAGACAGGCAGGGTGGGCAAACGGGAAGAGACAGAAACTGTCTGCCCCTTCATGTCTTCAGCTCAGAAGCCTCCACCACCTTCTACTGAGGAGAGCTCTGCAGATCCCACTTGAAAGTCGTGGAGCTCCAGGGTTATTGCAGGGGGTCAGTGCCTGCACTACGAATCCACTGCTCTTGGAAGCCAATTTTTCTCTTTTGTTGCCCTTGTTATTATTATTGCTGTCGTTGTTGCTGGATAAGACAGAAATGGAGGAGGAAAAGACAGAGGGGGAGAGAAAGACAGATACCAGCAGACATGCTTCACCGCTTGTGAAGCGACCCCCCCACCCCCCGTAGGTGGGGAACCAGGATTCTTATACTGGTCCTTGCGCTTTGCGACACTGCACTACCACCCACCCCTGAACTCCAGCTTTCATAGGCAAGAGTATCAAAGGATTTGGGATGGTTAAAAAAGAAAAGAGCATGTGGGTTCACGTTGGGGCACAGTGCTGGGGAGGGCAGATGGAAGGTCAAGGAGCATTCACAATGCCAGGGGAGCTGTGTGCACCAGGGGCAGGAGTGGCTAGGGGTTCACACTGAGCCAAACATCTGCCCCTCCCCTGTCCCCTTCCCCACAGCAGTCGCCCCCTCCTTCAGGACCAGAAGCCTCTCACTCAGCAGGTGAAGAACATGCCTTCCCACTGGATGGAAACTCTGTCCCCAACCACAGTGAGGACATACTGCAGGGTCACTGCTCCAACAAACATGCCACTTTACACCCAGGCTGTAGTCACTCACAGCCTGCACCTGACACATCTTTTTCTTTTCTTTTTTTTTTGGGGGGGAGGGGGCTCTGCATCGTTACATATGGGCAAGTCCACTGTTACCAGGCTAACTTTTTCATTCTTATTCCAAATAGAGACAGAGGGAAGCAGAAAGACACCAGAGCTTCTCCTGGTGGTATGACACTCCCATGTGGTGCTCAGGCTCAGACCTAGTTACACCACCAAGGCACATGCCCTCCTGGATGAGTTATCTTCCAGCCTTGAAAGATGAGACTTCTTTATTTATTTGAAGATTTATTTTATGAGAGAAATACCCGAGCACTTCTCAGCTCTGGTATAAGGTGATTTTGTGGGTTGAACCTCTGGCTTCTGGTGCCTTTAGGCATGGGGGGAGGGGTGGCGCCAGTGATCAGAGGGAGCTGTCTGGGCTTAACTGGAGAAGTGGCCCTGGGAATAGATGGGTAGTAGAGAGTAGTAGAGCCCGTATAACTGCTGGTAGAAAAATGGGGATCTGACACAAGTGAGGAGGGCTGGGTGAACCACACTGAACATCTTGGCTCGGGGGCCCACTGAGGTCTCCCCACCTGCACCCTCGCCCTGATCCACCTTTGCACCCCCCCCCCCAGCAGACAGCTGTCCCTTCTACCTAGACTCAGCTCACACTGTACTGCCTCCCCCAGGAAGCCTTACTTGCTTGCATCTCTCAGGAATCCTAGAGTATTTGGAGTGACTCTATCTGTGAGTGTGAATGGGGACCTTGAAGGGCTCCCTAGTGCCAGACTTTTCAAATCCACACACCCCTATCCTCCCAAGTTGCAGTTGGCGCTGGGCCAGCTTACCCAAGGGCATTTATTCTTCCAGTTATCCATGGAGCTGATGGTGGTACAGGACTAGCTGAAGGGTTTGTCAGGTTTTGTCTCTGGAAGTTCTCAAAGTAGAGGCCAAGGGACTTGTCCAAGGTCACACAGCCAGGGCACAGCAGCCCTCTTGGCCTTTCCCTAAACTGCACTCAAACATTAGCCCCAGCTCAATGCACTCAGGACGAATTTCCTAGAATTGTCAGTCTTTCTAGCGGAAACAGTTCGGTGTGGAATCATGACCTTGCTTATGCCCCTCGTGTGCACTGGCCTCTCAGCGACACCTCTGCTCTTGGCTCCTGGAGGGCGGGACATCCAAATCTGTGAAATTTGGGGCGATGCTGAGGTGTCACCAGGCCAGGTTCAAACCCCAGCCCTGCCCCTTCTGTGTAACCCTAAGAGATGTGCAAGTCCGCCCCCTACCCCGCCAATTTCCACATCTATAAAACAGGAACCAGTCATAGCCCGTCTAAGTGGGCTCGGTGACTTCTCTCGGCCTGGGGCTGACCCCCACCTTCACCTGAGGATTGCTGGGGTCTGGCCACACCTGGGGCCATCTGATCCCCCCACCCACCCCGGCCCCCAGTCTCCGGGCAGGTGCACCTCCAGTACAAGCCCCCTGAAGCTGGGGGAGAGGGAGGGAGACTCTTCGCCTTCCCATTGGCTGCACGTCCCCCAGGGCTGCAGCGGTGAGTCCTGATTGGCCTGTGGTGTGCTCGGCTACAGCCGGGACTCCTGATTGGCCGCTGATGGTCTCATCCCCTGCACCAGTGATTGGTGGAGGCACCGTCATGTGACTCAGCTCCTCTCAATGAGAAGAGGAAGTGTGTGCAGGAGGGGGGCGTGTGCGTGGAAAGGTTTCTCTGCAGGACATGCTGGAGGCCGCAGCAGCCCTTTCCCTCCCCTGGGGCTGCAGCGTGCGTGCGTGCGTGTGTGTGTGTGTGTGCGTGTGCGTGTGTGTGTGTGTGTGTGTGCGCGCGCGCGTGTGCGTGTTGAGGTCACAGCGACCCTCCAAGGACGGCCTCACAGAAGGAACATCCTGACACATGCCTTTAGTTTAACCAAGCCCCCAGCAGCCTGACTCTCCTCACTCAAAGTCCCAGCTTCTTGGAATGGGTCTGGGGTTTGGTATCCGTAGCCTGAGGCCTCCTGCCATTCCATGGTCACGTCTTCCTGGGATTATGCCCATCACCACGATGGAGGAGGGGGAGAGCCTGAGCTCCGCTGAGCACTCAGGGAGGACTTCCTGGAGGAGAGGAGGCTGAAAGGGAACTTGCAAAGAATGAGAAGGTGGCAATGGATGTAGGGCAACATTTCAGACCTGTAGAACAAAGGGCTGAAGGCAGGACATGCGGAAGGTGTGTGAATAGGTGCTAAAACCGTGTTGGGGGGGGGTGTCATGAGAAATAAGGGGGGAGGGGAAGAACAAGAGATAGGTAGTTGGATAAGGGTGAGGTCTTCTGCCAGGCACCTCAGGTTCTGCACAGGGTGGCAGGGGGAGCTCTGTGGCCTGCCTTGATTCTGCCCACCAGTTCCACACTTAAAATAATTGGACCCAGCAGGCATTCAGACCTCTGCCTCAGGCGCCAGGTGGAAGCTGCCAAGAGCCAGGACAGGGGTGCTGGACTATGCCGGTCCAGGTGTGATCCCACCTGCCTCTTCCAGAGGAGGCTCTGGCTGAAATCTAGGCCACTGGGAGCATGAGCAAGACATCCATGAAACCACCAGTCACTAAGTGCCTACAGAGTGCTCATGAAGTGTGCTGGAGAGAGGACCTGGTTCAAGGCCCAGTTCTGTCTCTCCCCGGCAGTGACCTTGTGGCAGCCAGTCCCCTTCTCCTCAAAATGCCAAATCCAGGGGGTGAAACTGATGGCAGCTCTTTGCCCTCTGGTCCTGTGGGGATGAGAAGGTGCACAAAGAATCCTCAGAGGACTGGTTCTGATCTAGGCAGGAGACCCAGACGACACCACAGATGAAGTTGAGAAGCAACGAAAGGTGGCCAAGGGAGACAAGGAGGGGCCAGCATGGCATTCCTGTCAAAGCTGAAGCCCACAGAACGATATAGAAAGCCAGGAGGAGGGGCTAAGCGGTGACGCAGCTGGCTGAGCACACACACTACAGTGCACAAGGACCCAGGTTCAAGCCCCCCTGGTCCCCACTTGCAGGGGGGAAAGCTTCATGAGTGGTGAAGCAAGGCTGCAGGTGTCTGTCTTCTCCCTCTCCCTTCCCAATTTCTGTCTTTATCCATATATATATATATATATGCCTGGAGGCTCCCTTCTGGAACTTTCTAGAACTTTTTGCACAGTTGCTGTGACTATAGAGGGGCTGGACTCAAGTATCGAGTATGGGCCCTGTTCGCAGCCTCTGAACCTAAGCTGGAAAGATGCAGATTCAAAGCCAGGCTCCACCACCTCCCATGTGCCCTTGAGTGAGACACCTAGCCCTTGGGCCCTGGATCCATTCTTTGTGAAGCAGGGGCGATACCTAATCCACAGAGTTGTACTGTCACATTATGTAGGATCAGAGGGACTAGGACACCCCTCCCCGCCACACTTCCTATCTCGAATATTCCTGCTCAAAAGCTTTAGCCTCCTATGCCACCTTCGACAAGAAGCCCTTCAGATTCCCTCTTCTACCCCAGAGACTCTTGCCTTGAATGGACCCTGCTGTTTCCTTCTTTCTCACTGGGCACTGAGCTATGAAGGAGCCAGGTCACGCTGGCAGGTGAGTTCAGGAGCTCTCAGACTCAAGTCACACCCCTACACCGAGAGTGAGGAACCAATCAATGTCATTTCCTTCCTCAAGCCTGCACCCCAGGTAGACGGACAGGAGTGGGTAGGATGGAAGCAGGGAGGCCATGACTCAGTCTGCTGGGGGTGGACAGCCAACTTCCAGGGAGCTGTCTCCAGATCAGAGGACTGCACAGGAATTTCCTGAGGGCAGAGGGTTAGGCAGAGATGGTGGATAAAGCGAACCCCAAAGATTGGGGGTGTAGAGGAGGTGGGAGAAGGGACAGTGGAGGTGGAGGTCACCAGTCTTGGTTGGAGTGTGGCTAAAGGCAAGGTGAGAGTTCTGGAACCAGTTCCCAGAGGCCTCAAATACTGTTCGAAGCAGCCCGGGAAGGGGCGCAGTGGAAACAACACAGATTCTCAAACATGAGACCCCAAGTTCGATCCCTGATGTTGCATGTACAAGAGTGACACTTAGCTTTCCCTCCTCTCTCTCTCTCTCATTAATAAATCTTGAAGGAAAAAAACCATGCCAAGGACTCATGCCTAGGGAGAGTGACTGGAAAACTTCAGAGGGACAGCTCAGTCTCCCAGGGGTGGGGTGTGGGAGTGCGTGTGGTGGCGGTGGTAGGGGGTGCTGAAGAATTTTGGGCAACAGTAAGCTGGGGTGGGTAAGAATGGGAACAACCACAGGATGTGGGGAATCCCAAAGGACCCAAAGTCTTACCTGGATGACCAAGTACTAAAATCAGTTTCAAAGTACCCCCACTCCCACATCACCCCCACCCCCATGTGTGAGAGCCTGAGGAGGAAGACGAGGGACCCTGCTAGGGTCACTGGGACAATGAGCAGGACCTGTAGTCAACCCAACCTGCCCCCCCACCCCCTAAGTCTGGGCCCTGGGCTTTGCCTCTAGCTTGACAAGTGAACTCTGACTTGGCTTCTTACTTAGCCAGCCCCTGGGGACAGAATGACCTTTGACCCCTGAGTCATCTTGAGACTGGACTGGTCACCTGGGCCTCAGATCATCCAACCCCCACCCCATGTCTGGAGGAGAGGAAGAAGGTGGGGGGGCAGGGGCTCCCCCCCTGCCCACCTAGGTGGCCAGAGAATGGGTGTGTGGAGGGGGGAAGGTAGAACGGGGCTGGTCCCTCCAATAAGGGGCAAGGGCAGGGGGCACTGGCTGTCTGTGCTTGGCCAAGAAGCCCCCAGATGCCCCTTCCTTGCAGCACCCAGGCCGAGCTCGGCTGCAGCCTGAGTCATCATCTCAGTTTGAGTGGGAGCCAGTCAGGGGGGCTGCCTGGAGCCAAGGCCAAGGGTTGGCAAGCCCAAGCTGTTTTCTCTTCCTTCCAGTCCTGGAGCCCCCAGATGGGCTAAGGAATGGGGGGCACCGAGGCTGAGGGTGTGCTGGTAGATGAAGGACAGGGAGAGCTGTCAATAGCCAGCAGGGGTTTTATTTGGGGGGGGGGGTGTGGGCAGGGATCAGAACTGGAGCAGCCTGGAGCTTTTGTTTTCAAATGACCTGTTTAATAATTACCTTTGCAGTCTGAAGAGCCAGCCCCCCCTCCCGGGAGCCAGGCGACTTGGGGGGGTGGACTGCAACCCTGCTGAACCCCACAGAGCAGCCGGGAGAAGAAAATAAACAAGATACCGCGGATCTCACACACAATGGTGGGACCCAGCTCCCCCCAAAACACACATCAAAGTGAGATTTTTTTTCTTTTCTCTTTTTTTTTTTTTTCCTTCGGGTAAGAACTTTCACAGTGGCTGAGATGAATGGTTCCCTGCATCCAGGAGCATTCTCCCTTCTCCCTTAGCCCCCAGGAGGGTGATCAGTAAAAGGGGAAGGAGGGGGGCCCAACCTGGGTGTGTGCATTGTATGTGATTTTAACATTAACCTTGACCAGTAATAGATTGATTCATTCCCAGGCTTCTCCGGCGTCGTCCCCCCCCAACCCCCCAGGCAAAATCCAGCCGCCACCAACTTCATCCAGTTTCATTAGTCACAATGGTGGACAAACAAGGGCGTTAAGTTACAGGGGCTGGCGAGTACTCAGACTCCGGCGGACTCTTTAGAAGAAGAGAGAGAAGAGAGATGGAACAAGCAAGCAACTACCGTAATCCAAGCACCCACCCGGCTCCCCCAAGTCAGGCCCTGGCAAAACCTAACTTGAGGTTTCTTCCTCTCCCCTTTTTTTTTTTTGTTTTTCTTTCTTTCTCTCCCCCACCCCACAGGCCTTCCAACTATTTTTTTCTCCCTGCAGCATCCAAGCAGGGTCTCAAGGTGAAGCTATAAACATGTCAGCTCCTCCCCCTTTTTCTGGGGTTCAGCACCCCGCTGTCCCTGCCCCCCACAACCCCCAGCCCGGGGAGGGGGGTGGCGAGAACCTCTTCTGCAGCTCACCCCGGAGCCCACGGGCACCGACACCCATAGGTGCTCCCCTGATTTTCCTGCTGGTGTGTGTGTGTTGGGGGGGTGGCTGATCTTCTGAACCTCTCTTCCCCCCCGCCCCCCAACACCACCCAGCCATGTTGGGGGGGGCGCCCCGGCCGTGGGCAATGGGGGAGGGGGTTGCGAGTTTGTTTTTTCCACACCTGTTTTCCATTCATTCATTCACTCATCCATTCATTCGTTCGTTCGTTCGTTCATCCATTCTCAGCTCGGGCCCTGCAGCCACCAGGGTCCAGAAATCTCGCGGGGGTGGGGAGGTGGGGGTGCAGAGGCGGGGAGACGGCGGGGGGGGCGGCCCCCCAGCCCGGGCTGGATGTTGGGGGAGTGGGTGGGGGCGGTGAAGGTGGTGGGGGCGGCGGCCGGGGAGATGAGGGGTGCCCCCCACCAACCCCCAAGTTGCGCTCGCGGCCGCCCGCGCCCCTTTGTCTGGCGACCGCGCTCACCTGGTCTTGGAGGACAGGAAGGCGAGCTTGATGAGGCCGTAGGTGAAGAGCGGCAGGCTCTCCCTGGCGACGCTGGCGACTTGCAGCCGGTGCTCCAGGATGTGGAGTTCCATCGTCCGCCCGCCCGCACCCGCGGCGGCTCATCGGCGGGCCCCCCCCCCCCGCCCCCTGCGCCCCGCCGCCCCGAGCGCCCCGGACAGCACAGAACAGCACAGCACAGCCGGCCGGGCCCCGCGCTGCGGCCGCGCGGGACAAAGGGGAGGCCGCGGCGGGCTGCGGCGGCGGCGGCTGTGGCGGGCGAGGGCGGCAGCGCGGGGAGAGGGGCGGCGCGCGGCCCCGGCGCTGAGAAGCAGCTGGTGTTCGCTGGAACAAACAACTTGCCACTCAAACGCCGGCCCGCGGCGCATGCGCGGCCGCGCGGGGGCTGCCGGAACTTGTAGTTCAAAGTCCCGCCCCTCCTTCTCGGTGGCGGCTGATGTCAGGGGCCGACCGGGTGCACTGGAAATGTGGCTGCGCTGTGCCCGGCGGGGCTCGGAGTGGGGGTGGGAGCTATAAGGCCGACCTTTGCAGCCAGCCACACTGCACTGTGGCTCCGAGTTCCGGACTGGGCTCTTTTTTTTTTTTTTTTTTTGAATGGGAAGGTTGCACAGCGAGTCACCCCGAACCTTAACGGGGAGGCCCAGGTCTGCAACCGGAGAGATGGAGAGAAATCGGTGCGGACCAGTCAGAAGGCCGAGTGTGGGGGGGCGTTGCTGGGGGTAGAGGTGGGGCAGAGATCTGGGAGAGCTTCCTGGAGGAGGGGGAGCCCCCAGGCTGGGTGCCACCGGGAGGGAGGGAGGGAGGCCGGCGCGGCCTTCCAGCTGAAGGAGCGTCCAGCCTGGGGCGCCGGAGCGTGACAGCCCCCGCCGAGCGGTGTTTGGCTTTGCTGGAGCGGAAAACACGGCCGGGCGGCCGGGGAGGCGAAGAGATAAGGCGACAGCCTGGGGTCATGTATGCGGGGTCCGAGCCTGCAGTAGTCCCCTCCCCCCCGGGAAGTTGCGGGGGGGCGGCTCTTCTGTTACTGGGTGATGGGTTGGACCTTTCTTAGGTGAAAAGTGACTGGTGCCTTGCTGCCCTCTGGCAGTGATTTGGGGCAGGTGGGCTCTCTTGCCAAGATTCTGGCTGGACCCTGACCTCCCCTCCTCCCCTCCCACCAAATGGGAACATCCTGGGCCTCCTCATTTGCAAAGGGGTGTGAAGCCAACAATCTGGTGACCCTCAGAGGCTGCTTATCTCTTTTGCCTTGATTTCTTTTAATTTTTTTTCTTTTTCTTTTGCCTCCAGGGTTATCACTGGGGCTGGGTGCCTGCACTATGAATCCACTGCTCCTGTGGCCATTTTTTCGATTTTATTTAAATTTTAATTGTGTGTGTGTGTGTGTGTGTGTGTGTGTGAGAGAGAGAGAGAGAGAGAGAGAGAGAGAGAAATTGAGAGTGGAGGAGGAGCTAGACACCTGCAGATCTGCTTCACTGCTTGTGAAGCAACCCCCCTGCAGGTGGGGAGACAGGGGCTTGAACCCGGATCCTTGATCTGGTCCTTGTGCTTCGTACCACCAGCCTCTGCCCCCCGCCCCCCGCCCCCCGCCCCCCGCCTTGATTTCCATGAAAGAACCGAGCAACCTTTTTCCATAAAGAAGGTTTCTGGGGTGGGGGTAGAGAGTATAATAGTTATTCAAAGAAACTCTCATGCTTGAGGCTCCAAAGACCCAGGTTCAATTACCCCACACCAGTTGAGCAGGACTCTGGTTAAAAAAAAAAAAAAAAAAAGATACCTATATATCCCAGGGCCTTGAATATACTGCTGAGTGGCCTCCTCAATTCAATTCATTTTTTTTGTCTCCAGTTGTTGGGCACTAGGAATCCATCGGTCCTGGAGGCCATTTTATCCTTTTTAAAAAAAATTATTTATTTATTCCCTCTTGTTGCCCTTGTTGTTTTATTGTTATAGTTGTTGTTATTATTGATGTCATCGTTGTTGGACAGGACAGAGAGAAATAGAGAGAGGAGGGGAAGACAGAGAGGGGAAGAGAAAGACACCTGCAGACCTGCTTCACCACCTGTGAAGCGACCCCCTTACAGGTGGGGAGCCGGGGGCTCGAACTGGCGCTTCGAGCCACCTTTGCTTAACCCTCTGTGCTACCGCCTGACTCCCCCATTTTTCCTTTTAAGAGAAATTGAGAGAGAAGGGGAGGTAGAGAGAGAGAGAGAGAGAGAGAGAAAGAGAGACCTGCAGACCTGCTTCATTGCTTGTGAAGCATCCTTGCTGCAGGTGGGGATTGGGGGCTCGAACAGGGATCCTTCTGTAGATTCTTGGTCTTAGTACTATGTGCGTTTAACTGTCTGACCCCCCTCCCACCGCTTCTCACACCTCCGTCCCCTGCTAGACCCCTGGACACATTCCTGTTAGGACCACCTTCACCTCCAGATTCTCATGGAACAGGCAGGCAAGTGTCTCTCATATGCTGGTTACTTTGCAGGTACTCAGGACAGTGAATAATGGAGGCAAGAGTCTAGAGAGGGAAACAGGAGAGCAAATCAGTAAATAAAAACAATGGGGAAGATGTCTGGCTAAAGAAATTATGGGACATATACTCCATGAAATACTACTCTGCAATGAAAAAGATGATATTATATCCTTTGGAACAAATGGATGGAACTGGAGGTGATTATGCTTATCGAAACAAAGAGGTGGTAGACATCTATGAAGTGGTTTCACTCATACCTGGAATCTAGAGAACAGATATACATGAATGAAAAAAATAAAACAACAATAAAACAAACAAACAAACAAAATAGCAAGAAAACTGTTTTATTGTTTATTTGTTTTTGTTGCCACCAAATCACTGGGGCTTAGTGCCAGCATGATGAATCCATTGCTCCCAGTGGCCACTATTTCCTTTTCTTTTTTTTCTATTTTATTTGATAGAACAGAGAGAAATTGAGAGGGGAAGGAGAGATAGAGATAGAGATGGAGAGAGAAAGAGAGACACCTGCAGACTGGATCCACCACTCATAAAGCTTCCCCACTGTAGGTGGGGAGTAGGAAACTTTGCACATGCTCACATGTTGGCTTAACCAAGTGCACCACTGACCACCCCCATATACAGTTTCTAAGACTGGTGAGAACTCTGGTGGTTCTCGCTGGGAGGTGGGAGGGTGGGAACACAGGACTTCCGTGGTGTGGAACTACACCCTGTAATTTTACAATCTTGTAATCCACTATTAATCACAAATTTACAAACAAGAAAAAAATAGAATGAAAGTAAAAGGTCAAGGGGTCAGGCAGTGGCACACCTGGTAGACATATTACATATACAAGGACCCAGGTTTAAGCCCCCGGTTCCCACCTGCAGACAGGGAAGCTTCATAAGTAGTGCAGCAGGGCTGCAGGTGTCTCTCTCCACTTCTGTCTTCCCCTTCCCTCTTAATTTCTCTTTGTCCAATCAGATAACAAGTAAGAAGCCAAGAGATTACTCAGCAAGTAACTGTAAACTGTATGTCTTCCCATTCCTAACCTGGTCTCATGTTTATGTCCCAGCACCATATGGGAGCATCATGGACAGCAGACTCTCTCCATATCTCCCTC
Organism: Erinaceus europaeus; assembly: GCF_950295315.1. Classification (NCBI taxonomy): domain Eukaryota; kingdom Metazoa; phylum Chordata; class Mammalia; order Eulipotyphla; family Erinaceidae; genus Erinaceus; species Erinaceus europaeus. The sequence goes on from NC_080176.1 coordinate 29,242,622, forward strand.
TCTCTCTCTCTCCCCTTCTCTCTCCTCTCCTCTCCTCTCTCTCTCTCTCTCTCTCTCTCTCTCTCTGTGGTGCTGTGGTATTGTTCCCTGTGTCCTCTCCCTTTTCTCTAAGAATATAGAAAAAAAACAGGGGCCTGGGGTTGGCACACCTGGTTAAGCGTACATAGTACTTAGGGCAAGGACCTGCACAAAGATCCCGGTTCGAGCCCCTGTCCTTACCTGCATGGTGAGGGAGAATGGCGACCTGCCTGCAGGCCTCATATTCAGTGTATAAAAACACAAGTCTTAGGGCTGGGTGGTGGTGCCTCTGGTTGAGCGTACATGTTAATTGCATTGGCACAAGGATCCAGGTTCGAGTCTCTGGTTCCCCACCTTCAGGGGGAAAGCTTTGTGAGGGATTCTCTGTCCCTGTCTATTTTCCTCTCCCCTCTCAATATCTGGCTATCTCTATCCAATAAATAAAGATTAAAATAAATAAATAAAATAAAACACAAGTATTGCTGGAGGGGGACTGGGGTAGTGACACACCAGGTTGAGTACATGCTTTACAATGCTCAAGGACCCAGGTTCAAGCCCCTATAGGGGGAAAGCTTCATGAGAGGTGAAGCACGTCTGCAGGTGTCTCTCTGTCTCTTTCTCTCTTTCTAACTTTCCCTCCCCTCTCAATTTCTCTCTGACTCTGTAAAAATAAATAAATGAGTACTGACAAGAACCAAAGCCCAGGAGATGGATGGCACAATGGCTAAAGTGTTGGATTCTCAAGCAAGATGTCTCAGAGTTCAACCCCAGAGGGATGCTCTAGTTCTCTTGTATTTTTTCTCTCTCTCTAACAAAGAAGCCTCCTTCCTTTTTTCTTTCTTTCTTTCTTTCTTTCTTTCTTTCTTTCTTTCTTTCTTTTTCTTCCTTTCTTTCTCTCTCTCTCTATCTCTCTTTCTCTTTCTTTCTTTCTTTCTTTCTCTCTCTCTTTCTTTCTTTTTCTTTTTTCCTAGTATTGCTCAGCTCTGGCTGATGGTGATGCTAGGGACTGAACCTCGGACCTCACAGCCTCAGGCAGGAAAGTCATTTGCATCACCATTATGCTGTCTCCCTAGCCCTAACAAATTCATCTTTAAAAAAGGGGGCTGGGTGGTGGCACAGTGGGTTAAGCACACATGGCACAAAGCGCAAGAACAAGTGCAAGGATAAGGATCCTGGTTCAAGCCCCCCCCCCCAGCTCCCCACCTGCAGGGGAGTTGCTTCACAAGTGGTGAAGCAAGTCTGCAGGTGTCTATCTTTCTCTCCCCCTCTCTGTCTTCCTCTCCTCTCTTGATTTCTTTCTGTCCTATCCAACAACAGTGACAGCAATAACAAGAACAATAATAATAACAACAATGATAAACAACAAGGGCAACAAAAGGGAAAAAATAGCTTCCAGTAGCAGTGGATTCCTAGTGCAGGCACCAAGTCTCAGCAATAACCCTGGAGGCAAACAAAACAAAACAAAACAAAACCAACAGTGGTCTGAGAGGTAGCCTAGTGGATAAAGCATTAGATTCTCAAGCATGAGGTCCTGAGTTCAATCCCTGGCAGCACATGTGCTAGAGTGATGTCTGGCTCTTTCTCTCTCCTATCTTTCTCATTAATAGATACATTTTTTTTTTTAAAAAAAAAAAAGCACCCTGACTTGCACATAGGAGGCCCTGAGTTCAATCCCTGGCACCACCAATGCCAGGGTGGTGACTGGACCCCCCCCTTTAACAAACACATCTTTATTTAAAAAAAAAATAAAACAGAGGGGGGCCTGGCGGTAGTGCAGTGGGTTAAGCACACATGGGCAAAGTGCAAGGACCGGCTTAAGGGTCCTGGTTCGAGCCCCTGACTCCCCATCTGTGGGGGGGGGGGGATCGCTTCACAGGCTTTGAAGCAGGTCTGCAGGTATCTCTCTTTCTCTCTCCCTTTCTGTCTTCCCCTCCTCTCTCCAGTTCTCTCTGTCCTATCCAGCAGCAACAACAACAATAACAATAATAACAAGGATAAACAAGAAGGTCAACAAAAATAGCCTCCAGGAGCAGTGGCTTCATAGTGCAGGTACTGAGACCCAGTGATAACCCTGGAGACAAATCAATCAATAAATAAAATGGAACAGAAAAATGGCACAGAGCTTGTGCACAGCAAAGGTCAATTACTGTCATCTTTTACAGGGTTCAGGAAGCTCTTGTCTTGAGTGTGTGTGTGTGTGTGTGTGTGTGTGTGTATTCATGCTGAGGCCTCCTGAGAGCAGGGCACTCTCCACCATTTAATTTTTTTTTTTTTTTTTTTTGGTCTCCAGGGTTATTGCTGGGGCTCAGCGCCTGCACTACAAATCCACTGCTCCCGGAGGCCATTTTATCCCTTTTTGTTGCCCTTGTTGTTTTGTTGTTATTGTTGCCATTTATGTCGTTGTTGGATAGGACAGAGAGAAATGAGGGGAAGACAGAGAGGGGGAGAGAAAGACAGACACCTGCAGACCTGCTTCACCGCCTGTGAAGAGACCCCCCCTGCAGGTGGGGAGCCCGGGGCTGGAACCCGAATCCCTACGCTGGTCCTTGCGCTTTACGCCACGTGCTTGCGATTTACGCCAAGTGCGCTTAACCCATTGTGCTACCCCTGGATCCCCCCACCCCACATTTAATGTTTTTTTTTTTTTTTGCCACACAAGGGATCACACGTGCAAGGTACTACTATTGAGCCACCTTTAGGCCTTCTAATCTCTTAATCTCTCTTTAGGATAGAGATAGAGACATTGAGAGGGAAGGGAGAGATAGAGGAGTGAGACAGAGAGACACCTGCAGCCCTGCTTCACTGATTGTGAAACTTTCCCTCTGTAAATGGGGACGGGGGACTTAAACTCAGGTCCGCGGGCATAACATGTGCACTCAACCAAGCATACCATCACACAGTCCTTCTTTTCTTTCTTGTTTATTTATTATTGGATAGAGACAGAGAGAAATTGAGAGGGGAGCGATAGCTAGGGAGAGGGACAGAGAGACACCTGCAGCTCTGCCTCACCATTCGTGTGAAGCAGGTGGGGACAAGGGGCCTGAACCCGGGTCCTTGTGCACTGTAATGTGTGCATTTAACCAGGTGTGCCACTGCCGGGCTTCCTTCTTTTCTTCTTTTTATTTTATTTTTTCCCTTTATTGGGGGGTTAGTGTTTTATTTTTTAAAATTTCTTTATTGGGGGACTAATGCTTTACAGTCGACAGTAGATACAATAGTTTGTACATGCACAACATTTCTCAGTTTTCCACATAACAATACAGCCCCCACTAGGTCCTCTGTCATCCTTTGCCAGGACCTGTACCCCCCACCCCCAGAGTCTTTTACTATGAATGCAATACACCAACTGCAGTTCAGGTTCTACTTGTTTTTTTTTTTTTTTTTTTCCACTGCCACTGGGATTATCACTGGGACTCTATGCCTGCAAGAAGAAATTCACAGCTCCCAGTGACCATTTTTTCTTTTCTTTCTTTCTTCTTCTTCTTTTTTATTTGACAGGACAGAGAAATTTAGAGGGAAGGAGGAGGAGCTAGAGAGGGAGAGATAAAGAGACATATCTGCAGCACAGTTTCACCAATTATGAAGCAGCCTCCTTGCAGGTGGGGACTGGAGACTTGAACCCAGATCCTTCTGCATGGTAATGTGTACTTAATTGAGTGCTCTACTGCTTGGCCTTGTCGTCTCTATTTCTCTTTATTTCCTTCTTTATATTTATTTTACTTTATTTTAATTTAATTTTTATTTCCTCCAGGGTTATCGCTGGGGCTCGGTGCCTGCATCACGAATCCACTGCACCTGGCGGCCATACGTTTCCCATTGTTGTTGCTATTATTGCTGTTGGAAAGGACAGAGAGAAATGGAGAGAGGAGGGGAAGACAGAGAGGGAGAGAGAAAGATAGACACCTGCAGACCTGCTTCACGGCTTGTGAAGCGACTCCCCTGCAGGTGGGGAGCTGGGGGCTTGAACCGGGATCCTTGCTCTTTGCACTATGTGCGCTTAACCCCATGCGCTACCAGCCGGGCCCCCTGTACTTTATGAGGGAGATACAGAGAGAGACAGAGACTAGAGCTCTGCGTGCCTACATATGTGCCTGCGTGCGCACCTCTGCGTGTACGTGCGTGCCTCCGTGCGTGCTGTGTGCTTCCATGTGTACGTGCCTCCTTGTGTGCGTGCGTGCCTCCGTGCGTGCATGCGTGCCTCCATGCGTAGTGCCTCCTCTGTACGTGCGTGCCTCGTGGGTGCATGCGTGCCTCCGTGCGTGCGTACGTGCTTCGGTGAGCACGTGCGTGCCTATAAAAGGCGCACTGTCCCTGGAGGTCCCAGAACTGTTCCTGGCAGTGGCTACCCGGCGCATCTTCATTCGGGGGTGCTGCCTTGAGTTTGTGACGCCTTTGTGACCTTACGGCCACCGGGCTGTGGCTCCTGCACCCCCAGAGAGGTAGGGAAGTCCAACGACGCCATTTCTGCAGATGAGGGCTGACGGGAGGGGAGGTGAGAAGGGGGCCTGTGGGCATCCACGTGGCTTTTGTGGGGTGTCCCCACCCCTAGGGGACCCCGCAGACTGAGCCCACATTGACAGCGGGACCCCAGAGCCCCGCTGGGACAGGACACGAGGCAACCGAGCCTCCCTGTCTCTCAGTCTCTGACTGTCTCTCCAGCGTGGGTCATTCGCCTCCTTCCTCCTCCTGTGTCTCCCCCCATTCTTCCCCTCCCCCCCAGTTTGTGCCCTTTGGACTTTTTTCCTCTTTCGACCCCCTTAACTTGTGGCTGGGGGACAAGGTCAGGAAGAACTGAAAGCTGAGCTGGTGGAAGGTAGACACCTGCCCCCCACTCTGCTTCAGTTTCCCCTCTGCGACTAGGGATGATGCCAGAGCAGGTGCGGCCCCTGTTGTTATTGTTTTTGTTGTTATTATTTTAGCAGAGCCTTGCTCAGCTCTGGCTGATGGTGGTGCTGGGGTCTGAACCTGAGACCTTGGAGCCTCAGGCTTAGAAGTCCGTTGCATAACCATTGGGCTGTCTTCCCAGTCACTACCACCTCCTGCTTCTCCTCCTCCTCCTACTATTTATAATAATAATGAGTTCTTTTATTTATTCTTGGATAGAGACAGAGAGAAACTGAGAGGTGAGGGGGAGATAGAGAGGGAAAGAGACAGAGAGACACCTGCAGACCTACTTCACCACTTGTGAAGCTTCCCCTCTGCAGGTGGGGACCAGGGGCATGAACCTGGGTCCATGTGCAATTTAATGTGTGTGCTTAACCAGGTGAACCACCACGTGGCCCCAATTATTATTGTTATTTATCGATTTATTTATTTAATTTATTATTGGGTAGAAACAGATAAATTGAAAGGGGAGGGGGAGAGAGACAGAGAAAGAGACAGAGAGACACCTGCAGCCCTGCTTCACCATTCGTGAAGCATCCCCCCAGCAGGTGGGGACCAGCGGCTTGAACCTGGGTCCTTGTGCACTGTCATGTGTGCACTCAACCAGGTGTGTCACCGCCTGGCCCCCCTATTATCATCATTTAAAAATTTTATTTATGTTAAGAGGAGAGAACCAGAGAATCACTTTGGCAGATGCAACGCCAGGGATTGAATTTGGGACTTCGGCTTGCAAGCCATGTGCTCTAGCTTCTGCACCGACCCCCCAGCCACAGAAATGCTGTGCTTGCTATTTAGGTATTCCCAAAGCTGGCCTCCCATGGAACATCCTTCAAGGTCACGACCTGAGCTTCTTTCTTGCTATCCCCCCCCCCTTTATTTGGGATTAATGTTTTACAGTCAACAGTAAAATATAGTAGTTTGTACATATGTAACATTTCTCAGTTTTCTATAGAACAATTCAACCCCGATTAGGTCCTCCTTCGTCTTCCAGGACCTGGACCCCTCCCCCCCCAGAGTCTTTGACTTTGGTGCAATACACCAACTCTAGTCCAAGTTCTGCTTTGTGTTTTCCCTTTTGTTCTTATTTTTCAACTTCTATGAGTGAGAGCATTCCACATTCATCCTTCTCTTTCAGGCTTATTCTTGCTGCTTTTATTTTATTTTATTTCATTTTTGCCTCCAGGTTTATCACTGGGGCTCGATGTCTGCACTATGGATCCACTGCTCCTGGCGGCCATGTTTTCCTTTTTCTTTTTTCTTTTTTTTTTAAATATAGGACAGAGAGAAATCGAGAGAAAAGAAGCTGGAGAGGGGGAGAGACAGACACCTGCATGCAGACCTGTTTCACCGCTTGGGAAGCAACCCTTCTGCAGGTGGGGAGCCAGGGGATTGAACTAAGATTCTTGTGAGGGTACTTAGGCTTAACCTGGTGTGCTGCTGCTTGGATTCCCTTGCTGCTATTACAGTTATTGTTGTCTCATTTTTTTCCCCGTTAGAGCTCTGCTCAGCTCTGACTGATGGGATTGAAGCTGGGATCTTGGAGCCTCAGGCATGAAAGTCATTCTCTTTCTGCTTTGATCGCTTCCATCTCCCTCTTGCTTATTGCTTTCATTTTGCTGCAAAAGACAGGGCCCCAAAGGGGTGGGTGATGGTGCACCTGCCTGAGTACATGTGTCAGCATGCTCAGGGATCCAGGTTCAAGCCCCAGTCCCCGCCAGCAGGGCTGCAGATGCCTTTTCTTTCTCCCCATTCCCCCCTCTCCTCTTGACTTCTGTCTCTCTACAATAATTATAAAATAAAATAAGATGTGGGCCCGTGATTCCCCCAGGTGTGATTTGGGGTAGGTGGCACCCCCAGGCAGCTCCCTGGCCTGCACGAGTCTGTCATGTCCATGAGCAGGATGGGAGAAGCAGACGGGAGCACCTGGAAGTAGCATCCGGAAGTCGCCTGGGGCCCGTTCAGACTGTAAGCCCGGGGAGGACCCTGTGACTAGTGGGGTGACTCTTGATGCCGGTGTGGTGACTGGCTGGGGGGGGTGGTGCACTGGGGGTCTGAGTGACTCCAGCTCTAGAGCAGCCTGGAGCCCCTCATGTCATAAGCTGTGCCCGGGGTGTCTCAAGGGACATTCCAGAGCTGAGACGGTGTCTGTATGGAAGGCATCTGGCCCCATTGACATGCTCAACAGATGAGTGGCTGAGAAAGCTGTGGTTTGTATACACTGTGGAATACTACTCAGCTGATAAGAATGAATTCCCCTTCTTCACCTCATCTTGGATGGAGCTTGAAGGAATCATGTTAAGTGAGGGGCCAGGCGATGGCACACCTGGTTGAATGTACACATTATAATGCTCAAGGATCTGGGTTCAAGCTCCTGGTCTCCAACTGCAGGAGGAAAGCTTCACAAGTGGTGAAGCATGGCTGCAGGTGTCTACTTGTCTCTTTTCCTCTCTATTTTCCCCCTTCCCTCTCAATTTCTCTGTCTCTATCCAATAATAAAATAATTTAAAAACATCTAAAAAAGTCATATGGAATGAGATAAGCCAGGAAGAGAAAGATGAACACTGGGTGATCTCACTCATGGACAGAAGTTGAGAAGTAAGAACAGAAAGGAGAAACACAAAGCAGAACTTGGACTGGGTTTGATGTATTGCACCAAAGTAAAAGACTCTGGGGGCTTGAGGGGGCAGCTTTCAGGTCCTGGTACATGGGGTGAAAGAGGATGTAGGCTGGGGGTGAGAAAATTTGCAGAAAATTGAGATATTTCTCCCATGTACCAACAACTGTATCTACTATAAACCATCAGTCCTCTACAAAGTCACAGCACCTCTGCAGTGAGGTGGCATCTGCCTTATCTCAGCGCCAAAAGTGTCTGTCAGGTGATGCCCCTCCTGCCACGAAGGACCTCTCAGAGCTGATGCAGTTAATGTCTCGGCCTCTCCCAAGTGTCAGCCTCCACTCTCCATTGAGATAGCGAAACCTTTTAATTTACTGTCCAGCTCCTAGATGGAGTGAGTGAGTCAGGCATCCCTGTGCCCCAGGTCTGCTGGACCACTCCTCCTCCTTCCCCAGCTCTGGGGGCCCAGTTCACCTGGCATGTGGTTATGCTTTTCTCAGCTGGCACTGCTCACCTCCTGGGACTAGGGGAAGGAGGTGACACAGGGCCCTAGGCAGCCTTGGTGGGTCCCAGCCAGGCTACTTCCTGCCCATTGTGGTACTTGTTCCCTTGAAGGCTTCTGTAGAAATGGGGATGAGGACATAGTGGGTTTGTGCTAATGGCTGAGGATAGTGTGACTGAGTAGATAGTGCCCAGCACACGGTGCCTGGCACACAGTAGCTGGTCCAATAGGAGTTGTCTCTGGGGGGGACCAGGAGATTGTTAAGAGTAGAGTAAAAGCATTATAGTGTGTGAGGCCCTGTGTTAGGTCCCCAGCACCATGGACAGCACCCAGGGAGCCCCATAGGTGGTGGAGCAGGGCTGTGGGGTCTCTCCTCTCTCAGTACCATGGACAGCACCCAGGGAGCCCCATAGGTGGTGGAGCAGGGCTGTGGGGTCTCTCCTCTCTCAGCACCATGGACAGCACCCAGGGAGCCCAGTTGATGGTGGAGCAGGGCTGTGGGGGTCTCTCCTCTCTCAGCATCATGGACAGCATCCAGGGAGCCCCAGGGATGGTGGGGCAGGGCTGTGGGGTCTCTCCTCTCTCAGTACCATGGACAGCACCCAGGGAGCCCAATGGATGGTGGGGCAGGGCTGTGGGGTCTCTCCTCTCTCAGCACCATGGACAGCACCCAGGGAGCCCTATGGATGGTGGAGCAGGGCTGTGGGGTCTCTCCACTTTCAGCACCATGGAAGCTTTATGGGTGATGTCTCTCTCTCTCTGTTTTTGCCTCTCCCTTTCTTCTTTCTCTCTGCCATTGTAGTGATACAGAATAATAAAAAGAAATGACTCAGGGAAGGTTTATTCCTGGTGCTGCATAACACTGCCTTTGGCTGGTCAAGCTGAAGTTAGTTTTAGGGGATTCCTGGCAGGTTCCCTTCTGTGGCTGCACCACAACCCAAGACAACAGCCTCCGGCACCTCCCCATGACCCTCCCTCCACTGTTCCCAGCCCAGAGATGGGGCAGCTTACCTAGGGTCAAAAGCCAGCCAGAGGTGCCACCAGCTCTGGACCTGAGCCCCTGCTGGCCTCCTGTTGAGACTGAGTGTGTGAATTTGGCCTTGGTTGTACAAAGCATGTCTCTGGGGGGTGCAGGCTTGGGGTATGTGGGAGGCACCTGTCATTTGTGTTGATTGTAATTCTGTAGAAAGTTTCAGCTACTCTTCCCCCTCCCCAGCTGCAAAGAAATGAATTTTTTTTTGTTTGTTTCCAGGGTTGTTGCTGGGTCTCTGTGCCTACACTACAAATCCACTGCTCCTGGAAGCCAGTTTTTCCATTTTATTGGATAGGACAGAGAGAAATTGAGAGGAGAGAGGGAGATAAAGATAGAGGGGGAGAGAAAAACAGACACCTGAAGACCTACTTCACTGCTTATGAAGCATTGCCCCAACCCCTGCAGGTAGGGAGTCCAGGGCTTGAACTGGGATTCTTGTGCTGGTCCTTGTGCTTTGTATTATGTGCGCTTAACCCGGTGTGCCAGTGCCCAACCCCAAGAAATTATTATTATTTTTTTTTTGCCTCCAGGGTGATTACTGGTGCTCGGTGCCTGCATCATGAATCCACTGCTCCTGGAAGCCACTCCCCCCTTTTTGTTGTCCTTGTTGTTTTATCATTGCTGTGGTCATCATTATTATTATTGTCATTGATGTCATTGTAGTTGGATAGGACAGAGAGAAATCAAGAGAGGAAGGGAAGACAGACAGGGGCAGAGAAAGACAGATACCTGAAGACTCGCTTCACTGCTTGTGAAACGACCCCCCTGCAGGTGGGGAGCTGCAGGTTCGAACAGGGATCCTTATGCCAGTTCTTGTGCTTTGTGTCATGTGCACTTAACCCGCTACACTACCGCCTGACCCCCAAGAAATGGATTTTTGTTGTTGTTGTTGTTGTTGTTACTGGAGCAGTGCTCAGCTCTGGCTTATGGTGGCATGAGGGATTGAACCTGGGACTTCGGTGCCTCAGGTATGAGAATCTGTTTGCATAACCATTATGCTATCTACCCCCCCTGCCCAAGAAATAAATCTTTAAAGAGCAAATAAAATGGCATTAATAAAACCCAAGTTGGTGTGTCTCAGCAAGTCCTTGTCAAAGCCCAGGCAGAGGTGTGCAGAGATGAGCAGGGGAGGGGTTCAGGGTGACCTTGGCAAGCCAGTGTCTACCCATGGGACCTGGGGAGACAATGTGGGTGCTCGGAGTCACCCCACCTGGGGGGAGGTCACCAGTTTCTTTGGTTAGGGCCATAGTGAGGGACCCCTCCCCCCCAAGAGATGACCCCCTCACAAAGCTCTGCTGGTCTGGGGGTCGGGGTGCCTCGCTGACTGCCGAGTCGACCACTGTCACCTGACACATGCTGAGGGAACCCCGAGATGCTGAGGAAGTAAGGCATCACCCTCAGAGCACACAGGCCTCGTATCTGGGTGGCAGACTTGAGCCAGGTGGCTCTACCCTCAGAGGGGGGCACTTTCTGCATTCTACCCCCCTCTTCACAGATCTTCCTGAAGCTTGGAGCAGTGGGAATGGCCCTGCCTGGGAATGAGTTCTGGGGTCCTCTCACAGTTCTCCCAGGGTCCTCAGCCCTCTTCCAGCCAGGGGGCTTCCCTGGAGCCCTGATGCCCCCCCTCCTTCAGTGACCTTCCCATGGTGCAGCAATGCCTGCCTCAGTTTCCCCTCTTGTGCTCTAGGTATCCCTGGGGCTGTTGTTATTTTTTCCTAACACCCAGTTGACTTGACAGGGCCCTTGAGCCAGGGACTGTCCCTTTCCTGTGTCACTTGCTTGGCACCTGGGCTACCGGATATTCAGTTTCCCTCTTTACTTATTTTTTTTTTGGGGGGTCAGGGTTATCACTGAGGCTCCATGCCTGTGCTGCTCCACCACTCCTGGTGGCCTCCTGTCTTGCTTGTAGAACTAGGGGTTGGGGGTGGGCAGGCCTATTGTCTCTCCTCCCTCTCTCCTCTGCCCCATCTCTGTTGCCGTGAGCCCCTCACGCAGACCCCCCCCTGGAGAACAGAGGTGGACACGTCCTGTTTGTCCTGCCCAGCACGTTGCGCAGCCCAGGGTTGACCCTCGCCTCTGAGAGGGCCCCCTGGCCTCACTCACCCGGTGACTGGCTGCTGCCTGCTTGACCAGACAGCAAGGCCTTCGTTGCCATGGAGACAGATAGATGTGCTCACCCAGCCTGGGGTCCTGGACCAGCCCCAGCACCGCCCAGTGCTGACGAGGCTACACCTGCTGCCTGGTGGAAATTGTTCTTTTCTTCTTTCTCTTCGTATTCTCCCTTCTCCTCTTCTTCCTCCCCTTCTATCTCTCTCTCTTTCTTCCTTTTTTTTTTTTTTTGCCTTGCCACCAGGGTTATTGTTGGAGCTTGGTGTCTGCATGGCTCCACTGTTGCTGGTGGCTTTTTTTTGTGATAGGGAGAGAGAGAGGGGGAGAGAGAGAACACAGCACTGTTCCTGCTCTTGAAGCTCCTCCCTTGCAGGCTTTCCCAGTGGTGTCATCTACCTGCCAACCCCCTTTCTTCTCCTCTCCCTCCCCCTCCTCTTCCTGTCTTCCCCTTCCCTCCATTCCTCTTCTCTTATTTGTTTATTGGCACCGGGGCTGCACACATGTGAGATTCTACCACTCCAGGCTCATTGTTCATTCAGATACAGAGCCAGAGAGGGAGAGGCACCACAGCGGTGGAGCCTCCTCAGGTCCCATGGCGCCTCTCATGTGATGCCAGGGCTTGAATACGGGCTGTTTATGTGGCAATGCAGGCACATTACTTGGTGAGCTGTCTTTTTGCCTTTAACTTTTTAAAATATAATCTTTCACATTTATTTATTTATTGATAGAGACAGAAATTGAGAGGGCTGGTAAGATAGAGAGGGAAAGAGAAAGAGACCTGCAGCCCTGTGCCACTGCTTGTGAAGCTTTCCCTCTGCAGGTGGAGACTGGGGACCTGAACTAACGTCTTTATCTGATAGAGACGGCCAGAAGTTGAGAGGAAGGCGAGACAGAGAGGGAGAGAGACAGAAAGACACTTCCAACCCTGCTTCACCATTTGTGAAGCTTTCCCCCTGCAGATTGGAAACAAAGGGCTTGAACCTGGGTCCTTGCACACTGTAATGTGTGCTCTTAGCCAGGAGTGCCACCACCTTTCCCCTCCTCTTTTGCTTTTAAGAGGGGAAGGGAGGGGAGAGAGGGAGAGGGAGAGGGAGAGGGAGAGGGGGAGAGAGAGAGAGAGAGAGAGAGAGAGAGGGAGAATGGGAGAGAATGGGAGAGAGAAGCACTACTTGGGCATATACAGTGCTGGGAATCAAACCCATGGCCTCCTGCTTTTAAGGCATGTGTTCTACTGTGGACCCAATCCCCCACCTGATTATTATTTTTTTTAAATTTCTTTATTGGGGAATTAATGTTTTAGATTCAACAGTAAATAAAATAGTTTGTTCATGTATAACATTTCCCAGTTTTCCATATAACAATACAACCCCTACTAGGTCCTCTGTCATCCTTCTTGGATCTGTATTCTCCCCACCCATCCACCCACCCCAGAGTCTTTTACTTTGGTGCAATACGCCAATTCCAGTTCAGGTTCTACTTGTGTTTTCTTTTCTGATCTGTTTTTCAACTTCTACCTGAGAGTGAGATAATCCCATCCTCATCCTTCTCTTTCTGATTTATTTCACTGAACATGAATTTTTCAAGGTCCATCCAAGACTGGCTGAAAACAGTGAAGTCACCATTTTTTATAGCTGCGTAGTATTCCGTTGTGTATATAGACCACAACTTGCTCAGCCACTCACCTGTTGTTGGACACCTGGGTTGCTTCCAGGTTTTGGCTGTTACAAATTGTGCTGCCAAGAACATATGTGTACACAGACCTTTTTGGATGGGTGTGTTGGGTTCCTTGGGATATATCCACAGGAGAGGAATTGCAGGATCATAAGGTAGGTCCATTTCTAGTCTTCTGAGAGTTCTCCACAGACTGTTCTCCACAGAGGACCAATTTACATTCCCACCAGCAGTGTAAGAGGGTTCCTTTGACCCCACAATCTCTCCAGCATTTGCTGCTGTTACCTTTTCTGATGTATGGCATTCTCACAGGAGTGAAGTGGTATCTTATTGTTGTCTTTATTTGCATTTCTCTGACAATCAGAGACTTGGAGCATTTTTTCTTGTGTTTCTCTGCCTTTTGGATCTCTTCTGTGGTGAATATTCTGTCCATGTCCTCCCCCCATTTTTGGATGGGGTTATTTGTTGTCTTGATGTTGAGATTTGCAAGTTCTTTATATAATGTGGTTATTAGCCTCTTGTCTGATGTATGGCATGTAAAGATCTACCATTCTGTGAGGGGTCTCTTGGTTTGGATAGTAATTTCTTTAGCTGTACAGAAGCTTTTTAATTTTATGTAGTCTCATAGGTTTATGCTTGTCTTAGTCTTCTTGTAATTGGATTCGTTTCATTAAAGATGTCTTTAAAATTTATGCAGAAAAGAGTTCTGCCAATATTTTCCTCTAAGTATCTAATAGTTTGTGGTCTAACATCCAAGTCCTTGATACACTTGGAATTTACTTTTGTATTTGGTGAAATATAGTGGCTCAGTTTCATTCTTCTGCATGTTTCAACCTATTTTTTTCAACATCATTTGTTGAAGAGACTCTGATTTCCCCACTTAATAGTCTGTGCACCTTTGTCAAAGATTAGATGTCCATAGGTGTGGGGGCTTACTTCTGGGCTCTCAATTCTATTCCACTGGTCAGTGTGTCTATTCATGTTACAGTACCAAGCAATTTTGATGACAATGGCCCTATAATGCAATTTGAGATCTGGAAGTGTGATGCCTCTGGTTCTGTTATTTTTTCTTAAGATTGTTTTGGCAATTCTAGGTCTTTTCTGGTTCCAGATAAACATTTGTAGCATTTGTTCTATTCTGCTAAAAAATGTGGTTGGGATCTTGATGGGGATCCCCCACATGAATTTTTTTCCTTTTGAAGTTGAAGAAAATGATTCCCTTTGCTTTTATTTTTGAAGAGATTTTCCCAATACTCCTCTTAACTTGCTGACCGGCGGAGAGAAATTCATCCTGCCCATTGCCGGAGGGTCTGCTAGCTTATTTTGCCTTTTTTGACAGACTGGTTTTGTTTGGGATTCTTTTCTGCTGCTGACTTCATGAGCAAGCTTTCCTGAGGTGTCAAGTAACACATAATTTCAGCCAGTTAAAGTCATAGCATGGCAAAGATGGGGAGGACCAGCACCCCAATTTATTATATAGAGTTGGAGTAACTGACACAGCAAGGCTTGACAGAGAACCAAAAAAAAGAAAAACACCAATTTCTTTTCTAAATGTCACTTATAAACAGATATCAGTGACAGGTGAAAAATAACTGGCTCCTGCTACTAAGAAATACAGTTTATCCTCGGAATGTAAATATGGTTTTGTGCTGAGAGGTTAGTGAGTATGATTTATTCCACCAGTAGATTGCTGGAGAAAACAAAGTACTATGATAATGCTTGATATAATTTAATCTATGTTCATACCGTAAAAAAACAGCTGACGGGGGTTGGGTGGTAGTGCAGTGGGTTAAGTGTATGTGGCACAAAGCACAAGGACCAGTGTAAGGATCCTGGTTCAAGCCCCCAGCTGCCCACCTGTAGGGGAGTCGCTTCACAAGTGGTGAAGCAGGTCTTCAGGTGTCTATCTTTCTCTCCCCCTCTCTGTTTTCCCCTCCTCTCTCCATTTCTCTCTGTCCTATCCAACAATGACAACATCAATAACAACAGCAATAATAACTACAACAACAAAACAACAAGGTCAACAAAAGGGAAAAATAAATAAATATAAAAACAAACAAACAAAACAGCTAGGGGGCTGGGTGGTGGTGCACTGGGTTAAGCGCACATGGTGCAAAGCACAGGGACCAGCATAAAAATTCCCAGTTCAAGTCTCTGGCTTCCCACCTGCAGAGGGGTCATTTCACCAGCAGTGAAGCAGGTCTGAAAGTGTCTATTTTTTTCTCCCCCTCTGTCTTCTTCTCCGCTCTCAGTTTCTCTCTGTCCTGTCCAACAACAACAATAGCAGCAGCAACAACAATGACAACAAAAATGGAAAAAAGATGGGTTCTAGGAGCAGTGGAGTCACAGTGCAGGTACCTAGTGCCAGTGATAACCCTGGAGGCAGAAAAAAAAAAGCCCAACAAACAAAATACTTTATTTGAGACCAGATGGTGGCACAGCTAATAGAGCACATGAGTTATCATGCTCAGGGAACTGGGTTCAAGTCCTCAACCCCCACATGCAGGAGGGAAGCTTCAGGAGCAGATGTCTCTCTGTCTCTTCCTCTCCTCCCCTTCATATTCCCTCTGTCTCTATCAAGAAAGACATGTCAGGGGACTTTTAGGAGGTGTGGCCATGGGATAACAGGGATCTAATCGTCTCTCCTCCCCAAACATCAAATAAATACAAGAGACCCAACTGAAGTCATAATCTACAGCTGAAAGTTCTGTAGCCGCAAATGGGTGCATGCATTCGGTTGGGGCAAAAAAGGGGCACGGGTGTGGGTTGAAGAACAGCCAGTTCAAATCAGAGCTCCAGATGGCATGACACTGAGCTGTTCCATTTTGGCGATTTTACATTAAGCCCAACAAGCAATGAAGGTTGTTCTGAGTGCTGGAAGAAAAGAGAAAGGGGTTTAAAACCTCTCAATCTTTGACTCAGAGAGTATTTAGCCTTCTGAATTTAATGCAAGGACACAACATAAAACAGGGCATTTGTGACCACAAGATAACGCAACCCCCTCCCCATCCAACCTGCCAGGGATCACACAAACAAGAGAAACCTAGAGATCACAATAGCACCACCTGCTGGCCATCAATAACCAGCACAGAAAAGTAGCAGCTGTGTCTCTCTACTCTCCCTAGTCAGACACAGATCAACCCAGGTAGGTGTCATTAGTGGGATTGAATGGTACTGAGAGAGGGACCTCATAACACACCATATACAATGGTTAAACCAAGAAGAAATAGTCAAGAAACAAACTAGGACAAAAGTCCAGGTAAAACTCCCCCAAAGGGCTTTGAGGACAAGATTCAAACACTAACTGAGCCATTAGTAACAGGAGTGAGGAAAGAGTTTGAAAATAATATCATCAGAAATGGGGAGGCAGCAAATGAGACTCTGGAAGAAAACACTAACTATCTGGAGGTAATTGGAGAGCTGAAAGCTGAAATAGCTGAGCCTTAGCTCAACTTAGCACAGCTAGCTGAACAAGATAATGCAGTATCACAACAGGGTAACAACATAGCTGAGATACAGAAAACAAAAGAGGGGAGAGAGAATAAGTGAGGCAGAAATCAGAATTAGCAAGATTGAGGATGAATTAGAGAAAACTAAGAAAGAAGTAAGAGATCTCAAAAACAGATCAAGAGGTTCTGAAAACAAAAACAGAAACAAATGGGATGACTTCAAAAGAAGTAATATATGCATTATTGGCTTGCCAGAGGAAAAAAGGGGGGGGGGAAGAAAGCATTCTTTAGGACATACTAGCTGAGAACTTCTGTAGTCTAGACAACATAAAAGACATAAAGGTTCAAGAAGCTCAGAGGGTCCCAAACAGAATTAACCCACACTTAAAGACATCAAGACACATCATATTTAGAATGGAAAGGAATAAGGATAGGGAAAGGACCTTGAATGATGCAAGAGAAAAACAAAGAGTCACCAGAAGAAAACCCATAAGGTTAGCAGCAAATTTCTCCACACAAACACTAAAGGCCAGAAAAGAATGGCAACTTATCTATCAAGTGCTTAGTGAGAAAGGTTTTCAACCAAGACTACTGTATCCAGCTAGACTGTCATTCAAACTAGATGGAGGTATAAAAAACTTCTCACATAAGCAACAGTTGAAAGAATCAACTATCATCAAGCCTGCTCTGCAAGAAGTTCTGAAAGGTCTCTTATAAACAATCACATCACCATAAACATGCCACATATTAGAACACTTTAAAATTTTAGAATAATGGCATTAACATATCTTCATTCTATAATATCAATAAATGTCAGTGGCCTGAATTCACCTATTAAAAAGGCATTGAGTAGGAAGATGGACTAGAAAATACAACTCAACTACATGTTGTCTGCAGGAATCCCACCTAACTCAACAAGACAAACACAGACTTTTAAGAGAAAGGATGGAAAACTACCATACAAGCCAATGGACCACAAAAAGGGCAGGAACAGTTACTCTCAATCTGACACAATAGACCTTAAAACAAACAAAATTTAAGGGGCTGGGCGATAGCACAGTGGGTTTAGTGCACATGGCGTGAAGCTCCAGGACCAGCGCAAGGATGCCAGTTTGAGCGCCCGTCTCCCCACCTGCAGGAGGGGTCACTTCACAAGCGGTGAAGCAGGTCTGTAGGTGTCTGTCTTTCTCCCCCTCCCTCTGTCTTCCCCTCTCTCCATTTCTTTCTGTCCTATGCAGCAACAACGACAGCAGCAATAACAACAGCAACGATAAACAACAAGGGCAACAAAAGGGAGAAAAATGACCTCCAGGAGCAGTGGATTTGTAGTACAGGCACCGAGCCCCAGCAATAACCCTGGAGGCAAAAAAAAAATTAAAAAATAGGGATGGACATTACTTAATGCTCAGAGGATCAGTCAATCAAGAGGTCTTAATGATTATTAACACCTATGCACCCAGTGAGAGGCCATCTAAATACATCAAACATCTACTAAAGGACTACCACAGTAAATTAACAGCAACACAGTAATAGTAGGGGATTTCAACACCCCTTGGATGTTAGACTAGAAACTATCAAATACTTAGAGGAAAATATTGGCAGAACTCTTTTTCATCTAAATTTTAAAGGGACCCTCAATGAAATGAATCCAATTTAAAAAAAAAGTTGAACAATAAACACAAAGCAGAACTTGGACTGGGTCTGGTGTATTGCACCAAAGTAAAGGACTCTGGGGTGAGGGATAAGGGGGGAGGATTCAGGTCCTGGAACATGATGGAAGAGGAGAACCTAGTCCTAGGGGGTTGAATTGTTATGTGGAAATGTTATGCATGTACAAACTATTGTATTTTACTGTTGACTGTAAACCATTAACCCCATAATAAAGAAATAAAGAAAAAGGAAGAAAAGAAAGAAAAATCAAGGGGGTCTGGTGCTAATGCAGTGGGTTAAGCACGTGTGGCACAGAGTGCAAGGACCAGCGTAAGGATCCCGTTCGAGCCCCTGGCTCCCCACCTGCAGGGGCGTCGCCTCACAGGCAGTGAAGCAAGTCTGCAGATGTCTGTCTTTCTCTCTCACTCTCTGTCTTCCCCTCGCTCTCCATTTATCTCTGCCCTATACAAGAACAAACGAATGACATCAACAATAACAATAATAACCACAACAAGGCTACAACAAGGGCAACAAAAGGGGGAAAATGGCCTCCAGGAGCAGTGAATTCATGGGGTAGGCACTGAGCCCCAGCAATAACCCTGGAGGCAAAAAGAAAGACAGATCAAACACCTTGATCTGTTTATCCCTCTTGTGGTGACAGCTCAGTGTCTCCTTGGACTCAGAGACTGTTTTTCAGAGATTAAATACTCAGCAGGGAGACACAGGGCTCACTTTTGAGAGGCAGATCTCCTGGGGGCCCTGTGTGTAAGTGCTGTAATGGCTGGAGAGACTCAGCCACGGGGAGGGCATGTCCCATTTCGCACAGGGCCCTGCAGCATGTACAAGGAGGAGTGTGTGAGCGTTGGGTGCCATATTTGACAGTACACTTGTTGGTATGTTTCATATTGGTTTGGTCTCCTTCCCCCCCCCCACCAGGAGAATTGGTTTGGCCCTTGCTAGTTTTGCGGGCCCTCTTTCTCCCCGCCCCCTATGCTATGTAGTTCCAAGGTTCTGGTGGAAAAGCTGGGGGAGTTCTTGGCACGGCCGGGGGATGCAGGACAGATCTGTGTAGTGATTAGTTTAAGGGTCTCTCTGCTGCCAGAGCAGAAAGACAGGAGAGCACATTTTTGCCCGTTTGTGAATTAAGATTAAACTGCAGCTTCTCAACCCAACCAATGTGTCTCTGGTCATCTCTGTCTACCGCTGCAAAGCTAGCCCGGCCTGCTGGAGCCCTGAACAATAACGACAAATGGCACCCTGACCTGCGCATCCCCCCAGATAAGTGAAGACTTTGCCTACCTATCTACAATGGCCTTCTTTTCTGCTTGTGAAGAGGTTTCCAAAGGCCTCTGCCCTTTCTTCACGAGACTGTTTCGCTTATCTCTGGACCACTCTGTGGTTTCCGCCCAACGCCATCCCGCAGGAGCCCAGTGCCAGCCCACATGAGCCGGCTTTCTGCCACGTGGCGCGGGGCATTGGGCACGGGCTCCCTTCACGCTGCTTGGCTGCCAGAAGCAGGGCAGTGGACATGGTGGGCAAGGCCCATCATGGCCGCCACCCCAGGGCACCTCGGCCTGCGCCTTCTGCACGGCCGGCCCGCCCGCCATCCTGCTATGAAGTCTGGACAGATCCCGGACCACCTGGAGACCGCGGGTTCCCTGCCAAAACTGGCTGAGATCCCAAACTTGTCTGAGATCCCAAACTTGGGTCTGAAGGCAGACGAGCTAGAATACACAGAGATTGGTCCAGAGATAGCAACCTACAATTCCTAGAAGTGGAGCTACATGAGGCCACCTCCAGATGGTGACCCCCCCAACAACTAAGACAGTACAGATCTAAATTTGTGTTTAAAATGACATGTCTTCGTAACAAAGGTTTCTCTCCTTGTGTATTAAAGACCATGTTTACGTGTGTGTTTAAAGTTTGGTAAACATTAACTGTAAGGTTAAAAATGTGACTTTAAGGCTATATTATTATCAGACAGAGTTAAATGAAAAAGGTTTTAAACATAGTTCTCATAAGGGTAAAATTAACTTATATTCAAAGTCTGAGTTAAAAATTAGTTAAAAATCAATATATTTTAACTAAGTTAGTAAAAAAAAACCAGTGCACACCTAGGGTGTGTCTCCATCTTGAATGGGTATAACAAAAGGTGAAAAAGACGTTGTTGATATGTAAAAGTCTCAAATTCCTTCTCAATTAGAAACGTTAGATTGTGCTATGGTTATGCTAATGATTCTCATGCCTGAGGCTTTTTTCTTTCTATGGTTCTTATGTTTGCCTTTCCACATTCTGTTGTTTGAACTTTAAACAGCCTTGGAATCGTGCTGGAAGGGACTTCCAATTGTAATAGAGTTATCAATTGTGGTAAACTTCTAACCTGCTACAAGTTTTGTTTCATAAGTAAGTGAATTGCAGCTGTCAAGTTCTCTACAGAAAAGCGGAATTCCGATGGCTGACATTCCCCATCGAGACAGACGTACAACAATTCACCCCCTGGCAATTCTTCGGTGGACATCTGCTTTGGACTTGCACTTCTATCGGACTCACTGGTACACCTCGGACACTTTGCACAAAACTAGCAGCTTCCCTTTATGCTGCTGGATTTCTCAAAGACTGACTGGAGCCAGCTGCCTTGGGACTCTAGGCCATATCCCCGCCCCCATGCTAGGTAATGCCCACAGAGAAAAAAAATGCCCGTCGAGGCAAGTAACGCCCCCCAGAGGCAAAAAAAAGGTCCCCCTCAGGCCTTCCCTTGGCAGCACACTGGTTCTTGTCTTACATGTTCCTCCATGTTTGTGCCAGTTTCTTTTTTGAAAATGCCTGTACCATATAGTCTGTTCGCCCCCACACCCCTGATACTGTGGTCATTTAGTTAAAAAGGAGGAATTGTTGGTATGTTTCATATTGGTTTGGTCTCCTTCCCCCCCACGCCAGGAGAATTGGTTTGGCCCTTGCTAGTTTTGTGGGCCCTCTTTCTCCCCGGCCCCTATGCTATGTAGTTCCAGGGTTCTGGTGGAACCACTGGGGGAGTTCTTGGTGCAGCCGGGGGATGCAGGACAGATTTGTGTGGTGATTAGTTTAAGGGTTTCTCTCTGCCACCAGAGCATAAAGACAGGAGAGCACATTTTTGCCTGTTCGTGAATAAAGATTAAACTGCAGTTTCTCAACCCAGCTGTGTGTCTTTGGTCGTCTCTGTCTACCGCCGCGAAGCTAGCCCGCCCTGCTGGCGCCCCCGAACCTTAACGACAACACTTCTGGGGTGTATCACATTTCTCCCTCTCTTTTTAAAGTTATCTTTTATTTATTTGATAAAGACAGCCAGAAATTGAGAGGGAGATAGAGATACTGAGAGGGTGATCGAGAGGAAAAGAGACAGAGAGAAACACTTGCAGCACTGCTTTACCACTTGTGAAACTTTCCCCCTGCTGATGGGGATCGGGGGCTCGAACCCAGGTCCTTGCACACTGTAACATGTGCTCTCAACCAGGTGTACCCCCACCTGGCCTCACTTTTCCATCTCTTTTGCTTCTCAGAAAAACAAATGAACTTTCTGTAATGAGATTTCCCTCCATTCGGCCACCCCCATTTTGGCAGACACGTGTCCGGAACCTCCTGCTGCCTCCACGGCTGCTTCTTCGCCCACCCCCGTTTTGACAGACACATGTCTGAATTCTCCTGTAGCCTCCAAAACCACTTCTTTGGCCACTTGTCCAGAAGCTTCCACTTCGGTGACTCCTCCTACCGCTACACACTTATCAGAGCAAGTCCACACATTTCCGGTCAATGTTGCCCCCAATAGACAAAAACCTCAGGCCTGGTATCCATATTCTGCCACAGACCTGAAGGAACTACGCCAGGCTATCAAGGATGACGGTGTTCATGCCCCATGGACCAGGTCCATTTTACAAGGCCTGCTTCAGAACCTTAATACCCCCAAGATTGGAGGGATGTAACTCGCGCTACGCTCCCAGGCCCCCTCTTCCTGCAATGGGAGGCATTCTTTCGCGACGAATGTTTACAACAATCGCAGAAAAATATTCAAAATCAGCCAGAGGGGAATTTTGATGCATTGTTTGGAACAGGCCAATTAGAAACAGGGATTCAACAGGTGGAAGCCAAGATTCCACCGGGGTATTTTGATCATGTATGCCTGTGTGCATTAAAAGCATGGGAGCGATTAACACCACCCATGGGAGCGGCCTCAGCCCCCATTCTCTCCCTTCAACAAGAACCTGATGAATCCCTCGCTAAATTCATTGCCACTGGGTCCAGTTGAGTTTGGAAAGGAAGATTTATAATCCTGACGCTTGTTTTCTCCTCCTGCGATCCATAGTCTGGGATGGAATGCTTCCGCATTTTCGACAGGCCTGTATCACTCTTAAAAATGAACACCCAGATACTTGGATTATAGCTACACAGGATCTCAGATCAAGCTCTTTTCAAGGACCTATGTTACAGGCCTATGCAGCTACCTTACATAAGCAAAAAGGGGCTTGCTTTCAGTGCGGTCGCCAAGGGCATTGGCGTAACCAATGTCCAGAAAATAGACCGCGACCCTGCCTCCAGTCAGGGCAACCCCGCCTCCAGACAGGGAATCAGAGACCACGAATGCCATGTCCCAGATGCCAGAAAGGATTTCACTGGAGGAGAGATTGTTGGTCAAGGTTCCATAGGAACGGCATGCCTCTGCCATATGTAAACAGGGATTTAAACTAGGTGTGGGGCTTCCCTTAGCCCCGCCCCCAAGAGGGAAGGAAGCAGGTCGCCCACTTGGTGCTATGCCCTTCTTCCACAAACAGAAGCCCAGCTTGGGACCCAATCCGTCACTACACCCACCATGCCAAGTAACAATAACAGAGGGTGAGCAGAAGGAGGAACCTGTGGTATGTGGGAACTTCCAGCATAGAAATAACTGGCTGGAGCAAGAGAACAGCTTGAATTTGGAGCCTGAGATTTTATGGACCACCCCTGTTTTAGAAAGGGGTCACCCAACTATGACAGAAAAGATTGGTAATATTCCTTTTAAGTGTTTGATTAACACAGGAGCAGATAAGACAATCTTAAGACAAGCAGAGGTTCCCCAGAGTTGGGAACTCCTCCCAGGACCACGCTTACATGGTGTTGGAGGATTGACTCAGGCATTCCGCACACGAGATTCCCTTGTGTGGGAAGATCCAGAAGGGACTACTGGACGCTTTCAGCCTTTAATAGCTGATATAAGCACCAATTTATTGGGAAGAGACTTGCTGGAATCTTTAGATGTAGTGATATCCTCAGACACCTCTGCAGGACACCACACTCACTCCTGTGAGACTGCTAGACCCAACCAGCACCCCCAATACTAACTGCCACTGTTCGTAACAGAACTCCCCGCTTAGATTGGCTTTCTAATGAGCCTGTCTGGGTGGAACAGTGGCCTTTGCCTAGGGAGAAGCTATAAATTTTAAAAGAACTCGTCCAAGAGCAGTTATCTTTGGGACACATTCGTCATTCTCGGAGCCCATGGAATACTCCAGTCTTTGTGATTAAAAAGCGCTCAGGAAAATGGCGCCTCCTCCAAGATCTTCATGCAGTTAATAAAACCATGCAGGTTTGGGGCTCCCCCCAAAGGGGTTTGCCTCTTGCTTCCGCAATTCCCACAGGAATTCCAATCATAGCTATTGATATACAGGATTGTTTTTTTCTCTATTCCCTTACACCCACAAGATTGTAAATGTTTTGCTTTCTCTGTTCCTTCTATTAATAATGCCAGCCCTGCCGATAGATTTGAATGGGTGGTACTGCCCCAGGGCATGGCTAATAGTCCTACTATTTGTCAAGAGGCTGTTAAATCGGCCCTTTTTCCATATATTCATAAGGGCCTTAAGGTTTTTCATTATATGGATGACGTGTTAATATGGGGAGAATTAGATACAGATCTCTCCGCCCTACGTGATTTTCTAATCCCTGCCTTAAAGAGAAGTGGACTTAATGTAGCTCCTGAGAAAATACAGCTAATTCCTCCAATATCTTTCTTAGGCTCAGAGATTTCCCTAACGCAGATTCATCCTTTAAAACCTTGTGTTACTTTTCCTTCTAATCTCACTTTTGCTTCTTTACAAAGTTTTCTTGGAAATTTGAATTGGCTTAGGCAGTATATTTATCTGCCTATGAGCTGCCTGCAACCACTGTTTGATCTGTTAAAAGGAAACAAACAGCCCTCCTCAAAGCGTATGTTAACACCCGAAGCCTCCTTGGCACTGGAAAAAGTTAACCAGGCTCTCCAGGACATGCACCTCGTTCGGTTCTCCCCCTCCTCTCCAGTAAATCTTCTAATCTTTAACTCCACCCCCATGGTAGTGGGGGCATTGTGGCAGAAACATGGCGTTCTCGAATGGCTTCATACACCAGTAGGCGGAGCTCCAAGACTCCTTACCGAGATTGATGCCTTAGCATTTATGGTTCGCCAAGGAAGAAACAGATCGGTTCAGGTCTTAGGAAGGGAACCAGATTCAATCATTCTTCCCTTTTCTCTCATAGATACAGAATGGCTCATACGCCACCATTCTCGTTTTGCCATAAGTTTAATGGGTTTTCCAGGACAATTAGATAATCATTTCCCCTCTAATAATTTGATAGCTTCTTTACCTCTGTTGCCTCTACTAGTACCTAAACTTTTCTCTCGAGATCCCATCCCCTCTGCTCCTACAGTGTTCACTGATGGTGGAAAAAAGGGAGCTGCTGCCCTTATATATTATCCAGACTGGCAATACCCCGAACCTCTCTTTACTGAACTTCCTGATAATTCCCCTCAGTACAAAGAACTTTATGCTGTTTTCCTTGCATTAAAAGTTGTACCAGAATCCTTCAACCTTTTTTCTGACAGTGTGTATACTGTTAACTTACTTCCATGGCTTGCTCGATCTTATGTAAGAATTGATGACAACCCACTTTCTCCTCTTTTAATTCAAATTGCCTCTATGCTCTGTTCTCGAACCCAACCACTGTATGTTCAGCACCTACGTTCCCACAGCCCTCTTCCTGGTCCCCTGTCTGAAGGGAATGCTGCAGCCGACCACCTTGCCTCCACAGGAATTCTCCTAGCTGCTGTCTTTAATCCTGCTGACTTTCATTCCCTAACCCATGTTAATCTTAAAGGTCTTCGAGCTCGATTTCCTGATATTCCTCTGCCACAGTTAAAACGTATTCTTGCTACATGTTCCTCCTGTGCAGGTCTAATCAAAACACCTGCTATTCAGACTCTGAGGGTTAATCCTCGAGGTTTAAAAGCCAATGCTCTTTGGCAAATTGATGTTACCCACATACCCAACTTTGGCAAACAAAAATATGTGTTCGTCTCAATTGATACCTTCTCTAAGTTTATGTGGGCTACAGTTCAGACTGGAGAAAACTCAAAAAAGCTTATAAGCCATATGCTCTCCTGTTTTGCTGTAATGGGCTTACCTCTTCAACTTAAAACGGATAATGGACCTGCTTTTACCAGCAAACAATTTAAAGATTTTTGTTCCCTCTGGAACATTACTCATACTACAGGCATTCTGTATAATCCACAGGGACAAGGCATTGTTGAGAGGGCCCATCAAACTCTTAAGGCTCAATTAAATAAAGAAAAAGGGGAAATGTACCCCCCCCAATATCCAGCTGGCAAAAGCCTTAACAACATTAAATCTTTTTAATATTTACAAAAACTCAGGCCAACCTCCTATTATTCTTCATTGGCAAACACCACCCACCCACCCTCCCAGCTATTAAAGTCAAATTTAAAGACCCACTTGATAAAATCTGGGAAGGACCTGACCCCTTGTTGACTTTGGGGAGGGGTTTCGCATGCATTTTTCCACAAAATTACTCCAAGCCTGTTTGGGTTCCTGCCCGCCATGTCCGGCAATACCCACATGATGGCGCTGATATCCCTGAAGAACAAGAAACACTGCAAGAAGACTGGCTGCAAGAGGACTGGCTGCAGGATGCACCCCAGGATCCATAATACAGCATGGCAGAATAAAAAAAAATATATATATATGATTCACAGAACTCTTCCCCCCTGAATGTCTTATGCTATGACCGGCCAGTTGTGTTTTGTGAGTGAGTGAGTAAAAAAAAAAAAATTGAGTGAGTTGAGTGACCAAAATTTTTGTATGACCCATTGTGCTCAGAGTACTCTGAAAGTTAACCTACTTTATATAAAACGGCTGGACGCAGCCATGGTTTCTGGAGACGTCCAGAAACAGTCCAAAAAATTGTTCATTCCCCTTTTTATTTCTTTTTTAAGTCTTGATATAAACATGAAATGTTTAGTCTTAAACTGTGTGAGTAAAGATGGTTCAACTATGACAGTAGATCTAAATTCGCATTTGAAATGCTATGTCTTATTTACAAGTTTTTCTCCTCCTGTGTGTTATAAACTGTATGTTTAACATGCGTGTTTCAAGTTTGGTAAACATTAACTTAACGGATAAATTGTAACTTCGAAGCTACATTCTTACAAGAAGAGGTAAAATCAATTCATTAAAGTAACTGAGTGTTTAAGGTAAAACTCTAAATATTCAATGTGACAATTCATCATCTCCTAAGTTAAAATACAAATCCTCTACACAGGACATTTTTGGAGGGCCCCCCAAAATGTCCTGTAAGCTATCTTGTGGAAATTAATCCACAACAAATTTGGCATCAATCTGATATTGTAAATGTACCAAAAAAAATTGTCACTAAAATGTGTTAACTCTAGTAAACTGAGTTTGCTTAAAAACCCAATGTAAAAATAGTTAAGAATCAATATATGTGACAAATTTGGTATGAAAATTTTGCTATATAGAGACTGCTACATGAGGTCACATAAGATGACCTTTACATGAAATTATAAAGATACCTAAACCAATTATAATCATTGAGTTATCAATTGTAGTAAACTTCTAATTTGTTACAAAGTTTTTTCATAAGTAATTGACTACAGCTATGACAAGCCTTTGCATAAAGAAGCATCTGCTCATATAGAATCCCCAGAAATCCATCTTGGACCCCTGACCTCTGACATCACCCACAATTACAGCCATCCCCTGAAACCCATGATGTGACCTGACATGATCTGGACAACCTGATTCACAGACTCCAAAGGATAAGACTTTCCTACTGCCTTTCTCTCAACCATCAGTGTCTGCTCTTCCTGCTTCTGTTTCGCCCATCATGTTTTGGCAGTTCCAGGTCACTCTCTACAGAGAAGAAAAGTTCCAGTGACTGTCCTCCTCCATCAAGATAGACGTGTGGCATTTATTTCCTGGCCTTTGACATTGTACTGATGCTTCTATAGAACTTACTGGACACTCCCTTTATACTGATGGACTTCTTGAATATTGACTGTAGCAGTTCATAGAACTTTCCGCCAGCTGACTTGGGATTTTGCAATGCCAGATCACCCCTCTAGCCCCTCGGCTTATCAGGCCCCCACTCCTCCACCCATCAGGCTCACTCTGTCTCTTGCTACTCTTACTTATCCCTCCCTGTCTTGTGCTAGTTCTTTTTGAAGACACTTACATGCTATCATTCTGCTTTCTTCCCAACAGGTTTCTGTTCACCCCTACACTGCTATTCCCCTGACAGAGATGAAGCCTTTTACAGACATTTACCCAGTTATATATGGCCATTAAGTAAGAGGGAGATGTTGGGGAATTGTGAGGATATGGTTGAGCTTGGAAGGGCTTGAGTCTGAGGGGTGTGTCAATCCTGTTAGTCTCTCTCTCTACGGAGAGGTTGAGCAAGGAGGGACAGTAGAACCCCAAAAAGTGTGCCTCTTATCAGTCTCCCTGCCTCACAAAGTGCCCCACACTCCTGATACTATGGCAAATAGTTAAAAAGAAAGGGGGGAGATGTTGGATAGTATGCCAGCTCCCCCTGGCTTCTGCTTAACACTATTCTATTTACATAACCACTGCATTCTATTTACATAACCACTGTTAACAAGCACCACCCTCCCTCCAGGGCATTGGTGGTTCAGTGATAGGATTCTCGCCTGCTCCACCCCCTCCTTGTCACACTCTGATTTTCACCAGTCACTTTTCTCTCCACCCTCTCTATATCACATCCTGTTTCCACCCTACTTGGAGAGTATAAAAACAGCTGCTCTTCTGATTAAAGACACTTGGAAATTGCTTTCCGGCTCTGAGAGTTCCAGAGTGTATCTCCTGCAAAGTTAGTGAGGCACGAGTTCCTGATCCCTCTCCCACGCAGCAGCCTAGATCAGCTCCAGTTGAGTTCTCTCCAACCCCGAGAGCACTAGCTCGGGAAGAAGTACCCTCAGGCTATCCCGGCACTTATACACTTCACACTGTGTGCGTTTAACCTGGTGTACTACTGCCCGACCCCCCAGCTTTTTTTTTCTTTTAAGGTATGAACATAGATTAAATGATATCTATTATATCTTTATTTTAATTTTTTTAAATTTTATTTATTTATTTATTTATTTTATTTATTCCCTTTTGTTGCCCTTGCTGTTTTTTTTTATTGTTGTAGTTATTATTGTTGTTGTCGTTGTTGGATAGGACAGAGAGAAATGGAGAGAGGAGGGGAAGACAGAGAGGAGGAGAGAAAGATAGATACCTGCAGACCTGCTTCACTGCCTGTGAAGCGACTCCCCTACAGGTGGGGAGCCGGGGCTCGAACCGGGATCCTTATGCCGGTCCTTGTGCTTTGCGCCACCTGCGCTTAACCCGCTGCACTACAGCCCGACTACCCTATATCTTTATTTTTAAAGCAGTGGTTTAAGTGCATCTTTAAAAGAGAGATTTATTATATTTATTCACTAAGCAGAGAGCATCAGCAAGAGAGAGAGAACGAGCAAAGCAGAGTGAGCTTTTGTGCACACACAAGCACACGTGCGCGCACACACACAATGCTGGGGATCAACCTTGGGGCTTCACACTTCTAAGGCCAATGCTCTATCCACTGTGCCAACTCCTGGAACACTGAGTGCACTCTCAGACGGTTGCCCAAGGAGAAGCTACAGTGTGTGAGTGCCTTCTGAGGCCTCCAAGATGTCTCAAATCCACCTTTTCCTGAGCTTCTTTAATCCTTTTTTTTTTTTTTTTTTTTTTTGCCTCCAGGGTTATTGCTGGGTCTTGGTGCCTGCACTATGAATCCACTGCTCCTGGAGGCCACCTTTCCCCCATTATTGTTGTTGCTGGATAGGTCAGAGAGAAATGGAGAGAGGAGGGGAAGACAGAGAGAGGGAGAGAAAGATAGACACCTGCAGACCTGCTTCACCGCTTGTGAAATGACCCCAGGGATCCAGGGGCTCGAACTGGGATCCTTGCTCTCTGGTCCTTGCACTTTGGTCCTATCCTACTTTTAATAAAATTTATTAATGAGAGAGAGATAGATAGAGAGAGGAAGAGAGAGAGAGAACAAGTAGAGAGAGAACCTATCAGAGCATCATTCTGGCATATGTGATGCTGGGGATCAAACTTGGAACCTCATGCCTGAGAGTCCAAGTCCTTATCCATTGTGTTTTATGTGGAGAAACTGGAGATGCAGGGGCTGGAGCACAGCTCAGCTAGTTGGGCATGTGCCTTGCTGTGTGTGCAGTCTGGGTTTGAGCCCTTGCAACCACAGCAGGGCGGTGGGGGTGAGGGTGGGGACTCTGGTGCAGTGGTCTCTCTCTGAAAAAAACAAAAACAAAAACAAAACACTTCACCCAGGAGTGATGAAATAATTTTGTGTGTGAGGCCATGGCGCCATCACAACCCACTTGACTCAGGAGATAGCACGGAACTCAGAACTTGGAAGCACGAGGTCCCTGGCATCTGACCCCTGGCATCACATGTACCAGAGTGATGCCCTGCTTCTTCCTCTCTCTCTCTCCTTAACGAATAAATATTCTACAAAAGGGATGTGGATGTAGGTGTTGCTATTTGCTAGTTTATGTGCAGATGTGCCCAGCCATTGAGACAGCATCATCCTTTCTGCTTCCTGGCTGGATCTGACAGGCTTCACAGCCGGCGGGACCAGAGCAGAATGGACCCTTGTCATTTCCCACAGAGCCCAGGGCAAGGATTCTGTCACTGTTTAGCAGAGTCTGCCCTTCTGCAAGGGAGAGCTGAATAGACCTGACAAACAAATCAGTAGTGTCCAGATGGAAGGGGGACACAGAGAGCCTTCAGGAGGGCATGTGGCCACACGTAAGCAAATAAACGAGGCCAGGGAGGTGGCTCAGCGGATAAAACACATGCCTTCCATGTATGAGACCCCGGGTCTGATCCCTGGCACCATCACATGGGAGAACCAACAATATAGAAAAAAAAAAAAGGGACTCTGTGAATAGTGAAGCTTATGTGTTTTTTCTTTTTCTTTTTCTTTTTCTTTTCCTCTTCCTTCCTTTCTTTCTTTCTTTCTTTCTTTCTTTCTTTCTTTCTTTCTTTCTTTTTCTTTGATTTTTTTGCCTCCAGGGTTATTGCTGGGGCTTGGTGCCTGCACTACAAATCCACTGCTCTTGGTGGTTGTTTTTTCCCCTTTGTTGCCCTTGTTGTTTATTGTTGTCATTGTTATTATTATTGTTGTAGATGCTGTAATTGTTGGATAGGACAGAGAGAAAGTGAGAGAGGAGAGGAAGACAGAGAAGGGGAGAGAAAGATAGACACCTGCAGACCTGCTTCACCACTTGTGAAGCAACCCCCCTGCAGGTGGGGAGCTGGGGGCTTGAACCGGGATCCCTCTCCTGGTCCTTGCGCTTTGTGTAATGTGCTTTTAATCCATTGTGCTACTGTCCGACCCGCCCCCCTTTTTGTTTGTCTCCAGGGTTATCGCTGGGGCTCAGTGCCAGCACTACGAATCTACTGCTCCTGGAGGCTATTTTTCCCATTTTGTTGCTCTTGTTGTTGTTGTTACTGTTATAGTTGTTGTTAGGACAGAGAGAAATTGAGAGAGGAGGGGAAGACAGGGGAAGAGAAAGAAACCTAAAGACCTGCTTCACCGCCTGTGAAGTGACACCCCTGCAGGTTGAGGAGCTGGGGGCTAGAACTGGGATCCTTACACTGGCCCTTGTGCTTTGTGCCATGTACTCAACCTGCTGCACTACCACCCATCCCCCTGTATATAACTTTTTTTAAAAAAATGTTTATTCCCTTTTGTTGCCCTTGTTTTTTTTCTTGTTGTAGTTATTATTGTTGTCTGTCTTCGTTTTTGGATAGGACAGAGAGAAATGGAGAGAGGAGGGGAAGACAGGGGGAGAGAAAGACACCTGAAGACCTGCTTCCCACCTGTGAAGTGACACCCCTGCAGGTGGGGAGCTGGGGGCTCGAACCAGTATCCTTACACTAGTCCTTCTGCTTTGTGCCATGTACTCAACCTGCTGCGCTACCACCCAGCCCTCTATATATAACTTTTAAAAGTATCTTTTTTTGTATTGGATAGAGACAGCCAGAAATCGAGAGGGTACGGGGAGATAGAGAGGGAAAAAGAGGGACACCCGCATCCCTGCTTCACCACTCACAAAGCTTTCCCCCCTGCAGGTGGGAACTGGGAGCTTGAACCTGGGTCCCTGTGCACTGTAACATGTGCGCTCAACCAGGTGCACCACCACCCGGCCCCTCATCACAGTTTCTTAATTAGATAGAGAAAGAAAGACAGATAAGACAGAGACAGATAGATGTCACAGGACCAGAGCATCCTCTGGTGCTCTGGCACTCCCATGTGATGCCAGGCAAATGCCATAACCAGTGAGCTCTCTCTCCACTCCTTTGTTCTGCAGTCTCTCTGTCCTGCCCACCCCTCCCCCAACTCTCTTCCTGGCTCTGATTCTTACTGCTGCTTGACAAACAGCCCCTGTGTAGAGCAGCTCAGGGTCATTATTTTATTTTACTTGCATTTTTGCAGGACTCAGTACAGAGTGGGATCTGCTTGGGGCATCCTGTCTGGCTGAGGTGGTGGCTGACTGGGAACCCATTACCGGTCCATCATGGACCAGTCATGTGTCTAAGATGGTGCCCGGCTTTGGCTAGTGGAGATGCCTGCTGGCATTCTACTGCTCCCCCTCCGGCCCCTGTGTGGCAGCCTCTGGACACAGTGGTTTCTTCTAAGGTGAGGGTAGAAGCCATGTGTCTTTCTCTGATATAGTCTGAGTCCTCCATACTCTGTCCCTCGAATCAGCCATACGTCTTCGTGACTAAGGGAAGGGGGTCTGGATGTGCCCTATTGATGGGGGCGTGACAGGAGCACACCCAGGAAAGATGGATGGCATGGAGCAGACCCTCATGGTCATCTGCACCTTCTCTGTTGTGTGGTGGGCTTGGGCAGATGCCATCTTTGTCCACTGGGCACAAAAAGCTTCCGGATACCAGCTTGAGGCTTATCCAGGCTCATTCCAGACTCCCACCGACTCTGCCTGCCTTTCAGGCCACCTGGCTAGCCTCACACAGTCAGAGTCCCCTGGTGAGGACTGTATTTCTGAGGATCAGCTCTGATCAGGATGAGCATGGTCTTGGCAGCCTGGCTCCACAGGGGTCGCTTCTGGCAGGGTCACATTAACACAGAGCCTCTTCCCTGGGCCAGGCTGGCAAATGCTCCTCACGAGAAACCTGGGGTCCGGGCAGACCATTCTGACATCACTCAGGACACCACAGCCCGGTGGCTTCCCAGGGCAATCAGACGGGGCCCACAGCAGCTCAGGGCTGTCATGTGGATGTTCTAGACTGTCCTGCCTTCTGCTACTATTCACCTCCCAGCCAGCCCACCTCCTGACACCATCACAGGACACAGCTGCCTGCCTGAGGTGCCCAGTCTAGACTCTGGCACCGTGCATACTGAAGCAGTTTTCAGGCTTCTCTCTCATATTAAACTACTTTGCCAACTCAGAGGCAACCCATAAAATAAATCCATTAAAAAAAAAGTTGTAAGGGTCACCCTGAGGAGGCACAGTAGGCAGGGCAACAGATACGTGTGTGAGGTCATGAGGTTGAGCTCTGGCATGGCGTACACATCAGAGTGCTGCTCTGGTTATCTCCCGCTCCCTCTCTCTCTTGTGTCAACAAATATATATATTTTTCCCAGAATCTTGCTCGGCTCTGGCTGGTGGTGGTGCTGGCGATTGAACCTGAGAGCTCAGGGTCTTAGGCAGGAAAGTCTTTTGCTGAGCCATTGTGCTGTGTCCCTTGCAATAAGTAAATGCTAACCATGTAGCATTCAACAAGTAGATGTTCACTAGACTTAACTGCCATTGTGATTTCACAATATATACAAGCGGCAGGTCGTTATGTGGTTTACCTTAAATGAATCTGTTGTCACTTGAGCTATCACTCAGGTTTTAAAAGTGTAATTTTTTAAAATTCTTTTTTTAAAGTTTTTATTTATTTATTCTCTCTTTTGCTGCCTTTGTTGTCTTTTTATTGTTGTTGTAGTTATTATTGTTGTTGTTATTGATGTTGTCATTGATAGATAGGACAGAGAGAAATGAAGAGAGGAGGAGAAGACAGAGGGGGGGGAGAGAAAGATAGACACCTGCAAGCTTGCTTCACTGCCTGTGAAGGGAACCCCTGCAGGTGAGGAGCTGGGGGCTCAAACCGGGATCCTTACACCGGTCCTTGTGCTTTGCGCCACATGGACTTAGCCTGCAGTGCTACCACCCGACTCCCTAAAAGTGTAATTTTTTTTTTTTTGCCTCCAGGATTATCGCTGAGTTTTGGTGCCTGCATTATGAATCCACTGCTCCTGGAGGTCATCCCCCCACACTCATTGTTGTTGTTGGATAGGACAGAGAGAAATTGAGAGAGGAGGGGAAGATAGACGGGGAGAGTTAGATAGATACCTGCAGACCTGCTTCACCATGTATTGTGTCGTGTTGTGTCCTATCCTATTTTTTTTTTTAAAGCTTCTGGTCTACCTACGATATTATATGGCTGGTCTCTTCATATTTTTCAAATAAAACTTCAAGTCAATATCTTCAAATAGATTTTCTGAGGTCTGGCTTCCAGTCGAAAGGTTGTTGAATCAAAAGGTGTGTATGTGTGTGTGTGTGTGTGTGTGTGTTCCCATATGCATTGCCAAATGCTTCTGTAGAGGGACTCTTTTCTTCTTTCCTTTCATTCTCACTGCTTTAGCAGGATGTGGAAATTTAATTATTATTATTATTACCCCTGCAACCTCACCAACAGGCGTTAACACTCAGGAGAGGGTTCTGAACTCCCATGCAACATTTGTTGTAATTTAAATCTGCTTCCCTCTGATTGCTGTGAAGTTGAACCAGTGAAGAACAGGCATCCCCTTCTGCGTTGGCTTTGTCTCCCAGAGACTGCTTTCTCCACGCCACAGAGAGAGGGGAACAGTTTGGTGATCCCGTCTTTCCTCCAGTAATCCTTGTTTTAATCTATACTTGTCCGACTTTGGGGGGAGGGAGCTTTTTTTTGTGTGTTCTAAACTGACGTGTGATTCTCCTATTGCTTCAAAGCCTGTAAAGTAATCCTGCCATCAAAGGAGTG
Organism: Erinaceus europaeus; assembly: GCF_950295315.1. Lineage (NCBI taxonomy): Eukaryota > Metazoa > Chordata > Mammalia > Eulipotyphla > Erinaceidae > Erinaceus > Erinaceus europaeus. Next base: position 29,277,015 of record NC_080176.1, read on the forward strand.
ATAACTGCTCAATTTTGAAAATTCTGTTATGTGGTGTTTTTATATTTAGCTATTGAATCTACATGAGGTAACATGACTGTTCACAGGACACACACACACACACACACACACACGTGAGGAGTTAGAGGGGTCAAGATATTTATGAAATGCCCAGGATCTGTGAATGAAGGGAAGTGCCAGCTGTGTTTCTCTCAGGCAGTTAAGATTAGAGTGCAGTTTCTAGCTGTGGTGTATACATTATTATTATTTACTATTTATTTATTTTATTTTATTTTATTTATAAAAAGGAAACATTAACAAAACCATAGGCTAAGAGGGGGACAACTCCACACAGTTCCCACCACCAGAACTTTGTATCCCATCCCCTCCCCTGATAGCTTTCTGATTCTTTAACCCTCTCGGAGTATGGACCCAGGGTCATTGTGGGCTGCAGAAGGTGGAAGGTCTGGCTTCCGTAATTGCTTCCCCGCTGAACATGGACGTTGGCAGGTCCATCCATATACCCAGCTTTTAATATGATGCCAGGGAGGTAACTTAAGACCTCACACTTGCATAATACTATGCCAGATTTTTCATTTTTCTCACTTAGAAAAGAGAAGAGAGGGAAGGAGGAAGACACCTCAGTGCTGCTGTCATCCCTAGAAGCCCCCCTCATCCCCCACTCCCATCATGATGCTCCTTTATGGTGTTGGAGGCTGAAACCCAGGACCTTGCTCTTGGCCAGGCATGTTTGAGCTCTGAGCTGTTTCCCAGGCCCTGCAGTGTACACATTTGTTGCAATACTTGAAAAGCCCTGAAGGCAGTTGTAGTGACTATTTGCCATATGATGTTAAGGTTCTCCTGGGGGAGTGGAGAGAGAGAGAGAGAGAGAGGCCCTACCAGGGCTGTAGCTGGGTTCAGTGTCTGTACAACTCCACTACTCCTGGCCATCCCCCCTTTTGATGTTTTCTGTTAGAGAGTGTGAGAAAGGGGGCCAGGTGGTGGCACACGTGGTTAAGTGCACACACCGCAGTGCACAAGGATGCAGGTTCAAGCCCCCGGTCCCACCTGCAAGGGGAAAGCTTTATGAGTGGTGAAGCAGGGCTGCAGGTATCTCTCTTCTCTCTCTCTCCCTCTCTCTTTTCGATTTCTGTCTCTATCCAATAATAAATAAATAAAAATATTTAAAAATATTAAAAAAACAATTTTTTAAAAAAGAGTGAGAGAGAGAGAGATAGAGGGATGAGAGAGACAGAGAGGGAAGGAAGGACACTGCAGTACTGCTTCATCACCTGGGAAGCTTCCCTCCCTGCAGGTGCTCCCATGTGGTTGGTAACCAGGGACTCAAACCCAGGTTCTTGTGTGTGGTCACGTGTGTGCTCGACTGGTGATGACCACCAGCCCTGGATTCTTCCTCCCATTCTTTAAGAGAGCCAGATGGCCTGTTCCCTACCATGCGACTCTCTGGTCTTCCTCTGGGAATGGACATCCCATGTCCGTGGACCTGGGCCTGATCACGTGACCTGCTCTGCATGGAAGCAGCTGAGCACGTGCTCCAGCTGAGCAGGGGTTCTAGGAGGTGCTGCGAGCTGGGCCCAAGTCTCTCGCTCTCTCTCCCTCCCCCCCCTCTCTCACACACACACACACACTACTTTCACAGTAAGGGGTCTTAGAAATGTCGATTTCAGGGGCCAGGTGGTGGTGCACCTGGTTCAGCACACACATTATGGTGCGCAAGGGCCCAGGTTCAAGCCCTAGGTCCCCACCTGCAGGGGGGGAGGTTTCACAAGTGGTGAAGCTGGGCTGTAGGTGTCTCTCTTGTCTCTCTCCCTCTCTTAATTTCTGTCTGTCTTTATCCAATAATATAAAAAAATAAAGAAATTTAGATTTCTATATCTTGGGGACTTTGGGGGCTATGGGAGGTAGAAAA